>NW_019154097.1:43280277-43804147 GCF_002288905.1 Enhydra lutris kenyoni
GAGGGGTTAAGGGGGTAGGAGAAGAGTAAATGAAACAAGATGGGATTGGGACGGAGACAAACCATAAGTGACTCTTAATCTCACAAAACAAACTGAGGGTTAATGGGGGGAGGGGAGTTGGGGGGGGTGGGATTATGGACATTGGGCAGGGTATGTGCTATGATGAGTGCTGTGAAGTGTGTAAACCTGGCGATTCACAGACCTGTACCCCTGGGGATAAAAATATATTATATGTTTATAAAAAATAAAATTAAAAAAAAAAAAAAGAATTCTGGGAAACACATGTGAGCAAGAAAGATTAAAAGCCAGACTTAACAGTGGGAAAAAAAAAATATGGTTCAAGCAAATATCAAAAGGAAAACATCATGTCCCATTAGAATATCATCTGTGTACTAACAAAATAAAATTATGTATCACATGCACACGGAGGAAAGAATGGGAGGATTTGTATCCCAAAGTCTGTTTCTTTAGTTTTATTTATCTATTTATTTATTCATTTGAGAGAGAGAGAGAGAACACGAGAGAGGTCAGCGGGAGAAGCAGACTCCCTGCCGACCAGGGAGCCCGACGCGGGACTTGATCCCGGGACTCTAGGATCATGACCTGAGCCAAAGGGAGTCGCTTAACCAACCGAGCCATCAAGGCGCCCTTTTTTTATATGTATTTATTTATTTATTTATTTGAGAGAGAAAGAGAGACCGAGAGTGTGTGTTTCTTTAGTTTTAAATGGGGCTAATGTCACCCCAGAGCTACTAAGGGAATTTAACTTTCCTGTGGCACCTCGGCCATTTAGAGACAATACCCGCCTATTTTTGTTCCTTAAAAACAAATAAGCAGGGCTCCTGGATGGCTCAGTGGGTTAAGTGCCTCCCTTCTGCTCAAGTCATGATCTCGGGGTTCTGGGATAGAGTCTCACAATGGGCTTCCCGCTCAGTGGGGAGTCTGGTTCACCCTCTCTCTCTGCTCCTCCCCCTGCTCAAGCTCTCTCTCTCTCAAAAATAAAATAAATAAAATAAATTTAAAAATAATGAAACAAATAAATAACTAATTTTTAAAAAAGAAAACCCAGCCAAACAAACCTTATTTCTGACTGAACAAAAAAAAAAACAAAGCAAAACACCACCATCCTGTAAAGATAAATATTCCAACTTCTTATAATGAATTTTTCTGGCTTGAAGTATCAGGGAACATACTTATTTTTTAAGACCATGAGCTATGTTCTACTTTCCCTGGGAAGAAACATTTTAAAACTCAATTTCACTATGGTATTTCAGGATTTGAATGTCTTGTCTGATGTGGAATTTCATGAGCTGTGTGGTTCAATGTCTGCTCAGCCCGCCCTGCTGAGAAGGAGGTCTAGGAAGGGAGGGGAGGGGACAAGCAGTGGAGAACTGAAAAGAACAGGAGGAAGGTGACGGAGAACGGAGGGGTATTTGGGGACTCACTACTATTCCCCAAGCTTGTCTGGTTCTTGTTTTATTGGAACTGTTTCGCCATTCTCAACTGTTACCAGTAGAAACACCCAGTGTGGCGTTAAAGGGAACCGCTGCCGCTGATGGAAGTCATCAATGAGGGTGCCCTAGGAATGGAATCCTGAGGTCTGCATAAATCAGCATTTGTCATCGTTTCAAATGCTAAGAAATTTTTGTGGTCCTGGCATTTCCAGGAAAGGCTCGGCTGGGTTTCCATAATAATCACTTCATAGATCCTAACTTTTCCCTTTGAATTATCAAAAGGTGGAATCTACCCTAAATTAGTGTTCTTTGTGGGTGTGTGTGCATGCACCCGGTGCATGTATGGAGATGTGGATGTATGTGTATGCATATATAAACATATGTATATTATGTTTATATAAACACACATAACATATAATACATATTATATTACTAGGATATAAATAATATGTGACATATATATTAAACTGGTCTTCTTGAAGTTCTCTAATTTCAGCAAGTTTTAGCCTTTTTAATAGCTTCTAGAATTAGAAAGCTCCAGGCAGAACGCAATCACCTCATATACGGGCCATGGGTTCAACCGGGGAGCAAGTGTGTTACTCTGAAATGACTTACTTGGACATCTTTCACCCTTTCTGTTGGGGCTCTCCTTGCTTCTTTGGTGGATGGCTGACCTTCTTGAACTCTATGATTAAGCACATTGGGCTGCTGCTAGAGATTTCAAAAGGTGCCAGATTCTTCTGGTGGGAGGTGACAACACCTTAGGAACGTTGTCATTACTTAGGAGCTTTAAAACTCAAGCTGCCCAGCCATGCTCTAGAAAACAGCCATGAACATGAGCCCAGGCCCACAGATCGGTGCAAAGGCTCACGAGAAAGGAGGCTGAAGCATCATGAAAAACGAACACTGGGTCAAAAAACACAACCTAAATGCTTTGCTCTGTCGTCATTATCTGGCTCAATATTATTCGTATTTATAGGAGGGGCTGGGTGTAGACAAAAACCCTGTTACACAAATCGGCTACATACCTATTTTCCCCCAGGTGGAGACAGGGCTGGAAATGCAGGTAAGACCAAGGCCAGTCTTATAGAGAGAGGATGCCTTGTGGTCAAGGATCATTGCGGACAGCAAATTCCCTGCCTCTCCTGAAAACCAGGCTGACACTCCAGAACAGAGGAGTCAGAGCTCTGTGTGTAGAACAGGAACAGTAAGCACTTCACAAACACAGCTCGGAGTCAGCGTTTAGGGAGAAGAAACATTCCATGTGGCAAGTCACTTGTCCTGGCTTGGCTCCTTCATTTATCTCACTGGCGAGAGAGCCAGGGAAGCGAAGTCGATGATGGAAGAAGAAGAAAGTGGAAAAACCATTTCTAAGATTCAAAATTAGGCACACGTAGTCCTGACATCAATTTTCCTTGAGTGAGGAAGGCCGCTAACATGAGGCCACTGCGAGCCTGTTTTATGTACATTCACTCATTATGTCGAACAATCTGATACAGGTATTACTGTCATTTTCTAGATGGGAAGAGTTAGCCCGAGAACATGTTGTTCTCTCAATGCTCCCATCCCCTGAGATAATGGGAAAAGCAGATTGACAAGGACCTATTTCAAGATATTTGCTTAATCTTCCTCCCCCTCCCCTTTCAAAGCCAGTATTTGCACATCTCCCCCAAAGAGTTTCCTTTTGGAGGGTCAAGTAACTCATTTTCATAATAAACACTATTAACTGCTATCTGTCAGATGAAGATGTGTTTTTTTTTTTTTTTTGTAAAGATCAAGATTAAGGTCATTAAAAGCATGAATTCACCCCCATAAAAACAACTAATACTAAGTAGCTACAAAGACCTTCTTAAAGGACCATCCCTTCCGCACCAAAGTCCGAAGTCCCGTTGTTAAGAATCTAGGTTACTTTAGCACAACAGAGAACACATATATGGCTTCGAGTTCTTAGTGGGATTTGGGAGCAGTGAACTTCATTGTTTAGAAGCCCGCACACCAGATACAAACTTGGAGGGAGGAAGAGTTGTAACAACCCTTTACATATTGGAAATGCTACGAGTAACAAGAAAACCATCCCATTATTTTTTTTAAAGAGGCTGAATAAAGATGTGTTTAAAAGTGCTAACAAGGGGCGCCTGGGGGGCTCAGTGGGTTAAGCCTCTGCCTTCAGCTCAGGTCATGATCTCAGAGTCCTGGGATCGAGCCCCACATTGGGCTCTCTGCTCAGTAGGGAGCCTGCTTCCTCCTCTCTCTCTGCCTGCCTCTCTGCCTACTTGTGGTCTCTGTCTGTCAAATAAATAAATAAAATCTTAAAAAAAAAAAAAAAAGTGCTAACAAGCTCCAAAATGCCTGACTTGCTTCAAACTATGTCAATGTAACACCTTGTTTCTTCTCCGGACTCCTGAAATTGAAAACATTCCTAACTTGGTCCCTCGGCCGCAACCCTCCCTTACGTGGTCCTTGCACTGGACGGTAGGGCACTCCCTGTGTCTGGATAGCAGTGTGTTACACTTTAAATGTTAACTGGAAAAGTGTATTTTTCATACAAACATGCTGCATAAGATCTCGTGCACCAGAACCCAGCTGACTTTCCAGTGCTGAATCCGAAAGCTAAGCATTTGCACCTTACGTCCATAGACACTAATGACTTCACAATAAATCGCCCATTTAGGTTTTTCGGACAAGACCTGGATCCGTGTCATTTCTTCTGCATCATTTTGGTTTTGCAGGGTACAAGGAGTGAGGTTGTTAGGACTGAAATGGAAAGGCAGAGGCAACCGTGCTCATATCCAGGTAACTGAGCCCTTGCCCTGAGATCCATGCCCAAGGGGGTCCTTCTCAGGCTCTCTTCGAGCTGTGGTCCTCTCCGTGGGCCAGACTCCAGGAGGTCATGAGGATGGGCCCACCTGGCTCACAAATTTCCTCTTCTGTCTCTCCTGCCAGAGACACAGGAGGATTCCCCTGCCCTGTCGGCCTCAAGCCCCTTCCAGGGGCTGCCTGGGGACTGTCCTCCTGAAGGCAGGACACACTCTTGGTGCACACACCTGCAGGCCCGAGAAAGGCCGAGGGGCTGCTGTTCGCTGGAGCGGTGATGGCATCAGGTCTGGCCTAGAGCCTGCACGTGTGGGATGGGTGCCCCCTCTTACGTATGCAAAATTCCCAAAGAACCAGAATTGCAGAGAGAAGTTAGGTGGGCCTCCATCTGAACTCCTGCCTTGAAAATGTCTGGTGTGAACCTGGAGTCCCAGAGATGGACATGGTTCTAATGGTGCTTCATTTAAGGGAGGACAGCATATTGTTAAAATCCTTCCTCACCTGGGTCTTCCCTCCTAAATCAACAAGACAACGGTTACCAGGATGAGAGCTGCTCAGAAAATCCTACTGGCCAAGTCTATTTACGAATAAACTACAGAGGAGTCGACTACAGGAGAGAAGAAAATCAACAGATGTAACCTGGTCTAAAGCCAAGTCTTCAATACACACACACACGCGTGCACACACACACACGTGCACACACATACACACACACACTCAAGCACAAAACACAGAGTGGGCTGCAGACTATGACCACCAAGGCTACAGACATTCTAGGTCATTGCCAAGCTCCATGCTACATCGTTCTAAAGGATTTGCACCTCCCAAATCAACTCCCCAACCAGTTTACGGCTGTGGTGTTCCAGTTCCAACACACACCTCTTAAACTGGCTTCAACTTGCCAGTAGCTTTTACTCCAGAAAATTTAATGACAATGTAGAACACACAACCTTCGTATAACACACAAAACCTCAGAATTGGCTTTCTTCCCTCTTATAACACATTTATTACAGGTGTTAAATTACAGTAATTCCCAAGCGCAGCCCCTAGGAAACACGATCTATGTGAGGCTTATTTCATACTGAGTTTTTGAAGCAGCAAAGCGGAGATAGTCCCCTCCACGCCTAAAAAAGAAAAAGAAGAAAGCCCCGTATTTACCGGTAACAGACACATCCTTACTGGGGGTTGGAACCTCACAGAGAAGAGTGGAGAGCGTGTAGGTCTCCAAAGGGAAGAGAAAAGCAGTTGCTAAGGGCGATGCCAGACGGCAGACATGGCGTTCTGGGACAAGTGGGTCCCAGGCATTCCGTGGGGAGGCAAAAGAATGATGATAAAGCAGTAAGGGACGGAAAGATGGGATCCCGGAATCACATAGAGACGGACATCATGGCGGGTTTTGGATGCCGCTCTTGGGCCGGAACAGAAGACAGACGTTCAGATGCAGGTGATGGTCTTTCCTGAGCTGAGGCCGAATCTGAGCAGGGACTAAGGCCCACACACCGTGGGAGGGCAAAGGAGCGGGGCACCCTGGGGGTGAGCAAGCAGCGTGGACTGTTCCCACCCACTGCGATGCCACCAAAATGTCCCTCGCCAAAGTGTTGGCCAAAGCCACCTCCTCCCCGCCCGAACCGTGGCCAGCGTTTCCCACTCGGAGCCAAAACGCTTGGGCTTGGCCCTCTTCGATCCAGTGAACCGAAGCCGCCACCAAAACCATCCCACACACAACGTGTCCCCCTCAGTTTTTCAACGTGCTCTGGGAAACACTGTGGGCAATCTTCTGGAATTTATGCGGCATTCCTTAAGGGGTCATTTTGAAGCAACAGGAAAACCTTCGTGAAATTCTACTAAGGAACTGGGACGGGTCCAATTTTCCTACACAAATTTTTACTAGATGGAAATCCAGGAGTTTTGGCCTCTTCGATCCATCATAAAAACGCCCTCTGTTTAAACAAAGTCTCCACTGATGCGTTTCCCAGCACACAAGGTAATTTTCAGTGTGGTGCAAAACTCACTAGGGTCCTTTAAAACCAGGGGTGAGGCGGGGGGAGGAGGAAAAAAAGCACCTACACAGCAGAAGCCTTTATGATCTATCACCGAGTACATACTGCATCTGCCCTAACACCACATGCAGCCGCCTGGGCTGGAACACAGTAACCCCTCACAGCGCTGGCCAGCCCGCGAACACCACCGCGGAACCTGGCGCCGAACTCGATCCGCACCGCCAGCAAAACCGTCTGTCCGAGTGCCAACTACCCTTCTCCTCGAACGGTCAGGTTCCATCCAGTTTTGCTGACAAGCAAGTTATGCCACATTTTAATAGGCAATAAAATGTATTATTAAATAATTAGTAGCTAAGAAACAGAAATTAGAGGCTACTTCCCCGCACATGCCTGCCCCAGTGCCTCAGTCTGAGGACGCAGAGCTGCCAGGTCCTCCGAAGGGGACGGACTGAAACCCGAGACAGGCTTCCTGGAAGACAATTACGAGGCTAATGACTGTTCACAGAGGCTGAAGCAGGAACGGAATCTAGAAAATTCCACCGAACCCCAGTTACGTCTGATCTGCGGCGCGGTCCCGGAGGAGCAGAAATCTCTTCTGACGGTTCCTTGTTCCGAGCACATTAATTAAACCGTTCAAGGTAAAGGAGTATTGATGTCTTTCCCACCTCCCCTCTTCTCCCCGCAGGTAGTGTCTGGTACCTGTTCAGCCCTCAAGGTACAGTTGCACTAACTGAAAAAAGCCCCACTAAGACCAATTAAGGTCTTTACTAAGAGGCTGAAAAGAAGACAAATGAAGGCAGAAAGCCCGATTACAAGGAACCTTTGTACAGATGTAAAGCAATTAGAGTGGCCCCGGGGGGCAGGCAGCGTGGTTCCAGAAGCACACGGTTTTACAGCCTGTCTAAACTTGGAACAATCTATCTTTTTTTTAGGTTGAGAATAAAAGTGAACCCTATATTAGTGTCATATATCAGCTGCTAGGGCCTGCGATTGGTTCCCGTGTGCCTGCTGGAGCCATAAAGCTTCTCAAAGATCCCTCTTGGAGGGCAGCACCATTACACGCCGTGCTCTCACGGGCAGGAAAAAAGACCTGCCTCGTGTCAGAACCGCTTCACAGAGGGGCCGCCGCAGCTGCACACACACCCAGGGAGAGAGGGGTGGGCAGGCGCCGCGAGGGGGGCAGAGGAGAAGTCAGGAAGGAGAGCCGTGAGACCCTCTCTGGAAGACATCTGAAGGGGGTCGTCCTCAGGAGAACAAAAAGTCCGCCCGGATTATCCTCTCAGGACACTTTAACAGCAGCCACATTTCTGTCATTAGCTGTCCTTTTGATCTGCTTAATGCATAACATGTCAGTGTTTTATCTTTCCATCCTCGATAAGAGCCAACAGATGGGTTCTTGCTAGAGACTCAGACATAAGAATTTATACTTTGCACTGGATTTCTGGAAGTAAAATGACCCCAGAGGACAGGGAGGGTCAGGAATTTGTACATTCTCCCTCCATAATGTAGGATCAGAAACTCATAAGCAAAGACAAAAATCCAGAAACGCCAGAACTCTATAAACGTCTGCAGAGCCAGCCCTTCCCAGCAGAAAATACAATGCGAGCAGGCCAGGAAACTTGAAAATTTCTGGGTAGCCACATTCAAGACCTGAAAAGACACAGCACTGGCTTGGGGAACACCTTTAACCCAATATATCCAAAATATTATCATTTTGACAGGTGACTGCTGCGAATGCATTACTGATGAGCTATCTTGGGCTACGTTCTTACACCAAGTCTCGGGAATTCAGCACATCCCAATCTGGACTTGACCTTTGCAAGTGCCTGCTCGGTCACCACGTGCAACTCTTGGCCACCGTCGTGGGCAGCTCAGCTCTGTGCTGCTGGGTGTCCGAATGCAGACCCCCGGCCCACCGCCAGCCCGCCAGGAGACCAGGCGTAGATGACTTCAGTTTTCAGTGCCTCAAACTGCCTCGCTTAAAGTTGGGAACAATCACATTCCACGTTGCAGGGCCGTCGAGAGGATTAACTCAGATAATCCTTGTGAAAAGCCCAAAACGAAGCCTCCGCACAAGGTAAGAGCACTCCATACCTATTAGCGATGATTTCTACTATTATTTTTATAAACCAATCTCAAGTAAAGAAAGGTGCAATTTCTCACCAAGACATGTGTTTCAGGAAAGCTTTTAGGGCGTCATTCCATGTGGGGTTTCCTCACTTCTGTTGTGTATGTACTGCACTTGCTAAATGAGTTTCAGCAGTGATTTGAGCTTCAGGCAAAGTGAGTTTGGAAGATGTGGCTGCTTCGGCAATTGCTTCCTTCGGATGCTGCGCCGGGACTTTGTGCCTGCTCCAGGAAGGCCAGACGCGGAGAGTCCGAGACCAACATCTGCTGGACAGAGTCATGTTGCCAGACACCAGCAAATGCTTTCACACTTAAGGAGGATGATTAGCAAGAACACAGGCTTTAGGTAAAGCGTCGATAATTGCACAGGTCGTTTTGATTTTTCATAATAATTCACACGGAGGAACAGCATTTAAAAAAAAAAAAAACGGTGGCATTTCACATTCAACAGAGAAATAATTAACTTTTAAAGTTAGCCAGTAAAAGAAAATGCCAAGGCAGGACGGTGAGGCAGAGATGACAACAAGAGGGGATACAACGGGACATTAATTAGGTACAAGCAAACATCTTCCCTAATAGCTCATGTTCTCATTCCCAAAATGTCAACAATAGATATTAACACCAGATGCTGGTATTACGTCTCCCCTGACAGTGGGTCTGGGCCATGTGTGTATGCTCAGAGAAAAGATTCATGTGATCGAGGAGAAAAATCCAAAGGGATGAAGGCTGTGTTTCCTTCTCTTAAATAATTTACAGACCCTTTATGAACAGCGGGGAAATGGGAGCTTAAGAGGGATCTCACCCGAAACGTGAGGGCAGAGAAAGGGGCGTCAGGTGTCCCCCGCAGGACGCTACTCTGGTGTCTTTTCCATCCTCCTGGGTGTGCCCTGAACTCCAAGGTGCTCGGCCACTTGCCCGCAAGAGGCTGGGGGTGCACCTCTCGCAGCTGGCATTGACGCGATCTCCCGAGGACGGAGGCGAAACCACCGCTCCTGGGTAAGAGACGTAACTATGGCATTCAGAAAACTCCAGAAAAAGTTTCTGATGAACTAAAAAAAGAATCGCTCCCCACGTTATTAATTTCCGTTTGTGTTTTGAGTCTGTCGCAAAGGAGATGTAATGAATATAAGGGATGTGACCGATTTCTGTTACCAAGCAGGACGCAGCAAGGCACGACTCAGCCGGATCGGGAAGGACACGCGCTTCGGCTGGACTCCCCCCCGGCTGGTGACGCTGCCTCGGCCTGGGATACGCCCTGTGTCCTGAGCGAGCACTCGGAAACTCTCTGAACGCTGGCGGCTGCTCGGGGAGGGGGATTTGGGGCCACTAACCAAGGAGAACCGGCTGCGAATAGGGAGACGCAAGTGTGGTGGGAATACACAGGAAGTAATTGCCTAATTGCCACGACTCTCTTTGCGGATCACACTTGGACACAGGAAGCAAATCCCTGTCCAACATCAGGGCCTCCGCGCGCCATGTCCTTCACCAAGAAGGTGCTCCCCTCTGCTCTCCTCCTCCTCACCTAAGTCTCCCGGGTCTCAGCTTACCATGTCAGGGCCTCGCGAGGAATTTCGGGGCCTGCCCTCCCTGAACTAGGTCCCACCCCACCCTCCATCTGCATTATTCTCTGACGCAGCCTCCTGACCTGTGTGGGGGTTGTTTCTCTAAACAGCCCCTCTCGAACGTGTGCTGATTTCCTTAAATCCAAAGCTCGCCTTCCTTCAACCACCAACTCTGATCTAGCCACATCAGCTCCCTCATACCCCCCGTCTGACTTTTGCTGGAGGCCGACAGCCGCTGTCCTGGTGCTTGCCGTATCATTTCATGTTCGGTTCCCTTCCAGAAAACACGAGCTTTGCAGAGGTCAAGTATGGGACAGCTGGACTAGAATCTGGGCCTTGATGTCCAGATGATGAAGAGGAGAAACGGGATTTTTGTGCTTAAGCAATTGTTGCTAATATACTTCATTCAGAAATCGACTTTTCCTTGAGTTCAGAGCCCCCAAAGCAATATAAAATAATTTCTGTCTGTCCATCTGCTCAAAGTATCCATTATGTATAAGGCAAGATACCAGGCACCGTGGGAGGGGAAAGCTAGAAAACAAGATCTGTCTTCCAAGGGTGATTAGGTTACAGTGTAACCGAGCTCAGAAGCAGCTTGCCAAAGACGGCACTAACCTCTGATTTTCTAAGGATCAACTGCACTCTGGTTTTGAGCACAGAGATTTTAAGCACTGAAGTGCCAATGACTTAAGCCACAAAAAGAAGAAAAAAAGAAAAAAAAGAAAAAAAAGTCCTTAAAGCACCACAGGTAAATAATCATCTTTGTGATGGTTTTGGAATTTCACTTTAATCAAATCCAGTAGGATGTTCCAAATATCATTTATCCTTTAACAATCAACGCTCAATCTCTAAATCCTGGCTTTTACTTTAATCACTCCTTAAATTCTATTATTCAAGTGCTGACTGTGGTCTGTCTCGCTGAGCACCAAGCCTGCAGGGTGCCTGGTGTCCCCTGCGCCACCCCCAGCAGGGACGGGGAGCCAGAGGAGCGCCTGGGAGCACAGGCGCGGCGTCAGACTGCCTGGGATCTGCTCTGACAAGTCGCAAGCCTCTTCAGGCCTTAGTCTGCTCCCGCGTAAGATGGAGGATGATGGTCATGGCCCCTCCTCATGTGGGGTCTGCAGGGCACTCAAGGCTCAAGACTAGCTCTTCACCCTTAGTAACTCAGCCATGCGGGTCATTAAAAAGTTCTTAATTAGGAGCCAATTTTGTGATGCCTCCCGATTTCTTTGGCCCCCTATGCCCGGTGGAGGTCCTAGAAAGATGTTCGCCAGGACCAAACCCCCTTAGTTCACTGTCACTTGGCTGGAGCTGCTGGGCAGCCACCGTCCAGGGAGCCGTAAGTCATGAGAGACGGGTGGGGTCAGGGGCCATCAGTAGAAGCCACATGATACAAAGCATTTAATTCAAGGAGAGTAAAAGGTACGTTAGGGGTCGTGTATCAGATAATCTTTGCAGTAGTTTCATTTAGTGGGGAAGCAACTGGACAGATTGGAATGTATGATCTCGTTCTGCCAATTTAACTAGTGAGGACATGTGGTCTTCTAAAGTGACCTTCAACCTCCGGGACATCAGTTTCCTCGATGAGCGCACAGGCCCATCCTGCAGAAGAGTGGAAGGGGCGACGGGGAGAGGGGATGCAAGCGCGGTCTGCGGCCGTGAGGTAGGGAGTGTGAGCCCGACTCCCAAACCAGCCACGGGCTTTCATTTCCCGTCCCCTGGACGAGCTGGTGTATAACGCGTGACCACCCAGGACGCTTACAACCTACCTGCTGGTGAGTGGGCACGTGTACGACAGGGTCGGGAGTGGGACAGAGACACGTGTAGGCGTGAGGAGGACTTAGCGAAGGCACATCTCCTACCCAGGAGTGGTTGGGGGAGGAAGGGAGGTACCGGGGAAGCTAAGCTGTCCTTGGACCGTGGCACCTCAGTGTGTCTGATGGGGCTGCAGGGGGACAGGGAGGCCACCCAGCCAGAAGCAGCCCAGTGAGCCAAGGTACAGGGCAGACCGGCGTGAGGAATTACCGGGACTCGCTGTGGCTGGGAGGAGAGAGAACTCGCCCCAAACACCTGCCACGCGCAGAGCCACACGGCAGCATGGGAAGGAGAACCTGCGTCGGGTGGCGTACCCTCGGGGCTCCACACGTGACATCTCCACGCAGTCACGCGGCCCGGAGGCATCTGTCGGTTCTGTGTGGTCTTCTCCGGGCATCGGTCGGTTCTCGGGCACACCACGCCTCTTACTGCCACCCACTCACGTCGTTTCCTAGTTCTCAGGAGAAAGCGTCGTCTGCCTTGGAAGGGACGAGGGATTGAGGGTGTTGTGAGGGTTTCTGAGCGTGGAAATGCCGCCAATGCTCATGCGATGCTCAGGCCACTCACCAGGAGCTCTACCGGTCAGGACTGGATGGGAAGTTTCTCTGAAGAGGCTTGAGGAGGCCGTCCACGGACGGCGGGAGCATGACGTACCGTCAAAGGAATTCCCACGGCAGAGGAGATGGGGGAGACACAGAAGCAGACACGAGTGTCCCTGGGTGGTGGGTGAGCGTGGACCGAAGAGGCAGTGAACCCTTTGTCACAGGAGGTTGTGGCTGTGGGGCCACCTGGAGACTTTCCAGAGGGACGTCAGAACAGATGACCTTGACCTAGTCACTCACCCCTGAGACGATAGGACCCTCAGCCCAATAATGCTGGATGAGTGTGAGCCCGAACTCGAGCAACCTTGGGACCCCCGTAAGGAGCCCACATGCTCTCCACGGATCCTTTCTGGCTGCGGATCACGGGACAGGCGACATGAGAAGATGTCACAAAGCAGTGAGAGAGAGACCTTTTGGTACCAAACCTCCCTCTCCGAGTCAAAGGCACATTAGACCCCGCTTTGCAAACAGCCACCTGTCTCCTTCTCTGAGATGAGTAATGGCACATGCTGGGGGAGTACAGCAGGCGGCCTGGGGAGCCAAGATGCCTTTTCTTGCCTGTTTTCCCAATGAACTATATTCTTGGATGCTTTGGAGGGAAAGAGTCCCTCATGAAAACACTGCAGTTTGGAGAAAAGAGGGAGTTTCAAACAGTATTGGTAATTGTCCAATGGAAACGCTTCATTCCAAAACAAATGTGGGGTTTTTTTGGGGGGAGGGGGCGGGTGGTGTGTGCAGGGAAACTTCTAGCCAAATGTCATCTTTGCTTATTCTTGATAAACTTGCTAAAATGTCTCCTAATCCTCCAAAGGTTCTGAGCCATGTTGATCATCTTTTAAAGTAAGGTCACTGAATTTAGAGAGCTAGGAAGACTGCAGTTCTCTGAATGCGTGACCACCACCCAGCAGAGCAGGTCTGTCCCCGGTCAGACACTTTGTCCGAACGCGGCTTCCACGGCCTCCTCTCAAAATACAGTCAAGGGCCTCAGACTTAGCACTTAGGTGAGGGTTAGGGTTAAGGACTGGAACGGGTGTGACCCTATGATGGGGCAGGAACCGAGAGATCAAGGAAAAAAAAAACAAAACCAAAAACTCTAGTGTGAGGAAATAAGAAAATCCCCAGAATTCAGTGACAGGACAGTTAGGTTCCTCTGGCTCGGGCGTCCTCTTTTTTTGTCACTGGGTCTCTCGCCTTCACCATATGAAATGTTCCTCCTCAATGCCTGCTCTGCCCCGTCTACCGTATGGCGGGTTCAGATTGTCAGCCGCCTCCTTCTCACGCCGGCTCTGAAGAAAAAAACCAGAGTCGTGCTTCAGGGCCCGGATTAGGGTTAAGGCCAGCGAGGTACCAAGGGCACAACATTTAAGGAGGCATCACTCTCAGGGCTGTGGAAGCACCAGCCTTGAGCTTGCATGTCCTTGTGTGTCGCACCCTACGTGCCTCTCCCGCCTCATCCTCATCCCGGATCTACAACTTAGCAAGGGTCTCTCACGCTCCGTGACACCTACGCCGTGAGTGTCCTCGCAGGGCCTCACACGGAACGCCAGTGGGTCTGTTCTCAGGCAGATCCCCGGCCACATGCTGTCACTCTACACACACCGCGCTCCCCTGCGTGAAGGCCCTGCCTTCCCTTCTTCTCTGCCCAAATCCTGTAAACTGAGTATGAAGGAATTTATGTGCGATCTCCCTTCCATGTTTCCATCTTACGAGCCTTCCCTGAACCACCACTTACTCTCCCCTCCTCCGCACTGCCCCACACACCTCGGATCTATTTCCAGCACGGAGCACGGTCTTTGACCGCACACGTGTCAGCGGCCCGAGGTCCCGACCCAGCGGGGAGCACGCCGCGTCCTCCCACCGAGGCATCCTCACCGCTCCTGGCACATTACTGGCCTTCAGTACGCGTTTGCTGAGTACACGAACGTGCATTCCGTTGAACACATACCCTCAATGTTCTCCCTTTTACCGTCTACGTAGGGTCGGTTCCAGGCCCAGAGCAACATGGGATAAGGAACCAGACTTTTCTGGGCCCGTCCAGGTTGCTAACTCTGCCTTGCACGTGTGAGCTCCCGAGGTCCATGGTGGTGCCACTGGCTGCCAGGAGCCAAGCTAACAGTTTGGTAAACATATTGATAAAGATGATGAAATATTCCATTTCTGTTTACTGTAATTAACGCTAACGAAAACATCACGGGGAGTCTGAAAAGCCATTTGCATACACTGTCTGGAGAGGTGTTCGGTACTGCCCGTCTCTGAGATTTGGAAGTCTCCCTAAATGAGCCTACATTGGCTGATTCCTCCCACCTCTCCTCTCAGAAGCAAACCAGTATTTCGGCTATTTTTTTAAAAACTACAAAGTCTTTCCCAACTTTAGAGCAAAACACTGGCTTGGCAGAAAGACAGAATGATCCACACAGAACACATGCCTAGAAAATGCCTTTGGAGGAACCCCTGAGAGCACTGAGAAAATTCTGACTGGTCTTGAGGCGAGGCTGAGGAGAAGGCACAGCAAGAGGGTGCAGGGGGCGGCCTGCTTTCTGTTGGTAAGTGTGCAGCTGTGGGTCGGTGGGGACGGGCGGTTAGGAGGTAGAACAGTCTGGACCTGCCCGGTCCAATATGGTAGCCACCGCCCCATCGGCCTCTCTGAAGTTAAACTAATGAACCGAAAATAACATTAAAATTTCTTCAGCCTCACACCTCGAGGGCTCCATGGCCACCAGCCAGTGCCTGTGTACTGGACAGGGCAGGGGCCAGGAGTTCTGCGGGGCACTGGCGGCACGGACAACGGGAACTCACGTATTAGCCTCCACAGCCCCATGAGCAACGATGCCCCTTACCCCGATTTCCTAATAAATGTGCACATATCGAGCACTGCCTCACGCTTCTTGCAAGCAGGTGGCTGCTCTAGAGGGATTAACAGCTGATGTGCTACAGGACCGGATGCTGCCATCGGAGCTTCCCTTCTGGTTAAAAACGAACACCATCACCCGAGATCCCCAGAGCTGGCCCACGTCAGAGATCCAAAGCGAGGGACGGCCACTAGAAATCCGAGAACAGTTTAACCAAGAATGAGCCCAGGAATCGCTCCAAGGCAGGGGGGAGGGAGGAGAGACAGCGCACCGAATGCACAGATTAGCCATCGCTGAGGGGGACCCGGGGAGAGGCAGCGGCTGGGAAGTCCAGCACTGCAGCCCAGGCCTCCCAGGGCATTCTGAGTCCCAGGAGCAGCGGCCTCGTCCCTGGGCAGGGGGGGGTCAGCCGTGCCCAACCCTAGCTGTTCCCACCCTTATCTCCTGCTTCAACAACAAAAGACATCAAGGAAAACAGCTTCTTTAGCTGAAATGACACACTATGAAGAGCCGACTCGTGACTATTTCTAAGCCCTTTTCCAGCTGGACTCGCACCGAGTCGACAAGCCGTCCACTGCTGCCCGTTCTACAGGTCTGCGCTCACGTCGTAAATAAACACCGACAGATTCCACTCCATAAGAGGGGCACGGAAAACCCTAAGATCCCATCTGAAAGAGAAGCCAAGGGCATTCCTTCCCAAGCATTAGATTGGTTTCACATGAGGTGATTAGACTCTTTCCTGCTAATTGCACTAGAAAGAACTAATTAGAAAAATCCACCATTCGGCTAATGAGAGCTGGGCCCTAACTATCTCAGTGCTTAACTCCTCAGGTTGTAAAATATCACTTTTTTTTTTCATGCCCCATCTGAGAAAGTTGTCACTGTGTTAAGTTCCAGAAGGCGGGCTAGGCATTAAGTAACTGTAGCATCATTTACGAACGCCCCCGCATGCCACGGCTCGCTGGGGCTCCGCCCAGGGCCGCGTCCTATTCCAGAAGGTAGATAGGACGGATCAAAGACGGCCAACTAGCAGTCCAGTGACCTGCTAATGAATTCTGCCCCGTTTCTCAGCGCAACTTTCTTGGTGCCTTTGTTCCTTTTATTCCGGGGCCTGCTAACAATGCAGGATAAAGAGTTTCACATGTCCTGGTGCTACTCCGAGGAGAAGCGTTCATTAAAAAGCAATGATATCACCTGATGGAGACTCACGTCCCTGCCAAAGGTTGTCGCATTTATCGGGAAGCTGATGGAATGAGAATAATGAAGAGCTAATAAATCAGGGTCCCTCATTGTACAATAAACTCATTATACAGTAAACAGCAGACAGTCAACATCAGAGAACAGGAATTTGGCCCTATTTTAAGGATGAGGGCTGTCACAAATTTTCCTTTTATTAAAGATTTTATTTATTTGAGAGAGAGAGAGAAAGCATGAGCAGGGGGCTGGAGGGGGAGGGGCAGAGGGGAAGGGAGAAGCAGACTCCTTGGCGAGCCTGGAGTCTGACACAGGGCTCGATCCTGGGACGCTGAGATCATAACCTGTGCTGAAGGCCAACGCTTAACTGACTGAGCCACCCAGGCACTCCCACAAAGTTTTCTTAGAAGAAAAAGTTCAGAGGAGAGCTCTGAGTTTCACATAATTCACAGATTATGTCCACTAAAGAGATGCTTCTGCGGCTCAACACCCTTCGCAAAAAAGCTTTTTTTTTTTTTTTCCTAAAAAGTTTACAGTCCTCTTGGCAGGAGCCCAGATCCCACATGCTGCAAGATGATGTGTGAAATTAGCAGAAATGTAAATGTCAGAACTTCTGTTTTTGGAATTAAATGCTAGAGATTCTCTCTGTATCTAGGGTCCCCCTTCCCTACCTCAAGGTAGAAAGTCCTCAAGAAGACAAAAGGGCACATGTTTAAGTACAGAGAGGGTGTGGACATTAACTCCGGGATTTCCAGTGAGGATCAAGAATGAGACGCAAACTCACCTTCCCCAGCAAGCTCTGGAAAGCAGGGGTGCAAGCTGCCACGCAGGTATGTTTCGTAGGACTGTCCTGACGTATAACCTGGCTTGACGGGGTTTGCATTAAGGGTCGTCTGGGGGCTGCCTGGCTCTAAGCAGAGAGTGTGAGATACGCAGTGAGATTCAGACCCTTCCTTGCGTCTTCAGTGAACAACGTCAGAGAGGACTTGTCAGGGCAAAGGACTAGAATGAGTGGTTACAATAAGGTTTGAGGAAAATCTGGAGATTTCAGTTTCTAGGTGTATCTCGCTCAGCCCCTATCCGTATTTCTCCTGACGGTTCTGCTGCATCCTTCCACCTTTTTTTTTGTTTGTTTGTTTTTAATCACATGTTATTCCAAAGGCTCTCAGGTTACTGTAGTCCGTGCTAGGTAACATCACGCAGTACCCACACACGTGCTGTCATCCACCTCTGACAGATGAGGGATCAGGGAGATAAGGATTGCCTGGGATGAAGCGTCTACATGGCAGAAGTGGGATTTCAAACTGGGCAGGTCCCACCTTCAAGTTCAGGTTCCTTCTTTCCTTTCAGAGTGTCCCTAGCATCCTCAAACCGATTCGTACCCTTACCAGCAGTATTTCACTTTAATTCCACCACAAGCTTCATTCTGCCCAGTGTGTTTTCTAAAGGCATCGTCAAAAATTAACCAAGACCTCTCTGTAAATAAGCAGCATGAAGGACAAAGATATCAAGACTTTTGTCAGAAATGAGATTCTCCTTAACATAGAAACGGGGCTGGGTGGGAACTGAAAGGCTCCTCCCACAAAGGTCTTAAGTCTGTTTTCTGGGGGGGGGGGGGCAGTGTCAAGATTCTCATCTTGAGTCCTTCATGAACGAAAAAAAGAAAAAAAAAAAAATCCAAGCCCCATTCTCTCTACCCCACCTCGAACAATCTGAGGCCCGAGGAAGTGAAACACTGCGGGCGGCATCAGAGCACGCGGCTCCCCGAAGCCTGAAGGAAAACCTCAGGTCTTCCCTCCCACCCACCACTGATGGCAGTTCCGTAGCTTGGTCCTTCCCCACGGTCAAGAAGGAAGGGTCAGCGGCGGCATTCGACAGGGGTGCCAGACAGCCCTGTTGTCTCCACTCATGTATAATCCTCATGAATACAACAAACAGCCCAGAAATGAGCACAGAGACAAATCCCAGGAAATACCGCTAACATCACATCATTAGAAAAAGCTACTGGAAGAGAAAACATCACTTCAAATGTTGAAAAAAATCAACACACTATTTTGCAAAACAGAGATTTGAAGGCAATACCCAGTACCCAGTCGGATTGATACAGAGAAGCCGAAACCATCACAATGGTGCAGATAGATAATAACACTAACAAGCAATATTTAACAAAATATGTTAAAGGTGATTAAGAAATTATTCCTTGGAATCCAATTAATATTCATAACATTATGATTTCTGTTTCTCTTAATAAGGAAACTGAGAAACAAAGAGGAGACGGAGGAGACAGGTCCAGTGGAATGGTCTGGAAAACGAGGCAGGAAAAGGCGCCTGACTTCTCACTGATGGGGCCTCTCAAGGAAGCTCGTGGCCTCTCCAGGGCCGACCCAGAAGGACACGCGGAGAGGCTCACTCCTGAACTGGTATCGTCATGAACGTCTCCCCGGGTTGCTTATCCCTGATTTCTTCTGGACTCTAATTGGGAAGACTAAAATAACCATCTTGCCTGGCAGACTTGGGAGAGCACAGGCAGGAGACACAGCAGCAGTGACACAATTCAGGCAACGTTTTCACTAACTTTCCCGACCATCTCCCATCACTGGGAGAAAACTTTGTTCCCTTTGTCAAATTTCCCGAGAAGACAGTCTCCGCTGTCTGTAATATCGGCTGTGTCTAAACACAAGTGCAACCACGATACCCTTTAATAGTTAATCCTCCAACATGTAATTAGGCATTCACATGACAATCAAAACCATGACTATATTTCATGTTTGCCTTCCCTTTCAAGCCCTCTACTAGAGGGGCACTTACTCTGTCAAATCTGCTATAGTAATCAAAACATTGAAATTACTTCTTTCCACACTAAATATACTGGAACTGGTTGTTTGATTAAATGTAGAGCAGAGAGTGCAATTTGCTAAATTACAAGTATTCTGAACATGTAAATATAGTTTAATTACTGCAATTAAAGAAGATTACTGGAGATTGGCAGATGGGAATGTAATGCTGTTTTAATTAGAGTTTTTAATGCACTGTAACATAAGCATAATATTAACCCTTTATCCTAGAAGAGGTAGCTGGTCTTTGAAAAATTAGTATTTAAAAATGTATCAGAGTTGGTGTTTCACCACAAGGGCTAGACTGAGTCACATTGCCCTGGGAGCCATCAGGGAGGAGGGTCTAGTTTCTAAGAATGGGAAACTAAGGCAGCGAGTGACGGCGGTCTACAGAGCTGCTGGATTCTCACCTATGAACATACACGCGAGCACGTGCCAACGCACGTGCGCACACAGATACACACACGCCTCACCGGCCGCTCTTCACAGAAGAATGTTGCCACAGCCTCGATGACCGAGGGACTTCCACGCCATGAGATGTTTCGTGGAGGCCGTGCTTAGCAAACACGAAAAGAAAAAGTATTTCAAAAATGCTTTTATTTTTAAAAAAATGCATTTATTCATCGCCGAGGCCACTCTAGCAGAGACGCAGCGGACACTCTACGGAGGGAGGCCAGGATATTCTGATCATTCACCTTCCCAAACCGGTGCAGGCTACACAAAGTAACATTCCAGAATGTAAGAAGCAATCTTCCTCATCCTGAAAGCTATCACTTGCAACATTTTATCCATTTAAGTCAATAGCCTATTAGAAATTCTAATTGAAAGTTCAATAGTCAGCTTGGAGCCTTATAATAGAGGTTGCCTTTTGGAAAGCCATTTAAAATCTTAATCTCTTTATCATTTGGTATTTTGAAGCCTAACTTTGTTCTTGTTAGGCAGATCAATGGCATTAATTTACAAAATGGGGGAAAATGTCACCCTTCATCCTTTAAGTCTCAGCTCAGGGAAGAGCAGCATAAGCGAATCTGATCACTGCTTTCCCATATTAGCAGCAAACGGTGCCATGGGAGACTTGACCTACAAATTTTAATTACTGCATGAAAAATTCAGTTCCTGGAGATGAAGAGAGACGAGCAAAAACACAGGGGCCCACCTTGCGCATGTCTGCTGAGTTTTAAGTTTTCTGGACTGGATTTCCGAATCGCTGGCCAACACCACAGTCAACAGAAGGGGTTTACCATGTCCAAGAACAAGTCGCAAACTTCAAAACAAAGCAAGACCAAGACCAAAGACACCGGGACAGATAAGTAAGCTTCTAAGGGAAAAGCTGCAGAAGAGAATGCATTTCTATTTCCCTGAGCGTGTAGCACCCTGAAGGGTCATCTACACACTTACCAGTTGAAAAAAAAAAAAAGTGTTCATGAAGCTCGCGGACAGCCTCAGAGGCAAGCACCCGACAGAATCAGAGAGGCAGTCTTGGTGCTCTGCTCTCGCTAAAAAACATTCTTAGCACTCAGAAGGACTTATGTTCACCCAAAATGAAAGAACAGATTCTGAATGTGTAGACATGATGGCTAATTTCTGGTGGCAGAAAAACCAATAATAAAAAAAAAGTCACCTAGAACTCAAAGCCCAAAGTAGTAAGGGGTAGGCGTAACTACTCCTGTAGGAAGCAGAAATAAGGGGGGAGCAAGGCTGTCAGCTTTTGTGTTCTAGAAGCTCAGAGATCAGACCTACAGGACACCTTACGTGTGGGTGGAAACACACGCATTTGTCAAGATAACTCTGAAGCCATCATTGAACACACAGGTACACGCACCTGTACTCCAACAAAGGAACCAGAAGGCCACGGAGGAGTGTTCACAGTAGTTACCCTGTGGCAGAAGCTGGTTTGATGGATGGGGATGCGTCACGGGCTTTTGCCTTCTACTTTGGATACTTCCTTAAGAATTGATCAAGTTTAAAAAAAAAACAAACAACTAACCTGTATGGCTTTCCGAATTGTTATTAACAAACCAACTTTTTTAGAAAGAAGAAAAATAAAATTTGTATTTGATGTTACAGCCTAAGAGCCTGTGAATCTTTTTAGAAAGAAAGATCCTTTTTTTTTTTTTTAAATATGAAAGAGAGCACCATTTGTTTCCAAAATTTAGACTTTTTAGTTTTAAGCTTTCCTAAAAGTTGGGCTCCCTTATTTACTTCGGACGCTTGCGGACACTCCAGAACTGGGTTAATTGCGGAGCCTCGCTGAATCATTTACACGTCTGCTATTCACCGTACGTGGGGAAGCATTTCTGCCCAAGTGCATATGGGGCCCAGTACTGTGTCATGCACTTGACGTTTTCCTTAGTATCACTTGAAGATGGTGACAGGGTAATAATGACCTTGCAAGCACGGATGGATGCATGCGTTTTCCATGTAGACCTGGCAGCTCTCGGCTAAAACTTAGCAGTCAAACAGCTTTCTGATGACTAACCATATTTATCTTTTCATTTCTGATCTCCATGGATCTCTACATCCTTCTTATCCAAGAGATGCCTCACTGTCACCTCCTGACACCAACAGCTGGAACCCTGCGAGGAAGTGTCCTAACGAAAAAGCCATTAACATTTGTACCAGGTGCTCCTGGGCTTTTCTGCCCCTGTACTCAGGTTAATAGTATGCTGGAAGGTCTCTAGAAAGGACAGAGGCTCCTGGTTACAGAGCTAAACAGTCACATCCCTGATACGCCTCGGCCACTGACGTAGATGGGCTGGTCCTCGGGTCAGGGCCACTACTTGGAGGGAGTAGGATCCCAGGATATGGCTGCTTTTGGAGGAGAGGGCTAACTAGAACAAGCATAGGGAGGGGAATGGGGCTAGTCTCAGATTTGGAGGGAGAGGGTGTGCAGGAAGGCAAACCCTGAGCGTACTCACTGAGCCTGGCTTCCAGCAGGAGCCAGGACCCATCCTCTGTTGAGACTCCAGGGAAGGGCTTGGGGATACACACAACAAAAGTCATTGCCATGAGATGGAAAAGAACACATGCTCAAAATAAGAAAGCATGAGATGCAAAACCCAGCTTCCCTGAAGTGTGGCATTTTCAAAGCCCACACATCATAACAACTTTGAATTCCAAGACGCCCAAACAGGAAGCCCCTGAGGTCCCATCTGTCTCCCTGACTAGAAGGACAGCTGAGGAACCATGCTGCTGTCTGCAAGAGGGCTGGCAGAAATCTCGGGAACCTTGGCCCAGGGGCTAAGAATGTGCAGTCATTCCTCTCTCCAGTCTCATTTACAGCCCTACAAAAGCTGTTGGCTTATTACCAGGTCTGTCTGTGTACATAACTAGAAATGAACCACCAAAAAGACTTGGCTCACTTCTTAATTTTGTTTTTATCCTCTTAGTTTAAGAAAAAAAAAAATCACAGGATTCATTATCACATGGTATTAAAGAAATTCATTATCTCCTTTGTTCCACATGACATCGTACCACCACGATTAAGAAGGGAAGATTGCTAGATGGATGAGAAAGTCAAGAGGAAAGAAGTGGACACAGAAAAGCAGAGAACATGAGCTGAGATCATAATTCCTGGTTTGACTGGGCTTAGAAGCCCTGAGGAGCTCCAGAACCCTGACCAGTAAAGGTGTGCTGGCGTTCAAGGTGCTCCCAGCGTACTCTGAGTCCTCCCTTCCCAGGCACGTGACCGACTAGTCTTCTGCTCTATACTCTCGTCTTCCAGTGACTTGACTTCGACTGTGCAGTCATCTCTGAACGCACGAGTCATATTCTTAGTGTCACACTTCAGCTGCTTACTTCTCAACTCCACGTTTCTCTTTATTTATATCAATCCTACTCTTTCTTTAAGATTCTACTCACCATGCCATCATTTCAAGTGACAGAGGAAAGGATCTGACAAAAGCCAACACCTTTTCATGATAAAGACACTGAAAACTATCAGTAGGAAGGAAGTTTTTTTGTTTTTTTTTTTTTAACACAATAAAGAACATTTGTGAAAAACCCACAGCCAACATCAGACTCGGGGAAAAATACTAAAAGCTTTCTCCCCTAAGATCATGAACATGACAAGGGTGCCCACAGTCTACCAGAAGTTCTAACCAGAGCAATCAGGCAAGGAAAAAAGGGGGTATCTATCTCTATTTACAGATGAAATGATTCTATAAGCAGAAAATCCCAAAGCTATTAAAATGAATTCAGCCAAGTTGCAAGGTCCAAGACGAACACACAGAACTCTGTAGTGTCTCTATGTACCAGTAATGGACCATCCAAAAAGGAAATTAAGAACACTATTCCATTTGCAGTAGCATCCCAAAGGATAAAGTGCCTATTTAACCAAAGAGGTAACACACTTGTACACTGAAAACTACAAAGCCAACATGGCTAAAAGAAATCAGAGACCCACAGAAATGAAAAGACACCCTTGTTCATCGACTGGAAGACTTCATATTGTCGTAACAATACGTCAACACTCCCCAGTGTGACCCACAGGTTCAAAGCAACCTCGACAAAATTGGTATCCTAAACTGAAGCCTTCTCCCTCTTCACGAGACACTGAGACACAAACGGGAGGCCCCGGTGACTTCACTGGCTGGGAGCAGGGGTCCAGGAGCTGACTGTCAGAAGACAAAATAACACAAAACAGGGAAGACGGCTCGGACTAACACCTTCCCTGAATTTTGAAGGGCATAATAGGAAGCCCAGAATATCCAAATTCATGAACTGCAGGGTGCTGAACCAGCTGTGCCTTTTATTCAGAAAGAAAAATCTCAAATGAAAAAATAAAAGGTCACCAAAAATTCTGAGAAAATGCCACAAGCTACCTTCTGCCGTCTCCTAAAAGCCCAGCCACTCCTTCCGCATTACAAGAACTATTCCCCAAGCAACGTTCTTTGGAAGAACCAATCCGTCCAATGCCATAGCTGAAGTATGTTCTCCATTTCCCTTTCTACCATAACCAGCTCCCCAAAATGCGTGCAGAAAGCCGACGGGTGAAGCAGCTCCTGAGGTAGTTCTAGAAGCCAGTGCTCCTCAGACACATTGAGCAGAGAAGTCCTTTCAGAGGCCAGGAAGACATGGGACTGCAAACACAAAGCACTGCGTTTGGAAACCCACGGATGCCATGCACTTCCTGCCCACTGCCACCTGTGGTTACGTGTTTATAGTCACTGCCCCGCACCTGCATGATCACACCAAGGCCTCAGCGAGCACGCTGATGTGACCTGAGCACGGGCGCCGTCTTCGCTGCCACCACGGCCGTGAGCACACGGCTCTACTTTGTGCCAAGGGAGGAAAGGAATCCAACCCTGCTCTGAGCAACCGCTTAGAGTCAAACTGATGGGATCTCCCGGAAGCGACCGTAGGTCCCATGTTCAAGTAAATGAGAGAATGAGGCACCAAGCACAGAGCACCTGGGCCTCTAGCCTCCTTCAGCCAGCTCCAGGGAGAGCCAAGAGAAGGGCACAGCCCACCTTCGGTCCCCGTGGCCCGTGGGGATCCGAGCTCACTGGGAAGTGAGGTGTAGGAGGAGGGAACGGTATTAAGCAGCTAAGAAGCAAACGAGCTTCCGTGGGGCTGGCGTGGGCCCGTGTGCGCATGTCCGTGTGTGCAAAGGGACACTCAGGGAGTAATGAAAAGCCAGACAGCGGCGGGGCAGAGAGGAGGGGGCTCAAGCCGCTGTAAGGAGTTGCTGAGCAGTGCCGCTGCCCCGGGAGAAGCAGGGGAGGCCAATCAGGCCTTCAGGACACGGGCTGGAAGTGAGGGAAATGCCCAGCAAAGGCCCAGGGGAGAGCAGGGCTGCAATCAGGTCCCTCTGGAGATGGGCGGAGAGGTAATCACCAAGCCCTGGGAGAACAGGTCTGCAAGCCCCCGGGGAGCCTCCTAGAAAGGGCCCTTTCGGGCCTCAAGGAGCTCATTCTGGGGCTGTGATTGCCTCTCCAGGCTCGGCCTGCTGTGCTGACCTTGAGGCTGGCGCCCTCCCACGGGGCAGAAAGCGGAGACAGAAGTTGAAGACTCGGCGACTAAGTGAATCAAACACAAAACGCGCACAACGAGCAGTTGGCGTTTTCGGTCGCAACAGAGATGCTCCGGAGCCGAGGCCCAGGGCGAGGGGAGGTGCAGGCAGATGGCTGAGGCTCACGGGCCCAGCGGCGGGATGCCGTCCTCCTCCTGGCAGGAACCACCACCTCAGCAGCTGGACGAGGCCTGCCGGCTTTTTCCGCTTCCTTTCTTGAGTGGGTCTGATGGTTCTGCGAACTGGTCTATGGGCGACGTGCAAGGTCCAACAGGAGCTCCCGCACAGAAGGGCTGAGCGTCCTGCACCTGGCTTCCCAAACCTGCTCAGAATCCAGCTGCGGTGGGGCTACGGGGACCGAGTTCTATGCTAAGCATTCAGCCCCTTGAACTAACATATTTGCTTGTTTGACCTTCTGGATATACTCTTCGGAAGACGACGTGGTGGTTCAGCTTTGCTTCTGTCCCTTGAACTGGGAGGACAGTAGACGGGGAAGGCCACAGCGAAGACACCGGCAGGAGTGAAGAAGGGAGGGCACGGGGCACACCTACCACCCTTCTTAAGAAGCCCTGTGGTTAAGGATGGGGGGTTCAAACTTTGGTAATTCTGTCCATGGGAAAAACAGTTTCAGTAAGTTCTTCTGTAGGACCCCGACAGACAAAACAGATACAAGGAAAGCTCGGGGTGAGCAGTGCTGAGGCCGGGGAAGATGTCACATACTTGTGTCGTGCTGCCCTATCTCTCCTGGCCCCTCACCTTGTCAGCCCCTGAGCCTTGGAACAGGGGACAAATCCTAAAGTGGGAGAGGGGACCGTGGCCCCGGGCTCCCCTCTCTCGGGCTGTGTGAGTTTTCCTCTTTGGGCCTCCCTTTCCCCATGGCTTAAAAAAAAAATGGGCTTGAGTGGGTTGTAGGGTCTTTTCAATTCTAAAATTCTCAGCCTCGCACAGGCAAGAGAAGAGGAGAGAATGACTGTAAGTTCTTACCCAACACAACATCAAGAAAACTACAGGAAGGAACGACACACATGGCGGCCGGACATGCCATGCCCTTCATGCGGCGGGGCGCCATTTTCCAGCTTCTTCTCAGCAGGACCGTGTCCGTTCATCATGACCATCTCTGCTGGTGCTGCCGACCCCTTCCAACGCCAGAGGATGGCTTCCTTCTTCCACTAAACCAGTAAACTCGAGAGTTCCATAATAGGACCAGGGAGGCCTGGAGGGGCCTAAGGTTCACCTTTCTTTTTCCCAATAAACACAAAAATATTTTCAGCGACCATTTCATCAGATGTTCGTTCTTGTGTGTTAACTTGGCTGTCGTGTTTTTATTGTATTGACTGAAACCATTCACAAATCCCCACACCCTCATGTGCCCAGAGTCAACACAAATGTTCTGACCACACTGGATGCGGCTCAGAAGCCAAGGCTTGACGTCATTCTCCAAAATGTCCTGGCAGTTTTCCAACGGCTCACGTCCACCCCATCACCGCTCTCCGACTGGGCATAATCTGGGCAGCCAAGGCCTCACCCCTCGGTCACCTGCCAAATCTAGGTACCAGCAAAGAGCAACTCTTTCATTTCATGTGGGGGGAGGAGAAGAAGGTCGGCCTTGACCCCTGCCCTCCTCCCGGCCCCCACGTACGTGTGCGATTTCCCCACACTGCAGCACATCGAAGCTCTCCCTTACGTTTGGACTTAGAAATGGTGGCAGAGGAACAGACCCTGTTTGCATTTTACTGAATCACCCATATTTAACTGGGAAAATGGGCTGCTGCGACTCTGTCAACAGGAGATGCCCAGCTACATCGTGGAGCCGTTCTTCTTCAGCAGGTGCGACCGCCTCGTCTAAGCACAGCCACGTGACATTGTATCTAATGAAATTACAAGCGGCACAACTGTGTACACCGTGCACAGAACTCACACTGATCTCTTCAACAGGGTTTTCCTCATCGATGGTAAGATAGGTGGGTTGTGAGATCGGAACTGCTCCCCGAACAACACAGTGTTTATGCACCCCACATCCCGCCCAAACGGAAGACCTGCATCTTCCGAACCCAACGGTTCCCTTCCCAACCCGCCTGCAGCCCCCCGCCTCCCAACACCTGTCCTCCTCTCCCGACGGCCTGCTCCCTCCATCTGCCCTGGGGCCACCCAGAGCTCAGGCTGTACCACCGCCCCAGGCTCCAGATTTCCCTTTATCCTCGTCTCTGACCCCTGAAGCCTCTCAGTTCTGTTTCTGGTGGGATGAGGCTTAAACGAGACCACAGATGTGAAGACCTCGGCACAGCACAGACACCCCGTGAATATGATTTCTCTCCATGGTCTCTCTTTCCACTGACTTTGCCTGTGCCGGTCTCTGAGAGGGGCTGTGGGTGGGGGCGGGGGCTGTGGGCAGGGGTGGCCCCTAAGCCCAGGCTAACCGGAGAACCCCTCGATCTCCGCGCCGCCCTACATCTGTGGGGACGTCTGCTGTTTCTGTCACCTCATTCCTTTCCATTTTCCTGGTAAAATGGCACCCCAGTGGTTCCTTTGGAAATATCCCTGCTCCAACTTTCTATTTCTGTGGGATTACCTCCAGCACCAGTTCTAGAGTGGGCTCTACTGGGGTGAAGCCAGGAAAGGGAAAGGGTGGTGTGGGAGGCCCCCGGGCGGGATCTGTGTTTGGAACCAAGCCGAAGGAAGGCGACACATCGGAAGTACTGTCTGTCTAAAGCATGTGTCTGGCTTGGGGATGAGGCAGGCTACATCCTGGCCTCGTCCGATAACCGCTCTCCCCCGCTTGCGTATCAGGACCTTCGAGCAACCCGCCCGCACTGTGATTCAACGTGCACCTAACAGATGTGCTGGAGGCTTCAAGTTTGGAATTCTAGAGACCTTTATCGTGGGTAACATTTACTGTGTCCTCAGCATGGGGAGGCCACTACTCTAAGTATTTCATATACACCCCCGAATTAGTCCTTTTAAAGATCCTATGAATTAGGGGCACCTGGGTGGCTCCGTAGTTAAGCCTCTGCCTTTGGCTTGGGTCATGATCCCAGCGTCCTGGGATCGAGCCCCGAATTGGGCTCTCTGCTCTGCAGGGAGCCTGCTGCGCCACCGCCCCCCCCGCCACCTGCCTCTCTGCCTACTTGTGATCTCTGTCAAATAAATAAATAAAATCTTAAGAAAAAAAAGATCCTATGAATTAGATTCTATTATACCCTTTCCAGGGATGAAGAAACAGCACCGAGAGGGTAGTGAACGTAGCCAACGTCTTCTCACTAGTAAGCAGCAGCGCTGGGATTCAAACCCAGCCAGCATGACTCGAGGCTAACCTGAACCACTATGCTACACTCTCAAAAAAAGGCCCCTGTTTCCTTCTTTTGGCTTTCTTTAAAAAAAAAAAAAAATTATGATGCTTTTTTGCTTGCTTCTATGTATTTTAAATACACATTCATGATGAGAAAAGTCCAGCACAACAAATCGTTTCACTTCTAAGCAGGCCTCCAGTTAGCATCACTGACACCATCTTTCTGGGGCTGTTCTCCGCCCGGGTGGTAAGGCTAACAGGGAAGTGCCTGCCTTTTCTTGGTGCTCCATCTAAAGAAAGGTGAGAACGTTGCATCTAGGAGATACAGAATGCTGAGGATAAAATGCAACAGCTTTTCAGAAAGAGAGCAAAGCACAGCACGGGGACCCTTCTGGGTATGGAAGATTAGCCTTGTTCTCCCACCTCATCCACTGAAATGCCAGCCCCAATACATTTGGAAAAAGGAACAGTTGGCCAATTCAAAATACTTTCCCTTCTGTTCATTTTATCAAGAATTTGGTAAGTCTCTCCTACAGGAATACACACTATGATGCATGTAAGAAAATTATCCCTACAAAGAATTTTCTTTTTTCCTTAAAAAAAAAAAAAGTTCCAAACTGAAGCTTTATACAAGGAAAGGGCAATTTTGCTGGTCTGATAAATCTTCTTATAAATCCAAATGTTAAAATAAGACAATCATATTAGATCTAGAGATTAAATCGGTCTCCAAGTAACCCCTGAATTTACTACAGTTGTTGAATGTCCCTGCTAATTTGGGGATTAAAATGCTCAACACAAAATTCATTTTTTTCCTAATTGGATTGACCAAATAAGTTTTCTAGGGTTCGTGGGAACATTTCATTTTCATAAAGGGGATCTGAAGCAAATAACTTCATTACAGAAATGCTTCATAAACTATAGGGCAATGTTCTTGGGGAACAGATGCATCATAATAAATTATCTTGAACATAACCTCTTTTTGTGACACAGTTGTACGTTTCCTGGATGTGTTTCAAGAAACAGTGTTTCACTTCAGACATGTCCCAACTGCCTAGATATTTATTCGGCCACATACATTTTTTTCTACTCTATAAACTTTCCAAACTTGGAAATGCCTGGTTTAGTCACTGTGGTTAGAAATTCTGTTTATTTGCTGAGAGAATACCCAAAGGTGCTTCAAAGTACTAAATCAATTTAGTGGCTTGTACCCAGAATTAAAAAAAACATAATGCAACAGACTAAAAAAGATCAGAGTGCATATGCTTCCTGACTCTCCGCTCACAAGTCTTTAAAACAACATGTTTATAATGATGCTTACACGGAGCCAACAAGATACCGTCACATTTATGGAAAAAGAAATGATCGTGGCGGGGGGGGGAGACACAAAGCTATTTCAATATGGAAACACGTGCAGTCTTGGTGTTGGGATGTCTGGAAGGCATTCTGCATGAGAGGGGGCCGTCCTGCCTACTCGCAGCCCCACAGTCGTGGCCCTGTATCCCCGCTGCGCCATCTTGGCCTTTGACTAGCAGGGAGACCTCTTCATTCCTCAGTTTTCTCCCCTGTGAAGTGGGAACAATACTGTTCATCTTACAAAATTGTGAAGATAAGACATAATACACATCAAGCACTTCGACTGGTGCTTGGTACGTAATCATTCAGACAGTAAGTGCCATTGTGTTGTTAAAATACATTAGCAAGGGGGTGCCTGGGTGGCTCAGTGGGTTAAGCCTCTGCCTTCGGCTCAGGTCATGATCCCAGGGTCCTGGTATCGAGTCCCGCATCGGGCTCTCTGCTTGGCAGGGAGCCTGCCTCCTCCTCTCTCTCTCTCTGCCTGCCTCTCTGCCTGCTTGTGATCTCTCTGTTAAATAAATAAATAAAATATTTAAAAAAAATTAGCAAGGATCCAAATAATACACTGTATATTAATTAATTGAATTTAAATTAAGAAAAAAAGGAAAAAAATGATAGCCACTGTAAGGTGTTTACTGCCTGTCTTCACTCGGCTGGTGCCATGTTGGCTTTGGAGTCCCGGTCATCCGGTCCCTGGGGAAGGATGGGATGGAGAGGCCAAGCCCAGCCCAAGTACAGGGCCTCTTCCTCCTTCACCCATCCCCCTGGAACCACTGACTCAGCCCCGGGGGCTCTTGAAATGAGATTTCAAGATGGCCCCTCTGGCTCTAACACTAGCATTCCCCGGGGATGCCGGCCCCTCCCAGCTGCCAACCTTGGTCCACATGCACCGTTTCTCCTTCCCTTTTCCTTCCAAGGCCCAGCCCTTGGGCGCAGACTACCACTTTGCAATTCTGGTAGCTGTTTCATGAGGCATTTATGTGCCACACGACTTACTTAGTCCTTAAGGACAGGGGCTATGTCTTAATTTTATTCTCTAGCACACAGTAGGCGTTCAACAAAAGTTTGCTAAGTAAGTAAAATCAGTAAGCTCTCGGATCTCAGTTCCAATAAGCTGCCTCTGTACACACCAGCTCCGAAATAAGGACAGCTTTAACGCACGCTGGGAGGTCTGACTTTCGCATACATTCCACGACGGACAGTGAACGTCACTCTCAGAGAATATCTCTATCCTGAACGTGAAGGTGGCCTGCACAGTTGCAGCCACGTTTTACAAACAACGTGCTTCCCTCTGCATACACCCGAAGATGGTACTGGGGAGAATGATGAATGTTCTCCTCTGACACCAGGGCCTTCCTGAAGATGATGCTGTCATGACCCCCTTGGCTTAATCTACACTTGACACTGGGGCTCACTGAAACAGAAGCACCAACAGGGCAAAGCTTCTAGCGGTTGCACAGAGATGTTGAGAAAAACCAAAAAAGAAACTGCATTCCAAACTACGTCAAGTCTTGATTTAACCTAAAGCAATACAGAGGCTGAGTAATTAATAAATGATGAAAGTGCTTAGGGATGTGGTCTAAAAAGCCTAGCTAAGCAAGCCTTTTTTTATTTTTATTTTTTTAAAGAGAGGGCAAGAGGGTAGTATGTGTGCAGCGGGAGGAGAGGGGAAGGGAGAGAGGGACAGACTCTTAGGCAGGCTCCACACCTAACGCAGAGCCCAACACAGGGCTTGATCTTACAACCCTGAGCCAAAACTAAGAGTCGGACGCTTCACCGACTGAGCCATCTAGGAGCTCCACCCAGCAAGCCTTTCTTTCTTTCTTTCTTTTTTTTTTTTTTAAGATTTATTTATCTAATTTAGGGGGAGATAGAGAGCAGGAGGGAGTGCATGCCCATGAGAGAGGGAAGGGGCAGAGGGAGAGAGAAAATGTCAAAAAGAGTCCGCGCTGAGCGTGGAGCCCGACGTGGGGCTCAATCTCACAACCCAGATCACGACCTGAGCCAAAATCAAGAATCAGATGCTTAACCGACTGAGCTACCCAGGCACCACCCTTCCCCTCACTAAGCAAGTCTTAATTAGCAAGTTTAGGGTAATTTGGCTTATGGATTGAGAGAGTTTTCTTTTACTCATTCATTTAGTCTCCTGTCTGGCTTCCCCGGTAAGAAAAGGCTCTTTCAGGACAATTTTCAAAGGACCAGTTACTTGGGTCAAACAGAAGGGTGAGATGAAGGTATTACAAAGTAATTTATTAAGAGTGCATAGTGTTTTCTAGAACCTTCTTCCAAAGCCATTCGTTCAATGGACATTTGCTCATAAGGTGCTAGGAGTTCCAGGCCCTGCGAAAACCAAGAACGATGAACAAAGACAGAGAAAACAGACCTTCCGAGCTTGGCAGAGACCCCATTTTGTTTTTGCTTATCCCCACCCCGAAGAGTGAACACAGGAGGGACTTAGCAAACACGGGTTTTAATGTCCGCGGGTTTTCCTGACTTCCATTACTACTCCCTCTCACCACAATAAATTCTGCCTACTAATGCACTTGAAACTATTTATTTTTAAAAATGTCACCGGTTTGGCTGGGTTGAGAAACTCTAAGGAATGAACGAGGGTCAAGTGCTATTTGAAATTTCTGTTCTGCACCTTCACGTGTCTCCTTTCATTAAAACAGAAGCACGGATCTGAGATAGGATCATTATCTTGGGTGGATACACTTGGCAGCAACCCCCAGCTCGCAAATCCCTCAGCTTATTTAAATAACACAGAGCCTAAAGATTAAAGCTGTCTTGTGTTCGGGAGACATCAGGAAAGAGATCAATTGGGCCTTAATATTCCTTTCAGTAGTAACCTGATGCATCATAATTTTTTTGCACTTTATTATCTCCCACCAGGTTTGATTTATTTAAATCCCAGAATCTTTTGCTGACATGGCGAGGCAGACGCAGAAATGTTTTGTAAAACTTAAATGAATCTGTAAGTGGACGCTTGTTCCATAAATCTTTAAAATGCTAGGTTCTGCCTTGGAAACTATTTTTACAAGCCCCTTCCATCTTGCTTGGGAAGAGCACATAAAACACCCACTTTCTGTCCCAGCAGCACCAAAGTGGCATCAACAGATACAGAGAATTTCCAGGTGGAATAAAGACGAAGTTCAAACCAAACGCCAGGTACCTAAGGCAGTGGTTTTGTGGAGAGGATGAGGGCAGTAAAATGTTGTAATTTTAAGTTATTATATTATATATATATATATATATATATATTAATTTTAAGTGTTGTAAGAAGGGGGGCTGCGTCCTCTTTCTCTAAACACTTCCTAGCCAGACCTCACTGCCGCCCTCTTTCTGTTCCGCACCCTCTCCTGCCTTGTCTACAGCCGGCAGCCCTCCTATCGCCATCACCCTTCTGCTCGGGTTCTTACTGTCCCAACACCGGAATGCCATCTAAAACTCATGATCCCAGCGCTCTCACCATCAGCGACGTGAGAGTGGCCTGAAAACCGTTTCCCAGTCTAAACCCAGTCAACTAAAGACACAGGCCCATGGTTTTAGGTTCTCAAGGTCATTGTCAAGGGCCCGCTATATGCTGAAGCCCTTCAAGCAGTACTTCAGCCTGTGCCTCCATCTTCCTGCCCAGCCCGTGCTTCCTGTTCATCTCCCTGCACGCTCTTCCCTCGCCTCTGCTCCGACTCGTGTCTCTGCTCCTGAGACTGGTCTCTGCAGCCATCTCCTAACTGGCCTCCAGCCCCCACACGTTTCCGTCCTTCGGTCCTGTGTTCCACCTGTGAATTCATCATTTTCCTTCTCCGTCCCCTCACCCTTGTTAACCTTCTCCTATACATTATACTATGTGAATGAGTTCATCTGATGGTTCTCCGGCACAAAAGTCTCTATGTGACGTGAATAATAGATTTATAAATCATACAGGAGCCGGGGAGCCTCCACATAACCCTTGAAAGAGTTTAAAAATACTCAGATGGTAAGAACAGTAATTCAACCATCACATTCCCCACCCCCACTGCCGCCACTGGTGTTTCTCAAGGAAGCAAGTCACGACGGCTACATTTCAGAAGTGTCGGATTCCCCCTCTATTATCCACTCATCACGGCTCATCCCTGATAATTCACAAGTTAAATGAACCTTTTGGAATCTATATTCGTTTGATTCACTAAAATTTTGTTGAGTACCCCCTACATGTCTACACCAGCTCAGCAATGGGGATTTGCCAATAAACAAGACAGACTGAACCCTCTCCTGTAACCACTGGATGGTAACGACCTTGAAGGCAAGAGCCATGTTTTGGGTCTTAGATACCTTAAGTCAGGGTTGACAGAACCCTCACTAATAATTTTCAGGAATATTTTCTGACCACACCAGGATGAACCTGGCTCACACCAGAACCTCCACCTGAGTTCGAGTTCTGAATCCGTCATTAACTCAATGTGTGACCTTGGGCGAAGTACTGAGCTTTCCCCTGTTTCAGTTTCTCAACTATCTATGGGAAAACCAGCAATAATGGATTCTCCTGAGGAGTAAAAGAGTTAATACATTAAGTTTTGAATTGGTAGCTAGGACATCATGGGTGCTCGAAACATTAGCTCTTATTTTCTAGGCAATGTTCTTATAATATTGTTAGAAAATGCTTCTCTACTACTTGAAGAAAAATCTTTCCCATGGCAAATGATGAATTCATTAAGACACACTCTGTATCTGAAGCTTACAAGCTTGCCCTGCAGTGACGAGAAACATGAAAAAGGAATATACAAATGCTCTTACACACACACACACGAAAAAAATATCCATTTGTACACACACACACACACACCCCAAACCCAAAACCCTTAAGTAAGGGTTTTTTTTTAAAAAAAGGAGATAAACAAGGATGAAAGCCATACCCAGCAGCAACCATTTCCAGTGTGACCTGGTGGGTTTGCAGCTTCGAACCAGTCGGATCAAGTGCTCCTCAGCGGGGTTACCTGGGGATCTGTCACTCACACATCAAACCCCCTTCTGCTGGCCTCTTCCCACACAGAACACACTGCCAGATGCAGAAACATCATTGTTTTCTAGCTGGCAGTGTTGAGGGTCAGGGGTGGCGGCAAGGGTGTGAGACACGGCGGGGTCGGGGACTCCGGGACACCGGCAAGCGTGCATTCTTGTGTCCACAGCAGACCTGCGTTACGAGGTGTCACAGTTTTCCAGGGACCCGGTTTCAGTCTTGTACGAGGTCTGGCAAGGTTCTGAGTTCACCGTCCGTGTTGGGCTAGGTTTCAAGTTCATCACAGATGGTGTCCTTGGGATCAAAACACCCACGTCAAGAACGGAGACCGATCCCTTCAGCACGGCCGGAAGGTGAAGTGTCCCGAGGGCAGCCTCACACCGGCCGGGGCGGGGGGGCAGACGGCAGCCCGTTCGTGCCAGCTGAGACCCTGCTTCTTTGTCCAATCCATCCTCTTCTAATAAACTTCAAGTGAAAAATGGGGCCCAGGTCACGGACTTCACTCTACCATGAATTCTGTAGGATACATCCATCGAGAGCTAACTTCTGTTTAATCAACCACTTATCACCAAAGCAATTCTTAGGACATTAAGTCTTACCATACTACCAACTTTCCTTTATTTTATAGTAAATTTAATCGGCATTTAATGGGTTCTAACTCTACGCACAGCATCAATCATTCTTCCTGCTCTAACCCCGAACCACAGATTGGTTACGGAAGCTTCAGCCAGAGGTTGAGAGGGAAGAGGAAAGTGCCGCAGAAGACCAGTCAGGGCATCGGCTGTGCACAGCTTTAGGAAATTGTCTGTAATGAAATAAAGGGGAAGGGGTATGCTTTGGAGGCCAGATGGTAATCTAAGTGGGACGCAAAAGGAACCTGAACCATAACGGTGGAATTAAGAACAAAAAGTCCAGATATGGGAATCAGGGGGGCAGGAATGGACGTGGCTTGTTGACTGGCTGGATGGGAGGGTGAAGGAGAGGAGGTGAGACAGGTTGCATGCTTCAAACCCTGCTCACTGACAGGCTGAGTCAGGGTAGGCCTGCTCTGGGAGAAAGGAATGATTTGTTTGAGAAAGGCACCTAGCAGGAGGCTGACGATGTGGCTTCCAGGCTCCAGAGGGAGGCCAGGGGCAGAAAGGATGGAGCTGGAAAGGGAGGGCATCAACCATCAGAGAAAAGAAAGCGAAAGGAGAAGTCGTTAGCTCGGAACTAAGCTGAGCACCTGTCATGTGTTTGCTAATTTTATCTTCCCAGGCCTCTAAAGTCATGAGAAATCATACTCTGAAAAATTCAGTGACGATGACTCAAGTTTCTGTAGTTAAATAAGAGGGAGAGCCATGCCAGGATCCGAACTCGGGTCTAGCGGACTCTCAGACCCGTGCCGGGAAAGAATGTTCTCTACCAGCATGGGGAGGCCTGGACACCTGAGCAGGAAGAGGGCAGAGCCTGAGGAAGATGGGGAAAAGCACCAGAAGAAGGCCACAGAGTCAGGAAGGCCATGGGTGACAGCTCGATGGGGAACAGGGCACCAGCTGGGCCCAGTGTGTCCCTGGACTCTGTGATCAGAAAGTCACAGGTGGTGTGAAGAAATGATTTTCTTAGCACAACAGGATGCCGTTACTTGTTCAGGGATGACCACAAGGATAAAATCCCTTGACTCTGAAGGAAAGAAGAGACCCAAGATGGAAGCAGAGTTTTTGTTTTTACAGATTGGAGAAAACTTGCTCGAGTTCATAAACCGAGAGGGAAGGGAGTGGTGGAGAGAGGAGGTCTGCGACAAAGGGAAAGAAACAACTGATGTGGCAAAGTGTTGGAGGAAACAGTAGGGTTGGCTGAAGAACATGGTTTCAACCTTGGGAATGAAAAAAAGTGCATTTTGCTCTGACAAAAAAACTGTTAAATGCAGGAGACAGAAGTCAAGCATGATCTAACTGGACATCCTTGATGTTCCTGGTAGAACGACCCATGGAGGAGGAAGTGGACGGAAAGTCCAGACTAGCGGGTTTCACAGAAGAGGGAAAACTCTGGAGCAACCATTCCAGACACAGAATGAGGGACTGCTTGGCATCGGAGCCTAGCCAGAGCTGGACACTGGCCTCTGATGCCACTGGCAGGAAGCTGATTTTCGCCAGCAAGTTGACCCATGCTCACATCAGTCTGAGCTGACCAGAAAGGATGAGCACGAGCATCTCGTGCGCCCACACGCCGCGGAGGAAGACACCATCTGCGAAACGAGGCTGAACTGATTTTAATCCCGCCGGCTCTGTGTCCGGGGGGATACGGTGACTCTCCACAGAAGAGCGGGAGAAGGACCAAACGCCGGTGTGCAAAACGGAGGCTGTCGGTGTTGCTTATTTGTAGCTCTTATCGGTAGACAAGCGCCTACCAGCAGGTACCTGAACGTGCATCTGCTCCAGGTGCCGGATGGAGAGGATGTGGAAGGGGAGGGAGACAGGCGGGAAGGAGGAAAGGGAACTCCCTCCTGTCCTTGGGAGTGGAGGGGCTACCCCCTAATGGAAGTGCTCTGCCCTTATCCGTTTCACCAGAGAAGGGACGAGAAATATTCTCCCGCTTCAACAGAGAGCAGGGTCTATCGGTACTAACCCGAGGGTTGTCATTGTCTTTCTGAACTGTGGCTCCCGCGAAGGAAGAGGGGCGGCTCCGAGAGCTATGATGCAGCTGATGAATTCCTCGGGACTCTGCGAAGAGCCTTCACCCGCTGCAGGGCGCTGAGCTCCCAGTCCTGCACCGCCGCATCTCCACGGGAGCATAAGCAAGGCCAATGAATTCCGTGCCATGCGCTGCTTCACGAGGCTGTTAGAAATTCTTTGCAATTTAAAGCCACCGCTGTGACATTACCTCCAAGGCTCCTTTTCTATGACTCTGTCACATCCATCAGGAGGAACGGCAGGCCGTGCGGCTGATGGACGCCGCACCTACTAACCAGGTGTCTCAGCAGTGACGGCGTCAACCACGGCCCCACTACTGTGAGTTCATCCATATGCTTATTATCAGGAATTTTCTGGGTATTTGGAGAGGCAAGAGCAGCCATTTCAGCATCCCCTCCAGGTGAAATAATCACTGAAAAATTTGGGATCAACGACCGAGTGATCAATGCCACTTACTATGTTCATGGTGGCGGTGGGGGGGGTTGTTTACGGAAACCATGGGGTTTGGGTACAGGATCCTAAAGAACCTTCTTGCTTTCCCAGCACAAGCAGCTTCAAGGTGACTTCAAGTACATCAAGTCCTTTCATCGATGTCTTTAACCTCATCATAGTCAAGTTTAATACAAAGTCTTGGTGGTTTCAGAGCACCTGTAGGAACACTAGTTCTTCAAATCCTTTGTGCAGCCGGTGCTCTGCGTGGGGACGGTCCTCATCGTACTGATGAGGGAAGAGCCGATCCCTGCTGGACCACCACCCAGCTAATTGAGTCCTCTCTGAATGGGTCGGGGGTGGAAGTGGGGGGGGATCCCTACATTTTCAGATCGCGGACTATAATTTCATGTGAGTGTCTGTAAGGAAACTCTTTATGCGGAGCCTAAATGGGTTGTCCTACAATTGTTCTGAAGTGGTCTCATTTTTTCTCCCTTTGAAATGACAAAGTGGAGATGTAATTCTCTCACACAGGAAAGCTCTTTGGGCGTTCCTCGAGCGCCCGATCCGTCGCACACCACTGTGGCAATCTGACGCACGAGATGCACGAGATTGTACGTCAAAATCTATTTTATTCTAGTCCTGCACCGTCTACACCACTAGCCCCATGCGGTTATCGGAATGAAGTCAATTAAAATTAGGTAAGACTAAAAATTCAGGAATCCGTCACACTGGCCACACACGGCCACACGTGTGACCCGTGGCTGCCCCATCAGACAGCGCGGAACATTTCTCTCGTTACTGAAGGCTGGGCTGGACGGCACCGCTCCACACCCTCGAGCTGCTTTTGTCTGCGTGTCTCACCCACACGTTGGTCTCACTGTGGGTCATCCTTCGCCGTCACTAACTTCAGTACCACCTTTTCAAAGACGTCATCCATTTTATCAGATTTTTTTTAAATTATGAGGGGTACGGGTGGGGAAAAACAACAAAAAAGAACTAACTCCACCCCACGTTCTGCCAGCTTAGAAACACTTAATTGGTTTGTGGGTTGGCTGGCAAGGTTCAATATTCTCATCTCTTCAAATCTGAACTCAGCTGGAGGCCAGATCACAGCCTACATTAAATACACAAAAATTCTATTATTAAAATGTTAGTAATGTTCTTTTACTTTGGCAACACACAGAAGGCGGACTTTATTTCCTTGTTACTTTCTGGGGCATCTGGGCACAGGGAAGGAGGGAAAACAACACTCGTGACTGCACCGGGAGGTTCTTGAACATGCACAGACGGCGCCTCCTTCAGCATCTTACCCCGCTGCTTCCTAAATGTGCGCAGCCTGAAGACATCACACCAGCACAGACGACACAGTTGCAGAAAGTAAAAACCATTAAGGCACAAAGGGACCAAGGAGGTGATCCAGTCCAGAATCCCACTGAATAAACACAGGCTCTGACATCAGCCGGTGTGATGTCAGCCGGTGGGGTCCCCAACCCACTCTCCAGGCCCCCGTTCACCCTCCTCACAGCCACACCGCCTGTTAATGACACCCAGTCCTCCCAACTCAGGTCAGCTGGGAGGATACGGCTGAAGCGGCCAGGCGCCCCCGAGATCAGACGACCGTAAATCACACACGGACAAAAGGCACGATTTGATGGAACATGTGCACTTCCTTACTCGGATCCTCTTAAGAGTTTCTCGTGATCAGCCCTCGAGCAGCTTTGGGGTCCATTTTTAAAGCATTTTATCACACTGGGGATCAGCTACAGCTGTACCAAAGATGGGGGGACGCTTTACAAATGTCCCCCAGCTGCTGAATCACTGTACCGTACACCTGAAACCGAGAGAGCTCTGTTAACTATAATGGAATTAAAATTTTAAAAATTTAATTTAATTTAAAAAAATGTCCCCTGGCCATACGGAGTAGGAGATCCCAGGGAATGTAGAAAGGAGCCACAGTACTGAGAATAAAGTTAATGATGGGGAAGCCACGTCAGTGAGGACAGCCAACGCCTGAGCACTTATGGTGACCCGGACAGTGGTCCTGGGGTCATCCCTGCATCATCTCCACACATCGTCACACCTGTGACTCAGATGACCTATGCCCTTCCTGTGATAAAGATGAGGACAAGAAGATCAAGAAGAGGTCTTGGGTCTCATCCTCAGCCACTACACCGTCAACCTAAATTTTAGAAAAGCTGGTGGACCGAAGCCTCACTTAAAGAAACAGAACGTGTGGCTCACAACAGGCTTTTGGAAAGGGAGAACTGCGGGAACAGCTTTTTGAATTTAAATATTTTTAACTGGTAAGAGATAATCTAGGCTTAGTGATCTCGAGTTTTAGACAAAATCAACAGAGCCAAACCAAGAAAAGCTTGTCATCTTATTTTAAAATACGCTTTATTTCGCTGGTATAAGATTTAAAAACTTGTATTACAATAGAATCCTCTTGGCATGATAGCTATTCTAAAGGAAAAACAAAATTGTCCTTTGTAGGCTGTATTAGGAGCCAATACATCAAAAGGAAGCGGTGTTTTGTGTTTTATTTCCCTCAGATGTTCCTGTAACGTGTCCTCGGAACAGACACATCTAGGGGAGAATGCAGAGGGGAGCACAGGTCCTGTGGCCCAACCAGACCACTGTGCCGTCTTCTGCCTGGGGTGGGCCCTTCCGTCCTCCATCTCCTTTCATACTCCTCCCCTCGCAACTTAAAGTAGGTTTCCAATCTCTGTTACACTCCATCTCTCAGCCCACAAGCAAAGGCTTTACAACATCCTGACGCAAAGACCTGGCCCATAAATAAAGATAAAATTTGTTTTCGTCTTCTTCCCCCCATTCCAATCAGCTGTTGAACCACACAGTAAACCGCCACAGGCAGAGGTCATTAACCTTCCACTTACTACAACGGAAAGACAGCCATTATCCTGGTCAAGATTTAAGTGACAATTTTGATTCTGTCTTGGAGTTGCGAGATCCTTAAATAAAAATACGTGAACTTCATTTGCCTTAGAGCTTTAATTTCTCTATCACTTAACCCCTCCCCTCTCAGATCTGTGCGCAAGGACTCATGGAGGCAACGGGCCGCAGAGATGAGCCAAGTTTCGGAATCACTAAGGAACCAATACGCTGTTTATGAGATGGGACTGTGTTGAAAGGACGATGGCTTCTTTTCCTATCGATGCACCTGCTTTAAGAAGTTTTACTATAATTATAACCCTTCACACCCACCTTTTTTAAAGACTATGTAGAAACAGTAGTAACATTTCAGACATAAATCATGGGTTCCAACCAACTATTGTACAATAGAATAATAACTTCCTCCTGTGTTCTCTACAGTATCTGCAATCCCACTAAACGACGAGCTTTCAGGAGTACACTGAGTGTCTGAACAATAATCAGATATTTGGTGCATGTTGGTGCAAAAAGGATGATACTAGAAACATAAGGTATAGCACATGCAAAGAAAGAGGCAGGTTTCTATTTGAGTAACTTTTATGGGCCCTGGGCCAAAATGTAAGGGATACAATCTTGTCTGGAATGCCTACTCTTTCTATTTTTATAGGTTTTCACAACCTAACTGTATTAAAGTCTTGCATTCTTAGGCTCTTTCTGACCTCCATACCATCAAAAGTTGGTCCTTGAAAATGTCACCAAATCAGATGTATTTAGACTCTGGTCTAAAAGTCAGAGAAAGGGCTTTTTGAGGCTAAAGGTATATTAATACAGTATAAAACTATAAGACACGAAATAAATCACTTTCATGACTACAGACACGGAACCTACCCCACTAGGTCTTAGCAGATGGTTCCCAACCACTTTGTACTCACAGGGCTCCAGAAGTTCTAAAGAAGCGCCAGGACGTACGGTGTAATTACTGTTACTGTACTGCCGTGGGTCCTCGCGGTGTCCATGAAAAGCAGTGGTAATTAACGCACCGCTCACCAGGTGTGTCTTTCTGAACACACGCCTTTGTGAACGGGAGTGGCTCAGGCACGCCTCCTCCAGACCCAAGAGGCGATGTCCCTATCTGGGAAACAAAGACTTGGCGTCATACTGGGTCCCCTCGCCTCTTCTGTCAGACGACTGAACTATCAGTGTGTGCACCATCTACTAAAATATTCTTTTTAAATACACAGACAGATATTTCAGGCTAAGTCTGAGAAGGGATAAAGCTGTATTTGTGCCTCTGTAAGCCGGCGGAGAGCTACTGTTCTAAAGAATGGGTAATATTTATGGAGTGCTTAGTATGAGTTAAACAGTGTGCTAAATGGTGCGCTTTAACCAATTTAAGGCTGCAATTGTGACAATATTTGGTAAAATGTATTTATAATCATAGTCCGATACTTGAAATCAATCCAAGGGACAACTCTAAGAACTTCAGTCGTGCTTTCAAATAATTAGCTTTATTACCAAAAAAAGAAGCCTTTGCAGCTAATCTCCATCGGAGAAATAGACAACATAGGGGTAGAAGCAATCCCTTTGCTCTTAAAATACTCTATAAACTTTGCCACTGGTATCCATGAGGCTGAGTATTTCCCCTCTCTATTCCTAGTGCAGCCCCAGGAATGCTGGTGGCAGAGAACTAAGATGGATAAAATGGGGGTATGTTCTGGGAAACACTTTTTAAAAACTCTTGGGGCTCATGGGGTTCACAAAAAAATTCCCTCATCTCTTCCCTTCTTCTTTCAGAATGGAGAAGACCTGGTTGTTACCCCGTATCTAATTACCCGGGATCTCGTCTAGCACAACCCTTATTTGAAACTCTAAGTCGACCAAAGCCAGATCATCGGGAGAGATACTTAAGCTTAACTTTAAGCACTGTCAATAAATATTTATTGAGCTATATACAAATAAAGAAATGTTAGGTCTCTTTATTTATTTATTTTGTTAAAGATGTTATTTATTTATTTAACAGAGAGAGATCACAAGTAGGCAGAGAGGCAGGTAGAGAGAGAGAGGAGGAAGCAGGCTCCCTGCTGAGCAGAGAGCCCGATGCGGGGCTCGATCCCAGGACCCTGAGATCATGACCTGAGCCGAAGGCAGAGGCTTAACCACTGAGCCACCCAGGCGTCCCTGGGGTCTTTCATTGTCATAACAGAGTGTCAGGCTTGCTACCCCCCCTCCTGAAGTCTGAAGCTAGTGGAGAACTTTCCAGTGACCACCAGGCATCCCCGCACTTTGGGGGCTCCGCAAGGTCTTCCAACCAACCCACATAGCAGCACACCTGGAAAGCACGAGCCAGTCCGGCCTGATGGTTACGGAACACCATTAAATCCGGATATGTGTAGTTCTGTTACATGAAATAGCACAATTTTACCCATAAAATACGTTCCTATGTTATATATTTAAAAAGAAACGACGGTGTCCTCCTCAGATCAGAATGGGCTGCTGAGCAAAATCTTACCCATGGCTGATAGTTTTTCTATTCTTATTTGTTACCTGATTACACAATAAGGCAAAGCTCTCCAAAAATAGGCACCAGAAAAACACGTATCTAAGATCATTTTCACCACTTACTTAATCTTATTTCCCAGGTTTTGGGTGGGAAAAAGAGCATCATTTGATTATAGACAGTGAAATGGCTCAGTGTACCTCACAGGAAATCTGTTTTTGTTTTGTTTTCATTTTTTTTTTTTTGTTTTTTAATTTATTTGAGAGAAAAAGAGAGGTCACAAGCTGGTGGCGGGGGGGGGGGCGGGGAGGACAGAGGGAGAAGCAGACTCCCCACCAAGCAGGAAGCCCAACACAGGAATGATCCCAGGACCCCAGGATCACGACCGGAGCTGAAGGCAGACGCTCGGCCAACTGAGCCACCCAGGCGCCCAGGAAAGCTGTTTGGATGGAGGCAAGCAGCAGGACCACTGCTCTCAGCTCACAGAGATGTTTTCAAGCTTTGACTCATAGCTGATCACACCTCCATGACTTACAGCTCCCCTCAGAAATGCCTACAAAGAGCCACAATTTAAGCTTCGGCCTTGAGTTTGTACTGACCAACACAACGGTTAGCACAAATCATTTCTCTCTCTCTCTATTGTATGAGCCAAACTCAAAACTCCGAGCCATCACTCTACCCACTGTGTCGTTTCAAGTCCCTTTGCAACATTTAGTGACAAGGAGACATTTCTCTGTTCTAGTGAACTTTAATGGTTCCTCTCCATAGATGATGAAGTAACAAATGCAAAGGGGAAAAAAACAAAGACAAATTTCCATTTTTTGGTACAGGCTGCAGGAAACTCAGCCTCAATTTTGTGCCCATTTGCTTTTTGGGGGAGCCTAGGTTGTCTGGTATAATTGTCTTCTTCCATTCCCTAAATTTTTTATTCCATGCTTAGTGCTCTTTTGTTTTGTGGGTTTTATACCTTAAATGTGTCTTTTATTAGAAATGCCCTAAAATCTGAGAATTTATATAAAATTGATTGACATAGAGTTTCTAAGGCCTTTGTGTCCACAGAATTTGAACAGCAGCTTGAAAAGGTGGACAATAAAAAACTTGGGTCCATGTTAACGTAGGCTGCTTAAAGCCCACGTTTTCCGCAGGTGGTCATCTCCAAGGAGGCCGGAGTAGGTCTGTCTTGATTTTCTAACCTGCACTGCCTAGCTAACTCCTTGCACTATGCAAAGTTTTAACAGGTGTTTTAATTAATGAATGAACGTTTATGTGCTACCTGTCAGCAATGTAAGTAATCAAAGTGTACTGTTTTCCTCAAGAAAATTCCAAGTAGAATTTCTTACGGAACTTGAGCCTCTCTACTAAAAGGGAAATTGGAGAGAATCCAAATTCAATATTTTTATGAACTCAAGGATGTGAACCTCCATGACTATAAATCATACATAAGGAAGGATTTTTATATGGTGAAACGTCTTTTTCAAAAAGAGGGAAACCAAACAGGTGTGACTTTTCGGTGGGCGTCTTCATTTATCACCGGTGACAACATGAACTGGGACATTCTGAAGTAAAACGTGACAATCCCTAGCACACTTTGAAAAGGCTGTCCTTTCCTTTGACTGAATGATTACCCAAGGATACATGTATTCCAAAGAAATAATCGTTGAAATACAACATCATTCGTAACAATGATGAAATGAAAAAAAAAATCCAAATATCCAAACTATTGTTAGACCAATAATGGCATGACAGGATACTGCGCAGTCATTAAGAACTGGCCTACGGAAGACCATTTAACAACCTTTAGGAAATGCTGTGTGAGACGCCGAGAGAAGGAAGACTGGAATGCTTATACTATATTCAAATGGGTGACTTCTCAATTTCATTATAAACACAATTTTTATTCTTTTATTTGAAATTTTCTACGTCTCCTGAAATCTCTAAAATGCTGCTCTGCTGATGCCGTAATCGAAAAGCCAAAAAAAATTCTATTAAAAGAGTGCCTGTGGGTATTACCTTTTGAAAAGGGCATCAGCCTTGCTCTCACAACAGAAGCTTCTCCCGCCGCGTTTCTCTGCGATGTCTGTAGGGGATGTTCAACAGGCATTCAGCCAGACCTGAGCATCACGTTCCGACGGGCCCCACTCCAGACGCCGTGCCGGTCCCCAGATACAAGTTCCCGGCCGATCCCTACAGGCCGCCTATGCTGCCAGCACCGCCAGCAAAGAAATCCGCAATCCCCTCCCACTCACCCCTGCATCCCATCGGAGACGTATCTGATGAGTAAAATGCGGAGGAATAGTTCAAAGTCCCGTAAGTCCAAGGCTGCAGGTAAACGCTAGCGCCCACAGCTCCCTGGCCTCGGTTTCCTGACCCGGAGGTAGGGTCTGCGGGTCCGCGGAGCCTCCACCCTGCCGCGAAGCCCCAGGTAAGTCGAGGGAATGAGATAAAGAGGGACGATGCCCAGCGAGCAGAGGGCCCTCGAGTGTGCCCGCAGCCTGACTCGCGGGGACGCCCTCGCTCCTGGCAGAGAGTGGCAGCAGATGTCTGCAGTGTGGGGGGTGGGCACCAACCGCAGGGAGGAATCAAAGTGCCACCCGCTAGAGGGGACCTGCTGGGGCAGGCGATGTGGCCAGTCTCCCCGAGAGCAGTCAAAGAAGGAAAACGCCCGTCCGAGAACATGGGGGGGGTCAGCAAGACGCCGTCGGTGCCTCCTCTTCCTGGGTCACACCACCGTCCCCAGAGAAAAGGGAAATGGCAGCGAGTAGGTCTAAAAGAAGAGAAAAGGAGGGAAAAAAGCTCGATGGTTTTAGGGTCCTTGCTCTGGGAGGGGTGAAGAGAGGAGGGGTGTGCAGGACACCAGGAGAGCCCTTCTGCAGTCAGGGAACATGTGCAGTGCAGATTGTCAGACAGGAAATGGGGCCACGGGGCGACCTTCATAAATCTCTGAACTGCACTGCATTCTCGGGGTGTCTTCCGCCTGAAACCGCCGCAGCCTACAAAGGGATCCGGATGGGTGGAGTCTTGGTTTTTCCCAAGTTACTGTGCGGGCACAGGGCAGGGTGCGGGGAGGGAAAACCATTAGAGCCCAGCAGCAGTTATGGGATACCCTGGGAAATGCGCGGGATGGGGCGTGTGCGCACTGTTGCACAGGCCTGCGCGTGCAAGTGCATCCTCTCCCACCTGCTAGACCAGCCTTGGCTCCCTTCTCCCACCCAGTGGAGCTCACCTGGGGATCACGATCTGCCTCCCAGGAACTGCTGCTGTCCTTCAACAGGTAATTAATGCAAGGCCATCACAGATCCCTGGGGGCCTGGCAAGGGAAGGAGGGCAGAGGGCTGCAAAGGCATCAGCTGAGAGGTCAGGAACCTCATGAGGACAGGAAGGACCCGGGCCTGGTAAAATAAGCCGGAAGCAGTAGCTGTTTGTCCCTCCCTGCTAATTCTGGGTGGAGGGGGAGGCCTTCATCCCATCTGCTCGGGCACATGGGACCCGAGGCAGTTCGAGTGCAGAAGGAAGTACTGCAGACCCCTTCCCACCTCGAGGGGTGTGCAGGTTCCCCGGACCCCAGTGCAGCCCTGGGAAGAAGCACTTTGTCTTCGAAGATTCGACCCCCAAATGAGAGCAGCCTCACTGATAAACTCAGCTGCAGGGCCACGGGGAGCTCAAAGGAAACTGCTCATTAAGGCATGGGCTAAATGCTGATTTTTAAAGAGGAAGGATGTACTAGGACAGGATGGAAAGGACAGTCAAAGGAAACACCTTCAGAAGAGAGTGACCGTGCAGGCATGTGCAGACGCACTCCCATTCTTCCCCCGCACGTCCACTCACTCTCTCCGGGGGCCTCCCAAGGGCTCAGGGGGGCGGGGAGTGGAAGTTGGGCAGCAGGTGGAAAAAGAACCTGCCAGATAGAATGCCCAGTACCCCCCGACCGGTAAGACTCCAGCGTTCTTACCGCAGACCCCTAGATCAGCCGTCTTTAGAGCAACGGCCACACCAACACAGTCTGATGGTTTTATAACTGAACTCACCCTAGACAGTGGTGGACAGATGGCCAGGAGGACACAAGCAAGAGGACAGGAAGATATCAGGAGGAGTTTTAGGTGGAAAGAAGGACAGGAAAAGGATGCAATGAATTAACTCAAGGAGACGATCAATACTAGCACATACGTTTGAACGTAATACTTTTCAATGACTAAAACATTAATGCAAGTTAAAGCAACTTATAACAGTATCAAGGCAATTGAGTATAACTGACTTATCGTGGGTTCTATAAACCTAACCGAGGCCTTTGGTTTTCAGGACGTTACGCAAACACTAGAGCTCTATAAACTAACATTACAAGGGTCTGTCAATTTCTCTTTTTGGGACTTGGCGTGGTAGCTTTTTAAAAATGTATGTTTGTATCTAAATATCATCATCCATTATGAAATTCTTCAAGATGTAAGCCACTATACTACCCAGCTTGACTGATTTAAGAGTTATTAATTGTAAGATTACAGCAGACCGGCAAGGCGGGTGGGATGGAGGCAGCGGCAGAGAACACGGAATCCTCCCTTTACAACCTCACAATGCCCCGTGTTCTCCACGGCCTATCCTTATGGGTTCAAGAAAGGTGACTATTTTAAGACATTCTTTTTCTATTTTAAGACAAAAAGCTTCTGAGCCATGAACTCTCAATAAGAAAGATCAACACATACTGAAAACACTTTATGTCTCCAAGAAGTGCAAAACTTAAACAAAAGAACTAGGGGGCCTGGAATTTTATACCTACTTATAAAATTTCTAAAAAACCCATTTTTAGGTACTAATAATGAACAATAGCCTTTAATATATACAATCCCCTCACTCAAGCCAACATTCAGGATATTACTGTGAGCAGAAATGTAATACGCTTGCTGACTTTTCTTCCCTCTTCACACTTCAATATATATGGTACAGACACGATCATGCACAGACATAAAATGTAATTTAGAACAACTTATGGGAAACCTCAGTTTGAATTAAGGCCTAAATGCTCATACAAATAATTTTTTTTAAAAATGTACAGAATTATCCTAAAGTCCAACATGTAATTCTAATTAACAGCTAAAAGATTTTAGCAGACGAGCTTAATGAAAGAACACCCTGCTACCAGAATCTTTAGAACTTGAGAAGATGGTGCTTTTAGAAGCAGTTAAACGCAAGATGATTAAATCTTTGCAATATCCTTTACAATCCTACTTATTTGTTTAGCAAATTAGTGAGGTTTTCCAGTATTGCTGAGGACAGTACGTGTCTACTTTCTAAAAGTCTACGCTTTTAGAAGTCTTTCTACATTGTCATGTAAGAAAATGTCAGCCTCTGTCTACAGTAACAGGTGAGCAATGATTCCTGGAATGCTGTATGCAGTCGCTGCCCCAAACATCATTCTTTGGCTAAAATCAGAAAGTCAGGAAACAACAAATCTTGGTGAGGATATGGAGAACGGAGAACCCTCTTATGCTGTTGGTAGGAATGCAGGCTGGTGCAGTCACTCTGGAAAACACTGTGGAGGTTCCCCAAAAAGTAAAAAAACAAAAAACAAAAACAAAAGCTACCCTAAGACCCAGAAATTGTACTGCTAAGTATTTCTCCAAAGGACACAAACACAGTGATTTGAAGGGGCACGTGCACCCCAATGTTTACAGCATCAATGTCTATAATAGCCAAAGTATGGAAAGAACCCAGATGTCCATCAACAGATGAATGGATACAGAAGATGTGGTGTAACACGTACAATGGAATACTATGCAGCCATCAAAAATTGAAATCTTACCATTTGCAATGATGTGGGTGGAACTAGAGGGTATAAGCTAAGCAAAATAAGTCAATCAGAGAAAGACAATTATATTTCACTCATATGTGGAATTTAAGAAACAAAACAGATGAACACAGGGGAAGGGAGGGAAAAATAAAATAAGACGAAATCAGAGATGGAGACACACCATAAGAGACTTGTAACTCTAGGAGACAAACTGAGGGTTGCTGGAAGGGGAAGGGTGGGGGACGGGGTCACGGGGTGACAGGCTCTGAGGAGGGCACCTGATGGAACGAGCACTGGGTGTTCTATATAACCGATGAACCACTAATGCAATCACTCTGAAACTAATAATACACTGTATGTTAACCGATTGTAAATAAGACAAAAAACAAACAACGACAGCAAAAAGACATCCTTCTTCCCTGGAACACTGGTGATAATGCTGGCTTGGTGGTTTTGCTAGGGGCCGAGCAGTCTCCAAAAAATGCCTGACAGATGAGTTCTAACATGTTTTGGTGAACGAATTAGTAAAATTCAAGGCTGCTTTGCGCTGAAGAAGCAGAGGGGACACTCCCGAGGCGTCTGCACTTTTGTATGAATGTGTATAGTAACCCTCTCCAAAACGTGCATGCAGGCACCCTAAGGTCACGCGTCCTGCTGGACGAGAGTTTGCTGCAACGCGTTATTAACATGGAAGAGGAGGAGACGCACTAATGTCCCGACCACGAGGTTATCAGACAGCTGGCTCTCGGGTTTCATCTAAACACGCCAGACCACACACGCACGCGCACACACACGAGCACGGTACAGCACGCTCTACCTGTGTGTGTGCGTAAAATGACCTGCCATATACAGTGCTGATTTTTCTTCACAAGTCAGTCAGTCATGACACTTTTTGGACCCAAGGATTTTTGTATCACCGTCAGATCTGTGTCAGACTGTGTGTTACGGTCTCTAATTTAGTTGGGTGGGGGGGACCCAATATGGCATCTAGACGAAGTCTTATAAAGACTGGCTGATCACTCGAATCAGGCAGGGACATTTAAAAAAAAAACAAACCCTCAAACCCCAAAGCCAAACTTTGGAGATATTGATTAAGTAGGTCCTCATTGAAACCATGGGATGCGCCTATATTCACAAGTTGCTAGCTGTGGACCCCCAGGTCTGGAAACCGTGGGCTAGAGCGGGAAAGGCACCGTGGCAGGGAGAGGGAACTGGCTCCTCATCTTCGTGGTGGGCATTTGGGGAGGGACAGCAGCAGCGTGCCAGGCGCACACTTGCTGAGGTCTGGCACAAACTCGGAAGGGAAGACGTGAGGCCTGCTCGCTTTCAAGCATGTACTTTGGAGAGCAGGACTGCGTCCCTCAGGAGCTGGTAAGAGGGAGAGACGTATGTGTGGGGCACAGAGAGGAGGGAGAAGCAGCCCGGTGATGTACCTACAGCAAATGAGTACCCGGCAAATGAGTCATGTCAGAATGCGGCAAGAACGTCGTCTGAACTCGTGCCGTTTGGTGTTTGATGTGTGAGTCATCGTGTGTCAAGAGAAAACGAACAGAGTTGGCCTCCAGGCACGAAGAAAAGGCTGTAGGTCAGATTACCTACATGTGCCAGGAGAGTCTGGAGGCAGAAAAACATGGTGGGTTATAAAAGGATGAACAGAGTGGAGGGGGAAAAAAAAAGAAAGAAAGGAAAAGAAAGAAAAAATTCCATTCCATCTGTGCAGCTATGAGCCTAAAACATGGCAATCTTTATTTGGAAAAAAGTTAATGAAGATTATGGAACACGAAATGACTTTTCATCAACTTATTTCTCTAAAAGAAGCATGAATTTGCATTTTCATTGAACTGATCAAATGTTATCTAAGAATTGCTTAATTGCCTTAATGGTTTAATTCTATTTGCTGCTAACCTGATTAGCAAAGTGTGTGTCTGTGTGTGCACCCGTGTGGGCTGGCACCGAATGGGAGGTGAAAGCCATTACGCAAAGAACGGCAACGTGGAGCTGGCCGGCTTCTGGTTAATTGAGAAACCCTGAGTGGTGTGAGGAGGTCACCGTATCATTTATTTTAATTTTCTTCTCTCCTGTCTTCCCAGTCACTTGTTCATCTCAGGAACTCGCTTTAGATTTGAGACCGCTAAGAGCATGTGTTAATTTGGGTTAAGGAGAAGGTGAGCCCAGGTATCACTGCCAGTGGAGTGATTTAATAGGAACCTGGATATAATTTAATAGATCCTTTGAGTCTCTGTCAGACATGGTTAATATGGGTTGGGGGGAACATCTTATGGAAGTTAATACATACATGGATCTCTTGGGACCTTGTAACAATTCAGAGCCTAAGAGAATAAAAATAATCTCTTCCAACCCGCACGGGAGGGTCTATTGATAAAAGCCCTAGGATCGTAGCTTTGGGTCAGGGAAAGAGCACCAGCCCTCGCTTCTGGAACCTGTTCTGACCTTGGGGGAGGTCACATTCTGTCTCCGTTTCAGTGTTCTCAGCTTCAAACTGCAATGAGAGGTTTTAAATTTGTTCTTTAAAGAGGTCTTGGGTTGGCTCCGTGCATCTCAGGAGCCCGCCCCGGAGGTTCGAGGGAAGCTGCGCAGAGCTGAGTCTTTCCCCAGCTCCAAGCCGCCCACCCATCCTCTGACTTAACTCACTCTGATCAGCTTGTGGCACTGATACGCTACACATGATCTGGGTGGGAAAAAACGATTTCCTTGGTTAAAAGTCGCTAACCACTACCATAGATGAGCTCTACGATTTCTGGAAAGTTTCAATAACGTCTTCTGTCTGGGGGTGCCTGGGTGGCTCAGTCGGGTAAGTGTCGGAGTCATTATTTTGCATCGGGTCATAAAAGCTTCTGACTTGTGACTTCCGCTCCGGTCATGAGCTCATGGGTCTTGAGAGCGAACCTTGTGCTGTCACCACCCCCTCCCCCCCACTCAGCGCGGAGATGGCCTGCAATTCTCCCTCTCCCTCTGCCCACGTGCATGCACTCTCTCTCTCAAATAAATAAATAAATCATTACTAAATGAATAAATAAAGTCAGTCTTCCCTCTGAACACCCTGTTTCTTCCACTAGGAAAATTCCTCTTCCTCTTCTCACCCTTCTGAGCTCCTCAAGACTTAGATCAAATGCTGTCTTTTCTACAAAACCTTCCTCAGCAGGAAGCTTTTGCCAAGGACGGGGCTTTTTTTTGGTGGAAGAAATTCTGGGGCCGAAGAACACGCTTTTCTAAGCTGATGATATGACACAGTTTGGCGATTAGGTCGGGGATTCTGGGTGATTAAGGATAAAAGCAGACCCAGGACAACACACGTCTCAAAGCCCGAATACGTCCATTTCTTCTGATGCAGCAACAGCACTCCCAGAAATTTATCCTAATGAAATAACAGCAAACAAGGACTTACTACACGGAGGTTCCTCTCCACACGGTGGACAAGCTGGTAAGGGTGAAAAATTAGAAAAAACTAAATGCAGAAGCAAAAGTCAAATACATGCGTGACGATAGTTAAACAAACCTTATTCTCTGAAATCACATACAGTCATTAATTGCCATGTTTTGGAAAACTAACTCATGATGTGGGAAGATGCTGACTCTGTCACGCTGAGCAGAGAGGACAGGCATACAGCTACACACAGGATATGCGGACAACGCAGTTCTTCATTTTATCTGCTCAAAGGAAACAGAACAGGAGTAGTAAGCGATCGTGCCTTTCGCTTTGCGCATTACACTTCGTGTTTTTCAAAACTTTAAAAATAGATACTTTTTGCTGTTACTATAATCAATAGTGATTTTGAGTATCTGGCAAAGTAGCAAACGTCATCTGCTCAAGTAAATGTAAAAGCGATTTTGTTTCCATCAGCTTTCTCTAAGTCTTCAACCACATGCTGGTTCTGGAACCCAAGTGTGTCGTGAGTCCAAATCTGCTACCGTAATAACGTGGCAGACAAGACCAGTCCCAAAGCCCCCAAAAGCTGACCTTACAGAGTGTGGGGCGAGACCCCTCTAGAAATGGGTTCTAAGTATTCACTCCGCCACAGACTAGTCGCCAGGCTCAGCAAAGCTTCGTGCCGTTTTGTCATTCGCAAAGGAAAGGCACGGATCTTAATATTCTTCTAGCCACGGTGTTCAGAACACTGGGAGTTATCAGTGATGTCTGTTAGTTACCGAGTGGATCCGGACAGAAGGATCAGTAGGTGGAAGGAATGGATGAACTATAAGGAAAGTGCACAAAGAAAGTTGAATGAAAGCCCTAGGCTTCTTGACACAACTCTCCAAATCTATATTATGAACCAGCGAGGTCACCAAACTGGAACCTTAAACAGGAAGTGGCCTGTGCTCTTTTCGATCCTTCTGAGCTAAGGTCAGGCGCCGCCCGGATCCGTCAACACCGGAGACGAACACCGAAAGGAAAACTCAAATCTCACGAATCAGTTATGAACCGGGATCACCGTCAATGAGGGGTAGTGAAAGTCAGAGTAGGGACAGCGGAGTTGGAACAAAGGCAATCTGGGAGCGTTTGGGTGACCAAGGACAGCAGACCGAGACTTAACCGAGTGAAACATGCAGCACGGAACAGGATTCGGGATGGAAACGGGAGCTTCAAACCCAAAACACAACAAAAAAGCAAAATCTGGAAAGGGCATCTGGTCTGAGATAGAGCCGAGATTAAAAAAAAAGAAAAAAAAAAGAGAGGAGTAGGAGTCAGCGTTCCAGAACAACACGGACGGGAGAATATTCCCCAAGTAACCTCAAAAATGTGGCCTCCACGGAGTCTGAGGCGGGACAGACGAAACAGCCCTTCGTGGTCACCCAGGCGGGCTGTGAGCATGTGGCACTCACGTCCTGGAGGCCACTCGAGACATGGCTATGTGTCACACGGAAGCACACAAGACCCGTGATTAAGCCCCACCTTAGAGGACCCTAAGTCGCAACCAGGGCATAAAAAGCAAAACGAGACGTGCTGCTATTCACATAAACTCCAAGTGTATTTTATGAGCAGGAAGCCCAAAGACAGAGACCACTTTAGCCTTCATCTTTCTGGCTCTCGAAGCTTTTCTAGGCTGTGCCACCAGCTACGACGGCCTCCGTCACACAGTGAAATCATTTCCACGTGAGTAGCCTAGTGAATTCAGAGAAGTAAACCGTTCTCGCGTATGTCTTCGAGATCTATAATGGAAGATAAATCCTGTTAGCCGGGGCACGGCAAGGCAATTATTCCGACTGCTACATTTCTGTGGAACAAACAGAACCGTTCCCGGCTCACGCATCTCCTATTTGATGGCAAAGGGAGGGAACACCGCGGTCACCACGCCCGGAACGTGGGCTGTCACAGACCAGTGGCAACCAGAATGGGAGAGAGGCCTGACCCATGATCACCACTGGGTCTCAGAGTCCTGTGGGCTACACGCGGTGTGACGTGTGTGACGTCCAAGCCAGCCTGGAACGGAACGTGCTGAGCAAGAAGCAGAGGGAAAGCGACCGTGGTAGGAGCATCAAGGCATTTTGGATGCAAAGCAGAAGCTTATCTTTTTTACTGTTGCAGCTGCAGAGAAAATCAATTTTGACACAGAATTGCCACTTTACAAGCAAACAACTATACTTTCCAATGACCTAATCTGTGCAAAGCCTACTGAAAATTCCCTAAAGAACCAGTAGTTAAAACCTCCATTAAATCAAAGGGTTTAATATGGGAAGGGAAGAGAGGATACAGTTTGACTTGGGAACGTAATGGGACTCAGTGGGGAAATAAATATGTTGTTTTATGTGTACAGTTACAGAATATGAGAACACGGCATTCATTTCAAAGGGAATTCTCTTGCTGTGCAACTTATTCCTAAACAGATGTGATTTTTGCTTATTCAAAAACATTTAGGTAACAATTACAGCATAATAAATTATAATTGCCATCGTCTTCCAGCTACGTAAAGCCTTCTATGCAAACACAAAGAGAAGGCAATTACACAGACCGTAAAACCCGTATTCAGGTATGCAGCCTCGACTCAAATAGTCTCCATTATTCTCACATACACACCGCACCGTGTCTCACATACATCCTTCCACGGAGCGTGGAAACTACCCAGCAGATATCTAGGGTTTGCTAATCCCCAGCTGGAGCGGTTCCCAGCGGGGGAGTTATTGGGGTACCGGGAACACCCTTCAGCCCTCAGACGGCTTCTTTTACAGACTCCACGTCGAACCCTCCCCCGTACACAGCATCCAGCCCCAAATGAGAATACTCCTAAGAGAGGCAGAACAGCGTGCAGATAGCAGCGTTTTTAAACCTGAGAATCATTAAAACGCCGGATTTTGCGTCGGACCACGTGCTGTGCGCAGGGAAGGGCAGGACACGAACGAACCAGAGGCTCTGAGGGCAAGAAGGGTGTGGAAGGAACGGGGCCTCCGAGCGGAGGGCACTAGTGCCATTCCAAAGGGAATACGCCAAGTAGGACAGGGCCGAGAAAGGTTTCTAACGTTCACACATTTGCCCGTACCCTCTTCAGAGCAATCTGCAGTCTCATTTGGGCAAAACAGTTCAGGCATGATGATGGAATGGAAATACCCTCATTCTTCTTTTTTTTTTTTTAAAGATTTTATTAATTTGACAGACAGAGATCACAAGTAGGCAGAGAGGCAGGCAGAGAGAAAGGGGGAAGCAGGCTCCCCGCTGAGCAGAGAGCCCGATGCGGGGCTCGATCCCAGGACCCTGAGATCATGACCTGAGCCAAAGGCACAGGCTTAACCCACTGAGCCCCCCAGGTGCCGCGGAAGTACCCTCATTCAGACAAAGGACTGTCCTTCATCTTTCACATTTGCTGGCAACGTCTATGGTGGGCAGAATGACGAGTAAGGCAGTGGACAGCTTGTCTTCAGACGACCAAGCTTTTCCCAGGTCACCGAGAGACCAAATGAACAGCTGATACCGGGAGTTAAGAGACTCCGTTTTACCAGCAGCGACTACTTCGGGAACACCCTGTCCTGGGAGTGTGTCTGCCGTCCTCAGCTCTACGCCCCACGATACCCAGGCCACCCCCGTCTACGACGCATGTTCACGTTCACGTGTCACGGAGTCTCGGGGACCAGGACGAGGAGCACGTGGCTTCCTCACCCCTGCAAGGCTCAGTGACCACAGGGGGAGACAGGGGTAGGAGCAAAGCACCACCCTGCGGACGAGGCCAGGGTCTGGCACAGCCCAAGCAAAGGGCGGAGGAAGAACAGGGAGGAGACCTGCTGCCCACTCAGACGGGCCTCCGGAGGACTCTGCAGCGTTGACTGAAAGACAGGAAGGTACTTGCTAAACAAAGAAGAAAGAGGAAACCACATGTAAAACAGCATCTTCAAAATGAAGCAACTGTCCGCAACAGGGCTTTGCTACCAGAAGGGGCATCACACTGATGCCATCTGTATACTGTTCACAGGAAGGTGCCCGGGGGGTTGACAAGTGTCTGTGTGGCTCTTTCTCTCGGAGGAGGACCATTTTGATTCAGCCTAAGAGCATTAAGTGACCAATTTAAAGCCCATTTACTAACTAATGCTGAAGTTCCTTCTCTAACTGAAGGTAAATATCTCACAACCGTGACTAAGGAAATCTGGAAGCGACTAGAAGAAGGTACCTGTGCATTTCTTTAATGTCTCACTTGCCACTGCCTTTGGCCAAGGTCACTGCAATCCCCATCCCCTATGGGGCACCAAATCCTTCATCTGGGAGTTCACACGAGCACCCCATTCCTCTTTGTGTAACGGAGAACTTTAAAAGAAAAGGGGAAACATCTTGCCCGCTGCACTGGCAACACGTCTAGGATACCGGAGCTGAGGGTGTGTTCCTGAAACATTTTAATCGCTTCTGACTCCCGAAACGTGCGTGTGCTTCTACACGATCACAAGAAACTCCAAGATCCGAAGGCCCGCTGGTGAGTCACGGAGTGGCTTGGTCATGCTCTCCCGCAAGCACTCCGGACGGGAATGCACAGCGGATGATGGAGACTTTGTGTAACTGAAGTCTGCGTAGGGAATACGACTGTTAAAGGTGTCAAGCACATGAAAGGATTTAAGAACCAAAGTACTGGACAAGACTCCAACCAGCAAGGATGCTTGTACTCCCTAAACCGAGCACAGTGCCCGGCATAAGGGGGACAGTCCGTAAATGTCTGTTAAAGCAACAGAGATGAGCTTTTGAGCTATCCAAAGACTACCGGCAGGTCCACAGAATCAATCCCATAAGTCAGGAGAATTGGACAAGAAAATAGATAATATAAATCAGCTTAAAAAAAAATCAGTGCTAAGTCTTGACGGGGTTGAAAAATCTGACCACACAAATAGCCACCTTCGAAGTGTGAATGATGGTTTTGTTTATGCAGCTTGACCTAGGAGGGGAGGCTGCCTTTCCATGCTGACCAAACGGTTCACCACGCACCGTAACATATTCATAAAATACTCTTTCTGGCCAGTTCATCTCGTTTCTCAAGCCTACTAACCTATCCATGTTCGCTGAGACGGGGCGGGAGGGCCGGCAGGAGGCTACGTGTGGACCAGAATGAGCCACATCACTTCAAGAAAGCCTCTGCTTCCCCAAGCTTCAATGCAGGGGCTTCATCTTTCCCCAAAGGTCAGACCTGAAAACACCATGGATGCCATGTCTGCATTTTCCAGGATTCTCTAGCTGAGGACATTGTCCGTTATGTCCTCTCATCACCCCTTAAAATCCCATGGGATGCATTTTTGTTAAGAGTCTAGAATGAGGCCAAAATAAACTGCTTCCCTCCACGCTACTCCCAGCAACAAAATAAGGAGCTAGTTACCTTTTTTGCTTTTATTAAAAAAAAATATTTATTTGAGAGAGAGAGCCAGGCTGGCAGGGGAGGGGGAATCAGTGGTAGAGGGGCAAAGGGAGAGAGAGAGTATCTCAAGCAGGCTCTAGGCCCAGCCCAGAGCCCGACTCAAGACCCTGAGATCATGACCTGAGCAGAAGCCAAGAGTCCGTCGCTTAACCAACTACACCACCCAGGTACCCCTAGTTATCTTCTCTGATAACGGGAATTATCCATTCCTTCCTTGCCCTGGCTGCCAGGAAGCTCAGCGCCAGCATCAACTTATCAACAATCTCCACAACAACATGAACATCACCAAGTTCTTCCCCTCCCATTTGGTCCTCACTTGTATTCCTACTTTATTGAACTCTCCAGGTGCTTCAAATGCCTTCCTGAACGCTGTGGTGTAAAAATAACTGAAACAGTGAATAAAAATGTTATCTATTTCACACATTTCTCCTGCTTGTTCACATATCGTTTCTCTGTTTAGTTCAAAGATAAGATTACGAAAGGTCATGGCAAGTACATTTCTGTTCTCCGTGGCAAATAAGACTGCTGACCGCCAAAGACGATGGGATGGCCGGCCATTGTGAAAGTAACTTTTGACTCACCTTTTTCATAATATTCCGCCAGAGAAATGGATATTCAGGCATATAAATATATCGGCCATAGACACAAGATATGCATGTAGTTACATACAGCAATTATCATGCATGTGAATAAGGAAAATACAAAAAGAACAAAACCAGACCACCTGTCTTTAGCTTAAAGATTTTAAAACCTAGAGGTGAGGCTGTTATTTCAGATTTGTCTTAACTGCCTATGATGTTTGGTTAAGGAGATTTTTATAGCAACACGTTGAAAATATACACACTACGTAATGACTCTGCTCCTTGGCAGGCAGCATTCTCTTAAAAATCTCATTTATTAGAAGAAATGCTACAGTCATAACTTAAATGTCCAACAATTCCAGTTGGGTAGGTTAACAATCATCCAAGGACTGGATACCTGAATTGGGATGTGCGAAGTAGAGAAAAGACGGACAAAGGAAGGTTAAACTCAATCATACTACAAATAAGGAAGAGGAAAGTATTTACTTTCTCATCGGAGTTACACTAATGGTGGTCAGTAGAACACATCACACATAGTACCAGAAGTCAAGCGTGAGTGTCCAAGCCAAACTGAACCTAGACAGGAAAAGAATTAGAATCCTTTAAGCAATGTGAGAACAGAAAGGAAATTGTTCTTGTTACTAACACAAGCATCATTTCCAGATTTAAGACAAGGCGTGTCTTCCCTGATCTCCAGAATGGAAACATGAGAGTCCCAAGCGACTCAAAATCATATTGAGGGCTATCTGGGCCCCCCCTCCAAAAAGTAAGATTTTTAATTATTTTATTTATTTGTCAGAGAGAGAGAGAGAGAGAGCACACTAACAGGGGGAGAAGCAGGCTCCCCCAAGCAGGGAGCCTGATGTAGGGCTTGATCCCAAGACCTTGGGATCATGACCTGAGCCAAAGGCAGACACTCAACTGACTGAGCCACCCAGGTGCCCCTGGGCAAAAATGTTTTATTTAACATCATTAGGAATTTGTCTTATGACCTGGGAAATTATTTTCTCCTTTACACAGAAAACCACGAACGTATGATCATTGATAAGACGGAACGGGAAAGTTAGCCCTATTCACCCGTAAGACACGCTTTCACAAACCTCTTGTGACCAACTTGTATGAACGTCCCCATCGTAACTCTTCATACGTAAGGTCTGTCACCAACTGCTGGTTTCCACAGCCCCCTGAAATCTTGGCTTAGTGTGGCTCCTTTGCTGATATGGTGCACGACTTGGAATAATGTCCTTTTCCTCATCAGAGACAGAAGTTCATGAGCATAGTGTGCAGTAACATACAAAAACGCAGCCCCTTTTATTAAATTTAGCCTATTTTCCCACTCTGAGACCTAGCATTTACTGGGGCAGAGAGAGGCTTTGTTTGTTTGCTCTACCTATAACAGAAGTGTTTAGGTACTTCTAACATCTCATCACCACTAGGCTCACCTCTAACCTTGACAGGTTAAAACTTTATCTCTATCCTCCTTCATGAAGACAAAAAATGGGAATAAATTCCAATACTGGCCCAGAAGGGAAGTCCACAATTACCTAACCCTCAATGCTCCGACTAACTCTGGACTTGGACCAAGACCCTTGACCTTTATGAGCTTCTTCATTTCTTTTTCTTTTTTTAAAGATTTTATTTATTTATTTGACAGACAAAGATCACAAGTAGGCAGAGAGGCAGGCAGAGAGAGAGGAGGAAGCAGGCTCCCTGCTGAGCAGAGAGCCCGATGCGGGGCTCGATCCCAGGACCCTGAGATCATGACCTGAGCCGAAGGCAGAGGCTTTAACCCACTGAGCCCCCCAGGTGCCCCAAGCTTCTTCATTTCTTAATCAAAAAAGGAAAAGACATAGAAATCCTGAAAGTTCTACAAAGGAAGATTTTTCTCCATTCCCAGTGTCACTTCTTCTTTCTCTTCCTCCATGTTCTGCCCCCAGGAATGGTGGCAAGAGGACTCCAAGAATGGCCGGCTAACATTTCTGCATCCAGTGGAAGCAGCAGCCCCTGTGACATTCCCCGGTCTCTCCTGCGAGTAGGTTATCAGAGGCCTTCGCTGGATGAGCGAACGAATGAATGCGTGAATGAAGGAAGTGGGACGACGGGGGTCGGAATTTTCCTCCCTGGCCTCAGACATTGTCAAGGACAGCACAGGACTCTTGCCGGACGGTAACCACTTAGCAACACCCCTGATGACACGTGCAGTGACTCATTTTATGTCCCCTCCAACTGCTGTCCGTCCCACAGGCTCACCTACTCAGATGAGGGCTCCAGGAGAATTCTTAAAGACTTTGTGTTGGTGGAGAGAATTCTGGAACCCAGGAAGCTCCTATTGAATTCACGTATCACACACGCGCTCTGGAGTCCAGCTGATTTTCATGTAGCTCAGAATCTGTCTTATTAGCACTTTTTAAAATGAAGAGACACACTCGGTGTTCTGATCCTGTGCCTTCTTACCCTTGAAGTGACAGCGTCTCCGCTGGGTCCTGGGCAGATGAAAAGGTATGCCCCACGGACTGCATAATCTCTAAATCACCCGTGATGTATTGCGCTTAGTTTAAATGAGTGAGCCCCATTTGCACAATTGCCCTATTAATTTACTCATCATTGATTTACGCCACTGTGGCTGGAGACCCTCCACCGGCCCCCTATTTCACGTGGGTCCGCGCCGGCTCCGCTTCGGCATCCCACGTCAGGCCTCCCGCTCTCATTGTTCTTCATTTGTCTTCATTTATCCGTCTTTTATCCGCATCCTCCCCCGTCCCTCCCTCCGCTGCCCTCCTGCACTGTCTTCTTGCTTCTCCTCCGTTTTCCGTCTCCTCCAGCCTTCCTCCCCTCTTACTGAGGAGCACCTAATAAATCTCCAATTAGAGGTTAGCGATTCAGAGGAAAGTCGTCTGAAGGCGAAGAAATGCAGGTGGAACGAGGCACTTGATGAAAGTCAGGAAGAAGGGCAGCAAAAGTGCTCGGACCGAGAGCTAATCGGAGGGTTTCGAGTATTAAATTGTTAACAAAGGCCACCTCTGCCGAGGAAGTTGTAGTAAAGACGGCAAAAACTGTGCCCTTCTGCCACCCTGGAGAAGCTCTGAGTTTTCCCCCGTGTCTTGTCTTTAGAGCCTTACTTCATTCTCAGTGAACACAGCGGGGACTCCCCTCCTTTGCTGGGAGCCAGAACCGAATCAACACCTTGGGGAACATCTAGGGTCGAAACACCACGGGGGCCATCTAAGGGCTGAAATATGGCCATGATCACTGATTTCTGTAGATCGGGTTTTTAAAAACTCCTCATTACATTAATTATTTTGGTCAGACCAAAACAGCCTTTTTTTTTTTTTTTTTGAGATGACATATTAAAGTCATTGCTTGTGGGCTCCCCATCCTTCTCTATCCTCCATCTCAAAGACCAGCTTGATTCACTTGTGCAAACAAAAACTAGCAGAGAGTTTACGCAAAAATATACATAATACAGGCATAATTAAAAATATCATTAAGTACAGATATTACTGCCTTTTCCCTACCTCTTGTGGGTGAGAATATTATTTTTAATTTTGCTTTAGGGTCTTAATTCTAATATCTGGAGAGATAACAAGAAAAATGTGGTCACCAGAACACGAGGCTGATGGGAAGAGTATGTGCTTATTTAATTTCATTAATTTCAATAATCTACTCATCAATTCAATAATATTTGACTTACCTGGCTTTTTCTTAACTGGCACTTGAATAAGAAACACAGTGTTTCTCACATTCCCACCGCATGTAAAGAGAGGAGAGCAGGTTGCGAGTACATAAACTCATGTCTCCTCATTACTGCAAGCCTCTGAGGCAAGGGCCACACGTCACTGATCTCTAACTCCAGCGCGCAGCCCCACAGACGGAGGAGGTAGAAGGACAACAGGAACCGTGACACACTAATCCTTACTTTCTGAACATTTCCCTAAGTTCTGAACCTGTTCGTGAAGCTCACCGGCGTTTAAACAGAATAGAGCTTCAGCCAATCTCATAAGGAGAAAAAACAGAAAGGTATTACTATGCAGAGCACCGACAAAAAAGGAAAAAAGAAAGAAAGAAAGGAATAAATTAATAAATAAATAACTTAAGGCAGATAGATAAATTAAGGCAGTCAATCAAGGGAAGTTTTCCCCTAGTAAAAACAGTAACTTCCTCATCTTGTATTTTGAATCTGGAGATTAACGTAAATGGATCCGGATTCTTATCAAAGAACAGCGCGGTGCCGGGGGCTTTCACCACATTGCCTTAGAGACTAGAGCCCCCCCGTGATCAAAGCTCTGTTAAGAGAAATCAATCATCAGGCAGCTCCTGTGTCCACCCCTGGGTCTCCCCTTCTTTAAAGATGCTGTGGCTGGACCTTGGGTGCCCTCCACTCTAAGAAAACTTGGGTTCTGCGTAAATGTTATGAAAGTGGTGTCCTGTGGCAGAGTCGATGAACTCACAGATACACTGGCATCACGCATGTGGACCTGGCGTGGGGTGGCCTTGATCAAACACTCAGAAGATGACCGAATCTGGCCGCAGGTTCACAGAACTGTAGGGACTAACAAAGACTTCGGAAATAATCTTTCCTAGTCTCCTAAGGAATGCTACTTTTGGGCCTGCCCCTTTTCATTGACACTTAGTAACATGATTAGGCATTTTGATATGTTTTAAAGACAAGTATAATTTTCTCTTTAAACATTAGTATTTTAAAAGGTCCTAAAACTTCACTAAGATTCCTCTAGCTTAGGTTGAAAATATTTTTCCTCAGAAATACGTCTTTAAATTTAAGTTCTTTGGAAAGTAAAAATCCTCATATTCTACCTACTGTCATAGCATTTTAGGGTTGACAGGATACTTGAACATATCATTCCTGTGTTTTGTTCCGTCGTTCTTAAACACTTTATGAGCAAGGGTAGAGAGTGGGGTGGCACATCATCAGGACTCCAGCCTCAAAACGCCAACTTAAGGTAGGCCTGCTTCAAGGTGATCCGTGTACCTGTTTTACTAGAAAGTTCCAGCAGGAAGCCTGCAACTCTTCAGTCTCTTGATGCTGCTCTTGGACCAAGACCGGAGTCCCGCACCGGGCCTACACGTCCCCCGGTTTCCAGCCCTGAGCTCTGTCAGGCTCTCCCTGAAGTCTGCTGCCTCCACTCTGCTCCGCCGGGGCTGCTGGCTGGCACCGCTAACCCGGTTCTCTCCTGTTCCAGCGTCTTTGAACCGGTTTCCTTTGCCCAAAGACTTAGCGTTCCCACCTCTCCCTGGCTAACTCCTACTCAGCCAACACGTGTGAGGTCGGATGTCAGCCCTGAGCTGGTCCAGGCTCACAGGCCCCGAGAGAGTCATTTCTACAGCAACCACCGCGATTCTGACTTAGTAACTCAAAGTTGCTTCACACAGGTCTCCCCTGCCGGGAGGAAAGCTCCATGAGGACAGTGACCCCAGCTCGTGCTCCCGAACGTCCCCACATCTTACTCTGGGCTACCTCACAAAGGGAATCAATAACATCTGAGCGAATGAACACGGCGTGCTCGTGGAGGGCACTACGGGCACACGGGGGTGCACCAACGTCAGGAGACAACTGTCAACATTAAATACCAAATCAATGTCAATTCGGGGCCCGGAGCAAGGCTTTATGGGAATTCCCAAGAAGGCGTCACGATTTGGAGGCAGCCGAACAAGATTTCGGAGACAGAATGAGGAAGGCGACACGACCAGGTGCCACGGATGATTCCTCCTGATGAGCTAGCTGACACGACTGAGCTCATGAAATGAACCGTCTGCAGTCACGTTGCTCTAACGATGAGCACCACCGTAAATGGCAGAGTGAGGAGTTTGCTTTCTGTCTGGTCTGATTCCAAAACCAGAGGGTTTCCACTGTGCAATGCCGTCCTGCCTGCTACCGTACACCCCTGCCCCACAGAGGAGGCAGCGCCAGGGCTGGGCCGGGAAGGGCAGACCGTGTGTTTGGTAATGACTAAGTGGGAGATGCACTGTGTAACTACACAGTCACTATGGTTCCTGAAGATCACACGGTATTGGCAATCTGCATGGGAATTTACTACTTTATTCCAAACATAATCCCCACGTTGCCTGAAACGTTAAGAGCTTCAAACAGCAGAGAGTTTCAACACAAATCACCCTGTTTGCCACTTAAAAAAATCAGCACAGCTCATACTATGCAATTTTTCTGTTAACTACTGCCAAGTCGCACTGTCCAATTATTTGTGCCCGTGAAGGCGAGCACCAAAGACAACAGTTCAATTCAACCAAAAGGAAACAGTATTGTAAACCTGGCACACTCAGAGGAAAGAAGCCCTCTTTTGCCCTCCTCCTCAATTCCTTGCCTATGAGGGAGCAGACAGGAGTCTGCAGTTTTCCTCAACAGCAAGCCAGGTTTTCAAAACAAGACTGGGCCTGTCGCATCTTCCCCAGTGTTCTGATGCCCTTTCCAGTGCTGGACCACAGCCTGAACGAGCCATACCTGATCTCCATGTCACAAGTTTTTCTCTATCAGTTTCATCTACCTTAAGGAAGGTGGGAGAGTTTCCTCAAAAACTCAGAGCACTTTGTAAAACAGTGTGAAAATCGCTTAAGACCTTTTGCTTCTCTCCTGAGCTTTCATGATTTCTTATGATTAAGAACCATGATGGACACTGGGGAGGGTATGTGCTGTGGTGAGTGCTATGAATTGTGTAAGACAGATGAATCACAGACCTGGATCCTTGAAATAGATAATATGTTGTATGCCAATTAAAATATATATATATATATTTTAAAAGAACCATCCTGAAAAGGCCAAGAAGAGGAGTTCAACCTGAACTATAATCTTTAGAATGCAAACAAAACCAGGAGATTTCTTTAAACCAATCAGGTTGACAGAAGGAGGGGAACGGGCAACTGCTAAAATTCTGTATTGATGAGTATGTGAAGGGATGGTCTCTTCCCAGCACACGTAGTAACATTAAAACATGCATAGGCTTTGACCGAGCAATTCAGCTCCTAGGAATTGACCCTCAAATGATCAATGAGTGAATGTGACAAAAGTACAAGGACATTCATGGCAGCCAAATCATTAAAATGAAAAACTGCAAACAATTTAAATGTCCATAAATAGGAAAATGGTTACAAGTTATGTGGTATTTATGACGTTATACTATGCAGTCACTAAAAATTACTACGGGGAAATGTATTGACGTGGCAAAATGTCCACTATTGGGCACTTAATACATACCGTGCATTATTGTTACAGTATTATTATTTGTTTTATCATCAGTATATCTTTAATTTTAAAATAAAAATTGTATATATTTAATGTGTACAACATAATACTTTGATATACATACACGTTGTGAAATGATTACTACAGTCATGCTAATTATACACACTTTCTCACGTAGTTACCATTTTTCTGTGTTTGTATGTGGTGAAAACACCTGGAATTTCTTTTAGTAAATTTGCAGTATGCATTAACTATAAGTCAACTGGTTTAAGCTGTATTCACTCCTGAGAGACACCACCCAAGAACTATAAATAAATAAAATTTATTTTATTTATAAATAAAATGTGGATAAACTACTGCATTTTTATATACTAGCAACAACCTGCTTTCCAGGAAGTTAAGATAGCAGTTTGCTGGTCCCGAATTAAGAACACGCACATCTACCTCTTTTCCCTTGACTTTGTTGTGCTTTCTTTTCTTCTTTCTGATAAGAAATGCTGCTAACTTCCACATCCACTCACCTCCTTGCACCTGAGCCCTTCTTCTCCCTTTTGAAAGCATGAGAAACTAGGGCTTCCAAACAATTCTTTTGGGTAGAGACTCCAAATTCATGCCATGTTAAATTAATCATATAAAACAAATGTTAATAGCAAATTTAAAGGACAAATAAAAACCCAACTCAGTAAAAATGATTCAGAATACTATAGAATATAACCGAATGCAAGTATGTGTAAGTTTCATATAAACATACATATATCAAAGTACATTACATGTGCTATTTCATAAATTCCAAGAGACCCGTTCTTATAGATTATTGAAATGTGCCTTAAAACCAATGGCGTGTCCGTTTAATTGTTAGTGCATATTCTTAGTGGCACCTAAAATAATGTTGCACCTTGCAGCTGATGGCACTTCAATTAGATGAAAGATGGTTTTCTCACCACAACAGTTAATTCTTTGATGATAAAGGGAAGGGCAGATAAATCAAATATTAAATGCTATCAATCCTTCCTTTCACAAAACAAACCGGAAACGAAAGAAAAGCATCACTATTTTCCCCAGGTAGAGCGATTTCGCCCATCCCGCCCATAGATAAGCCAGTTTGCACAGAAGCACACACGTTGAAAATACAGCCATCTTAATATTTTGATTCAAAGCACAGCTAATATTCTGAATGGTGCCAATAGTAGCTTTTTCAGGATTCAAAATCCATCCTCTACCCTTACTATAGCACATAAATGACAAAAACTTCTCATCAATAGCATAAAAAATTCATATTCTGTCAATGTAGCAGCTGCTATGTTAGGTTTATGTCAACAATTGGTCTGATTTTTTAATAGCATAAATGTTTAAAGAGGTAGCAATTCCTGTAAAATATCTGTGGGGATACTGAGAGCTGCTACACATCAGAGCACAGGCGTTTCTTAAGGAGGAAGCAATTCTCCATATTTTATCCTTTCTCATCCTCCATTCCTTCTCTTCCACGAAACCCCTCCTCATCATGGTGCATCACTTCTACCAGCTAAGTATGGCGAGCGTGGCAGCCTTCTTCCGGTGGCCCCACGCTCCTTCTTCACAGAACTCACGAGCACACAGTCACAGTTCGAAATCTGAGAGGAAAGTAGCCGCCCTTTGTGAACTCAGGTGACTCCTCTAAGTTTTCAGGTCTAAAATTGTATGATTCTACAATCTTATTTTTTCAGGGAGGGCCTGCTTTTTGAAACAAGGGGAGCCCCACAAGGGGCCAGTCACCCTCAATAAGTCTCCCCCCACACACAGAGTCAGCAATGAACACTATCCCAAGAACTCAAAATAAAGATTAAACATTTCATTTTAATTTTCCATCTACATATCTGACAACCCAACAGTTTATATTATTCTCTCTGACGGATCCTTGTTTGCTCTGTGTCTTGTTCTCTGGGTGTGGAGAGCAGGGAGCAGGTTACACTGTGGCGCTGGCTTCCTCAGTGGCATCCAGAGCTCAAGGGACCCAGTCTTGGCGATCTTCCCGCCGTACAACCGTACGGTGCAGCAGGAGTCTCCAAATGCCGGACGCATATCACTGTTCATGAATACGGTATGCAGCTCCGAGTCATCACCGAGCATCGCCAAAGAAGGAAACAAGTATTTGTTTAAGCCAAATAACCCAGACTTGGTAACTGAGAGAAAATGCACAGTACATTTTAGCACACAAAACTGCACAAGTTTTTTTCTCTGTGTGTTAACGGATGTTAGAGCCAGGTCTTCACAAAACCCTGCTGCTCAGCTCTGGCCGGTTTTCAAGCTGCAGTTCACTGTCCGCTCCATGGAATGTCTTCCGAGCTCCCCCTTGCCCTCTCACCTTAACCTGCAGAACAGCTCCGTCCAACACTTGCTGTCTCTGTTACACTTCGCCGTGAGAAGGTCGGAACAAGGGACCATCCCTGGGCTGTGGGATGGAGCAGCTGTGATCCCTCCATGGCAAGTCCCCCTTCTCAGAGGGCTTCTCTCCGTCCTGCAGGTGCAGCCCTGGCCCAGCTGCTCCACACTTCTGGCGCACGCAGACGGCCAGCCACGTCCTGGGAGGGTCCCGCGGCATAAATTATGGCACAAGATTAAGAGTACCGCGTCAGGGGGATCTTGGCAGCCTCTCCAGTCCAGGTTTTGCCTGACTGATATGCACTTTAGGAATTACTGGGTGCTTACCCAGACACAGCAAAGCAGTGAATTTGCTTCCTGGTTCTCATCCCATCCGTTCATTCACTTATTCACTCCACACATGCGCGTGCACACACACACACACACACACACACAGAGGTAGTAAACAGATACAGATATTAAGATACAAGTATGAACACAGAGACTCACGGACACATTCTGACAGATCCCTAAAGGGAAAAGAAGTAAACTCCTAACAGATAAATTGTATCCTTTTCAAATTTGATTCGACAAAAATTCCCGCGCGTTACTGAGTACACTTAGCTGGTGAGTAACGTCAAAGAAAGACTGAGAGATTCTCACCAGGCGTATAAAGCCACAGCACGCCTTCAAAATGCTGTCTGGGTTCATCGCGTGTCAGCCTAACACAGCCGGCGGCGTGGGGGGTGGGATGTGGACGAGGGTGGGGCAGGGGCCTTTGCTCTCGGGCTCCTGCAAACCAGCTGTCCACACCTCCCCGTGTTTGTAGTCTGTTCTCTTGCTCTCTTTCTGAATCCACAGGTCCTCCGAGAGGCGTACCCTCACTTAGTCCTAAGATGGTGAGCACTCTTGCTCATGAGGACAGTCCTAAAAGGGCAAATGAGGGACGGACAAGACGAGAGTCCTAAAGCTTCCAGTAACCAGCATTTACTGAGCACTTAATATGTGCAGACACTGTGATAAGCAACTAATATAGGCTACTTGGTTTAATTTACTTCTCAGCATAATCCTGGGAAGTGCACATTATTGTTCTCATTTGACAGGTAAAGAAACGAAGGGCCTGCCAGTCGAGGTAACTTGCTCAAGGTCAGGCCGCTAGCAGGGAAGAGCTCACGTTCTCAGCTGCTGTGCTCCGCAGCTCTCCCTGAAGATACGCGAACTTCTATGTAAAAATAATTTTACGACGGGAGGTAGCAACAGATGGCTCCAGCCAAAGGTGGCCCCCGGCCTGCTGAATCCACGGACCAGGTTAAAGCTCGAACAACGGAGGGGCCATGCTTCTTCCGAACTGGACCACAACTCCCCCGAGTCTTCTTGGGATTGCACTTTCCGAACCGAGGCAAACCAAAGTGCCACCCCCCGTCAAACGCAGCAGTTTCCTCACCTTAGCGTGTACCCGGGAAGCCTCACCACACAGAATTACCAGAAACAAGACCCTTTTAAATAAACTCCATCTCCGGTCACACAGAAGGCCGGTTCTTTTCTGGGCGACGCTCATTTGAGCCTGATTAAATTGCTGTGATGAACTTCAGAGTTGAGACTGCCCTTGAGCGGAACATCTCTCTGATCTTTAATTCCACCACCCACTCATTTCTTGCGGAGCTCACAACTCTCGTGGTCCCGTCGGAGCAGGCGTGCTCAGGTCCTGCATGAGTATGTTCAGTGCTGAATTCATTTCTGCAGGGAGTCCGGTACAGCTGAACTTTCCAGAATCATTTGGCCCCCATTACTGGTAAGCACTGCTCTTAAATAGCTTGTTACTCCAGCTAATAGGCTCCATAATCATAGTTGAATCGAACAAAAGGGTCCGGGAGAGAAAGCCATCAGTCATTTTTATTCCCATCACATAAGCTGCAAAAGGCAGAAACTTTCCGATTTCAGAATCTCGCAGTCTCAATTTGATCTGTGGGGCTTATTAGAGAGGAAGGGGGGACAGAGGGAAGAGGCCAACCTAAAGGTGTGGAAAATCCTAAGATTTAAAAGAAAAGACTTTGTTGTAAATATAACTTCAGACAGACAGCAAGTTCCAAAGAAATGAATTTGAGTTGTGACAAATTTGACCAATTTCGCCTGGATTGCCGGAGAGCAGAGCACTTTAAGAATCTTCCTTCCAGGGGCACCTGGGTGGCTCAGTGGGTTAAGCCTCTGCCTTCAGCTCAGGTCATGATCTCACGGTCCTGGGATCGAGCCCCACATCGGGCTCTCTGCTCCGCGGGGAGCCTGCTTCCTCCTCTCTCTCTCTGCCTGCCTCTCTGCCTACTTGTGATCTCTGTCTGTCAAATAAATAAATAAAATCTTTAAAAAAAAAAAATCTTCCTTCCAAAGAGCAACCTGACTACTTGTCAGTATGGGGCAGAAAAGCAGAAAAGGGAACTCTGTTGACAGATTCACACTCTTCTTCTGTCTCACTGATAAAATCAGAAAAGACCATGAACCCCTAAAACAATGAAAACAATGATGATACACCTCTGGGACAGTTTTCAGGACTTCCTAGGGAATTCCTAAGGTTGCCTTCAATGATGATCTTATCTTCAAATTAAATTATAAATATGAATTAGCATAGCTGGTATTTAAACATCAATGCTTTTCAAAGATTTTATTTATCTTTGTGAGTGAGAGAGAGAGCTTGCAGGAGCACAAGGTGGGGAAGGCCAAAGAGAGAAGCAGACTCCCCACCAAGCAGGGAGCCCCAGGCAGGACTCAATCCCAGAACCCCAGGATCATGACCTGAGCTGAAGGCAGATGCTTAACTGACTGAGCCACCCAGCGCCCACATCAATGCTTTTAAAAATGGATCATTTAAAAAAAAAAAAACATTTTCTACAAGATACATACCACTACTACAACGTACAAACACTCACACTGAGTGGCTAAGGTTACTGTGCTGTGCTTGGTAAGATCAAGTTGGTTTAATGTAGAATGTAACAATTTTAGATTCTTGTATAAAGAAAACGGGCCGGGAGGGGGCAGGGAGTGCCCACTAATGTCTGGAACGTGCTCCGATCCCCGTCCTGTCCGAGTGAGTTCAGACGCACCGTGTTAATGAGGAGTGGCTCACACCCGCGATCACCGGCAACTTTGTCAAATGCCCACTAAGCGTCTCTAATACATTTGTTTGGCCAAACAAACAAAAATACATAAATAAAAGGAGATGGGGAAGTTGGCGGGGTGTGGAAGGTTAGAGAAGGGCCTGTGGGAGGTCACCCAGGCAGATCACTGGGATGGGTAACTGGTGAATGGTGATGCTGAGAAAGTGCTCGGGGGTTAGTTTCCAAGCTGTGCATAAAATCATGGGATCGGGTGCCTGTTGCCGAAGAAAAAGATACAGTTGTTTGGTTTTTTAACACAAGTGATTGTGCTATCCTCTCTAATCTGCCTTACCCATGTGTGAATGGATATATGCATTTTTTTTAAAAATAGGCTCTACACCCATCACGGGGCCCAAGGTGCAGTTGGAACTCACGACACAGTGATTAAGACCTGAGCTGAGTCCAAGAGTCAACCAACTGAGCCACTTGGGCACCCCTGTGATTTTCATTGTATTTAGAATGTCCTACTTCTTTGCAAAAAGGGTCTGAAGTTTGACAGATTTGATCAATGAAGTTAATGGAGACCTACCTACTTCAATTAATAAAAAAATTTAAACCTTCGTATTTCTTAACATGTTGATTTGCTTTACTGAAGTACCCTGCTCTGTCTTACTGTTTTGACTGGAATTCTATTTAATTATTCTTATAATCCACTTTAATTAATCAAATTGTGTTGAGGCACCTGGCTGGCTCGGTGGGGAGAGCACGGGACTCTCGATCTTGGGGTTGTTGAGTGCGAGCCTCACGTTGGGTATAGACATTACCAAACTAATAAATTTTAAAACCTGTGTCAACTGAAAATAATGTCTGTTGTGTGCATTACATCCCTGTGATCCATGAAGGTGTAAATCTGGCTCTGGCTGAGGAATTCTTATGGGGAGACCTAGAACCCAGGTAAGTTTATCTGCAGCCCCAAACTTGAACTCAGTAAGGGACGCATCTAGATGTATTTACTGAACACTAACTGTAAAACACAGACCTTTCTCCTGTAAAGTTCAACCACCCTGTCTGGAAAAATAAAAAGTAGGCAGGGGAGGGACACGGGAGAAAACCCAATGAAGACACATTTAGAATGTGCTCACCGATGAGACACTACACGGACGTCCTGGAGGACGTGGCCGTGTGGCGCAGTGGGGACCAAACAAAGCAGAACGTGGGTACGGACAGGAAGCTGCAGGCCTGCACTCCCTTCCCAGGGGCTCCAGAAGCGGGCAGAGCCCCAGGGGGCCGTCTTCTCAGGTGCACGCACCCCTGGGAACAGGGACTCCCTCAGCCAGCATGTCTCCGGTGCTCACTGACCCCAACAGTAGGGGCCCAGCGACCACGGCCCAAGCAGCCGAGACCTGAGGGTGCCCGTGAACGACATTTTCAACTTGACACTGGTCTTCGCTCTCTTGAGCAGGAATCTAGGTTTTCGACAAGCCTCTTCACCTCGTTACTGACATTCTGCTCCATCGCTCACACAGTCTGGGCTCTGACCTACAAGAAGCCGGAGAAGTCTAGAGTCTGTCTTGCATGCATGGTCTTTGCCCTTTTTCTCCCTTTTAAGGGAAAATACAGATGGATCAGTTATCTTTCTCTCTTTCAAAATAAAAGCTTCTATAGTAGTATCTTCGGTAAAGCCCCTCGCTCACACACCTCCCTCCGGAGGGCACAAGGGACCCTGAGAAGGTTCGCTCACTGTAACGCCGCATCTCCGAGTGTGGTTCTGGGTTACAACGAGGCCAAACCAAATCCAAGGGTTTCCTCTCATTCCTGATCCTCCTAAAGCCTCTTCTGCAGCATTTAACGCTCCCCGTTTCATGTCTCTTTCTGCTGCAATCTCCGCTCTCTGTTCAAGGCCAACTGCCCAAGCTTCTTACTCAGTCTGATGAACTCTTTGTTTCTTTTTTTTTTTTTTTTTTGAAAGTCAAGCCTAGTATTAACCTTTGATACCACTTACAATATTCTATCTTTTCTCATAATCATTGTGGGGTTTTCTAATTTAATCTACAAACAAGGAGGGACACCTACATTCTGAAAGTGGTTCAGTCAGGAGACACTGATGAACTTGGATGAAATGGTCATAAAACGCGTTTAGAGAAAATAATGTGAAGACTGCTTAAGTGGGTTCACGGTCATGTGAGGCATTTGTACAAATGTGGGATGGTCTTACTTTGTTTCCTTTATAGTTAATATTTTCTAGGAATTCTTTTGAGTGCTTTATACGCGTGTCCTTTAAAAGATTTCCTGTAAACCCCCTTGGGCTCTGAGCTGTTTGTATCTCCAGTGATGATCACAGAAGCAGGTACTCAAGTGTCAGAAAAAGAAAAGTGAAAGGAGAAAGGGAGAGAGGGAGCATTTCAAAATGGCAACAAGTCAGAAACTGACTTGAGGGAAGGTCCAAATGTTAGCTACAGAGACAGATCTAGACAGACACCCTCATTACTTGAAACCTTCTCAGATAAAAAAGAGGATGTGTGTGTATGTGGGTGTTTGCATTTTTTAGCATGGTAAAACATATAGAAATCTTACCATTTTAACTAGTTCTAAGTGTACAGTCAGTGCCATTAAGTACACTCACCTTCTGCACGACCATCACCAACACCCATCCACAGAATGATTCTGTCATCCCTGAAATGAAGCTCGGTGCCCATTAAATAATAAAGTCCTACTCCCCCCGCCCCCAGCCCCTGGCAACTCTGTCTCTAGGAATCTTACTACTCAAACTGGAATCACACATTTGTCCTTTTGCGACTGGTTTATTTCACTTAGTATAAGGGTCTTCAAGGTTCACCCATGATCAAAATTTTCTTCCTTCTTAAAGCTGAGTAGTATTCGGTTATACAGGTAACACTGCACTTTGTTCATCCGTCCGAGGACGGACATACGGGCAGCTTCCCCTTTTTGATTACTAAGCATAACAGTGCTATGAACAAGGGTGTGCAAGTCTCCGTCTGGGTCCCTGATTGCAATTACTTTGAGTATACACCCAGAAGTGAAACTTGGATCATATGGTAATTCTGTATTTAATTCTTTTGAGGAACTGCGAAACTACTGTTTTCCAAAAAGACATATTTGTGGTCTCTGGGAGGCAAACATATGAAATGGGGCACGACTGGAGCAGAGGTCCCTTAACTGTCTCACACTCTGACTGTAACACTCGGAGCTACAAACCCACCACCGACCTAGAGCCCAGGCATTATCCACCCGCCCTGTGCCCCCACAGCAGGAAGGGCAAACTCCCCTGGAGGAAACCTCTAGAGCCCAGAAGAAGATGCCCTTTCAAGGGAAGGAGGGAAAGAAGAAAAGAAAAGAGGAGAAAGAAGCTGAGGGTATAAAAACAGGAGCGCAGGAGAAAATGTGGAGAACTTAAGGCAGGGGTGCCTCGAGTGGCAGAAAGAAAAGGGGAGGGGCTACTTAGGGTTCCCCTTGAACGCTGCTGTAGAGAGTGCCCCAGCCTAAGGACAGCCAAAAAGGGGCTGTTAGGAAGCACAGCAATTCAGTGTCACGGCGACAGGGGCCCTGCTATCATTCATTTCTTCCTTTTCCAGTTTATAAAGCAATTTCATCATTCTTACCCATTTACCTGGTTCTAAAATGCCCCTGACATTTTCTAACTCTTATCCAAATAGAGACATGGGATAACATTAAAAAAACCCACAAAAACAAAAACACAAGACTTCCCTTACAGATAGCCTACCAAAATGATAGAATTTAAAAACCTGCCAAGGGCCACTAAGTCACCCGTGACTGGACTTGATCCCTGCACTTGAATTTTCATTCCCCTGAGCCTATGTGCACTGAAATACACAGAGTTTATGAGATGCCAGAGTTCGAGGCCACAGAATGTCATCTTAAGTAACATCATCATCATCATACCACCATCACCGTCTGTGGGTAGAGAAGTACTCATGCTCATTCCTTGGAAATTTTACTTTTGGACCAGAATTATAACAAATTGTAAGAATTTTAGATTCATTCATATGTTGCATTTGAAATGAGACATGAGGTGTAAATGCTTAGAATGCTTTTCTGAGATAATGAGAAGTAACTAGAAATCAGCGTCAAACTAATGAGAGAAAACCAGGACGTCTGCCTCCTCTGGCCCCTTCTTGCCCTATACAACTTCCTCTCTTTATGGAAACATTGTCTTTGCCTCTGAAAAGGCTCCCCGATCTCTAAGAACCGACGAGCGGCAACCCTCTCCCCGACGGAGAGCTGACAACTGCTCGGTCATGCCTTGTTCTCCATGGATGCAAAAAAGGTCACCAAGTTTGTAAAAAGGTTTCAGAACTGAAAACCAGAGAACCCAAGACCGCTTCGTAATCTGGCTTAGCCATCTTTAAACTTTAAAAGGACTAAATGGTAGGTCGGTGGTACATACAAGAAAAACGCGTCTCTTAAAAGATGCCCCTGAAAAGAAGCGACAGGACTTCAGCGGTGCCGTAGGACACATGCCTTCAGGAATCGCACCCGCCCTCTGATACTCTCATCCAAGTGTTTACTAAACAAGCTCTTCCTTTCATCCCCGTTACTTTGATTAATGCATGAAAAGGTTCAAGAATTACGGAACAGAAACCTAAGGTGATTGTGCTGAAAACAGATGAAAGGAGACTCTCGGTTTGCAGTCCTTGTATTTCATGACTAAACTGCTTCGTGTCCCCCCCCCCTTTTTTTTCAAATTTAACCGCAACACACTTCTCCTGGCTTGGCTTCGGTTTGAAGTAATGATATAAAATTCATTTTATCTCTTTTTCAAGCCTGGCTCTTTCATACATAACATCAGACTTGTCATATCTGAAGAATTATTAAAATACGACGGAGCATGCTATTTCTGAGCAGAAAAGCCTCTTTGAGCCGGTGTCCTCAGGAGAGACGCGGGCTCAATCTCATTAGTTGGTGCGGAGACGCGTCCTCGTCTCCAGGTTCAAGGTGATGAAAGATTAGGGCGTTGGGCTTGTCTCGTTTTGTATGCAGCACACATCCCTCCCTGCCCGTGAACACGAAATTACATTGAACCTGGGGAGTCTAACTCCATTAATTTTAAATGGAAGATTAATTTAACAATATGCGGTAGATATTTGTTACAGACCTATCATGTAAAAGTGACGGTTAGCGATAAATTGTGGCAACTCGTACTGGCCAGTGGCCTTGGCTCAAATAAATCAGGAGGCATTTACACATAATTGCTGTTTTTAAAGACAGGGATATGGGTGATGTGTTTCTTTGATGAAAGATCGGGCAGCCCCATTCAAAGAAACAGCAGCTGATATTAATGCCATAGTGCTGTTCTGGAGGGAGACATTTTTGATTAGTATTTCTGGAACAACCATTTAGGAATAACAAATACTGGACTGACATAGCGTAAGCTTTTATTTATTTATTTTTTTTGAAACCCGTATAATAATTCTGAGGCATGAAATTGTCATGGTATTTTTGTCAATTTCCTTAAAGTAATTACAATAATAATACCCTCTGAGATGACAATTTGCAAGGGATGAAGAGAGGATGAGAAGGGAGAGGCAGAAAAGGTATCACTGCCGATAAGAACAGGCAGTTCCATTGATTTTCTAGAAATAATTACAATAATATACATAAATAGTCATTTGCAAGGCTTTGGGAGGGACAAAGAGGGACCGTGGCAACCGGAGAGAAGCAGTCTGAGGAAGAAAGTGTGAGATTTTCTTTTTTTAAATGCCATTTCATAGAGCTTTCTTGACACTTTTTTTTTAAAAAGCAATTTCTCATCATCTTGAAGCAAGGGAGAGGAAAGAAAGGAAGAAAGACAGACACAGAATGCCCCCGTGCTAACTGCTACAGGGTCAACAATATGCACGAGAAGCCAAGCACATTGGCGACTTGCAGCCCTTGTCAAGAGAGGCTCCGGAATGGAAGCACCCAGCGTGAGGGTCTGCTGGGCCTCTCACCCAGGACGAGGGTGCTATTCTAATCTCCTCTCCTCTGCCGGCACCAACCCTGCCAGCACTTAGGGGAAGGATGCTCAAGGACCTATGTCTTCAGTCAAGTCTAGCGTGATAGGGGCTTTGCACCTCTCTCTTTCAAAAGATTAGGTGGGAAGAGGGCACGTGCGGATTATGGGTCTCCCCCTCCATGAACCCTCTCAACGTACTCGGGGGGCTGCTGGCAAGTCGGCATAAAGACCCATCACTCAGGAGCGCACGTCCCTCTGCTCCACTCTGCTTAGCAATATGACAAGCGGGGAGGATAGGTAGCACTGGAAACACTACTTGACATGTCCCCTGGTTCCAACCCCTCTCCAAGCTGTCCCTCTACAGAGCCATTAGAACGAGCCGGCAAATCAGATCAGAACACTTTCCTGTTGCAAATCTTTCACAGGCTTCTGGCTGCCCGTAGAATTAAGTCCAAACTCCTCAGCATGGTATATAAGGATACTAACTTATACCCCATCCACTCTCATTTACCCCTCCTGACACATGAACTTCACACTCCTAAATGTTCAACTTGTACATTTCAGGACTGGCCTCCACTGCCATACCACCTTTTCCATATGCTGTTGTCTCTGTCTTTAATATTCTTCTGGTAAACTCCTATTCATCCTCCAAAACCCAACTCTAACACCATACTGTCTGAGAAGTAGTCAAAAGTTTTTTTTTTTTTTTTGGCTACTTGAGAGCAGGGGCCTGCCCTATTCATCCTCTATCCCCAGCATCAACTCAAGGAATATAGCATGTAGATGTGTAATCATATTTGTTAAATTCATAACCAATGGCTTATTTCACAGAAGGTATTTCTCAAAACTAGACAGGATGGTCAGGATAGAGGGGATAAGGAAAGAAAGGATATGCTGAAATATTTCAGGGTTTTTTGTTTTTTTTTTTTTAAAGGTGGGGGAAGGACAGGGAGAGAGAATCTTAAGCAGGCTGCATGCCCAGCATAGAGCCCGATGCAGGGCTTGATCCCAAAACCCTGAGATCACAACCTGAGCTGAAGTCAAGAGTCAGATGCTTAACCAACTGAGCCACCCAGGCGCCCCAAGGGATCTTTTATTTATCATGGTGATCAATTCTGTCTTGATTTACAGTTTCACACACTCATGTATAGTAGTTAAAAAAAGAAAACAGTATGGCTCAAACGTGAAGAATAACAGATCCTCAAGAATAAAGGGTTTGGTTTATTATAACGGGGTACGGGGGGGGTACAACAGAAACAGGAGAAGCGAAGGTAGTGACAGCTAATATTATCAATGCCTACTGCACGGGACTTGCCCCTTTCTAAGGGCTTCGCCTGTATTACTCCTCTAATCTTCTCTATTGACCTTGATGACCCGGGTACCATTATAAACATCTCCATTTCATAGATCGGAAACTGAGGCCACGGAGACTTCAGGAACGTGCTTAAGGTCATTCAGACAGCAGGGGAGAGAACCAGAATTTCAATCCTAGCACTTGAAAGGGAGGCCCTGATCAAGAGAAGGGGGGTGGATCAAGGCGTCTACTCAGACTCTGGGAAACTGGCAGGGGAACGAGAACACCCGCGAAGGACCAGACCAGGAAGGAGCCACGGCAAAAGGCGGGACTGTTCTCTGAGCCTGGGTGAGCAGCGGAGTCCCAAGAAGGCCTGGCCCGCTGTGAGAAGAGGGTTTCCAGAAACCCGCACATCAGGCAGGGTCTGGTTCTCACTTAGTCGAGAGACTGCAGTGGCTCAAAGCAAATCTGGGTTAAAGATAAAAATTGGTTCAGAATGATATAATATTATTGAAAAACAGCTTCCGTAGACCTACGCTCGTATGTACATGCACGGAAGGCTTCTTCAATAACCACTTGAGAGGAGATGATTAAAGTCTGCGTTTTGACATTTCCCAGTTGGGAGTGGATCTCCTCACAGGTGACAGAGTTAACAGTCCTACCGTGAACGGGGCCAGGTACTTTAAAGAAATGATGCTCCGTATTTGTAACTTCAGAGCGCCTCGCTTCTCTGAGCACTGTCACATGAAAAGGAAATTTCACTCCAGGAGATCTGAAACATCTTCAAGCCAATTTAAAAGAATAACTAGTCCCATGTAGTAATAATAATTATAATAATAATAATAGTAATAACAATAAACTCAGCCCAATGGTGATTTCTTACGCTTCTGTTGTAACTTCCCTCCAAAGATTGGCAAGCTATTAGAAAACACTAATTAAACTATATCGTTCCCCCAAAGAAGGAGGTACAATTATTGTTTTGTTGTTGTGTTTTCCACATGGATGACTGAGGTGAGGAGTTAAGATACCTAATCTCATCTCCGTTCTCTAGAAATGCAACGGAAAATGCATGATAGAAACAGCGTCGCTATCTAGTAAATAAATAATTGTTCCTATCTTTAAAAAAAAAGTATGTGCTAAACTACTTGTGGAAAGAAAGTTTACTGGGATTGTAGAAGAAAAACCAACAAGCTATTGTAACTATGAGGAAGACTTAACAAGCCAGGGGACAACTCCTGAGCAAAGGAGATGTGTCTATACTTAGAGCCTTTGAATATGAACGATTCACTTCCTCTCTTCCCTAGGCCCCTGGTCAACTTTGCACAAGACGAGGACACACTTTGCTACTGAGAAACGCACAGGTATCATAAAAGGTGCTACCTGTCAAAAAGGTGCTACCAACCCCCAAGGGAAAAAGAAAACATGCTCAGACTCCAGTCTCCAAGGAGAAGTCAGGGCTAGGGGGCAACAGAGTTGATTTAAAAAAACAAAAACAAAAACAAAAACGCAGTATCTTAAATTTACCCCAGATGCCGTGGTTAGAGAACTGGATACCTCTAATGAGTTCAGTTTTGTGCTTTAATGTTAAATTTCTTATGGGAGCACATCACCTAATTAGAGGAATTGATAACTGCACTGTTCCATAATGAGGCCAATACATTTCAAAGTCATTAAAGATAACCAAGGCAATAAGTCTGGGTTTAAGCGGCGTTTCCTCGGATTTCACAGTCTGCATGTTGCCAGTGGAGGGGGGGAAAGCAATCCCTGCCCAGTCAGCTGTAAATGCTGGGTTATTGGAATCTTTAAAACAGGCAGCAAGGAGAAAATTACACGGCCAAATCTCCTTTTTCCAGTTAATGAAGAATTAAGACTCCCATTTACCGTATTAGAAGGTTCATCGGCGGTCCCGGCTCTCCATGGCTGGTGTTCGACAGCAGCGTCAGTGCATCCGAGCCTGAACGCGCAAGTGCACGGCAGAGGGTCATTCATAACTGTCACATCTACTTATCTCTCTCATTGTCACCTGGCTAACGGAATTCAGGCCACAGAGCTGTCTGCCTCTGTCCTGCTCTCCACCTCGCTCAAGGAAAAAGGCATCGTAGAGCCCGTTCACGCCCTGCTATCACGTCAGCACGTGGGGACTCTCCAACAAGAGTCAGTGTGGCTTCCCATAAGCTCCCCGTCCGAGGGGGAGAAGACAAGATGTCCCTGGGACTCGTGTCCATACAGACTGCGCCTGGTGTCAGTGTTTACAAGGAACAGCTCGGAGAAATAATGCCAAAGAGAAAAAGATTTTTGAATATATTTTGATGTTAGAATATATTTTGAATATATTTTGGTAGGGAAAAAAACCCACAGCATTTAGAGTTTATCTTTGATGGGTAACGAGCAAATGCCATTTCTATGCGCTAAACAGCCGTAAGCGTGGGAGGGTTTCGTAATGCAATTTGCTAGCGCACACAGATACTTAAACTAAAAGAGGACGGGGAAGATGATAGAGGGATGTCTGTAGCCAAGCCAATCAGAAGACTCTGAGGACAGTGTAGCACAAAAAGAAGATACAATTTGATTTGCAAATATTATCAGGAAGCAGCTTATCGGCAGAAGCAAGTAGTTGGGTTATTGATGTGTCGCCAACAATAGAAATCAGAGTCGGTGTGACGAAACCGGCCCGTTTTCTGTGAAGCAGGCCATCTGCAAAATGGCAAATGGGCCGTGTCCTGAGGCAAGTAATTTGACATCGAAGTGCTGATGTGTTTTTGCATCTTGGGCTCCTGTGAAACCAAAGGATATAAAGCACTACCAAAGGTTATTTATGATAAGTTCACATTTGGAAAGCTCTCCTTTGTCACTTCTGAAATTCAGACAATGGCACTGATTTCAGAACTGCCTCATGCAGATTTTTGTTTTTTTTTTAAATACAAAAAGTTCTCACATACTCATTTACAGTCATCCCCCACTGGGTTAATTTTTTTAAATTTTCTTCCTTCTTGTTCCAATTCTTAATTGAGATAAAATTCATATAGTATAAAATTCTTCATTTTAACCATTTTAAACTATACACTTCACTGGGTTTTCAGCATAATCTAAGGTTGTACAAATATCACCATTATCTAATTCCAGAACATTTCATCACCTCCAAAAGAGAATCCAGACCCATTAAGCAGTCACTGCCCACTCCCTTCTTCCCAGAGCCACTGACAGCCATGAATCTACTTTCTGTCTCTGCGGATTTACCCATTCTGAACATTTTCTATAAACGAAATCATATAATATATGCCCTTCTGTGTCTGGCTTCTTTCACTAACCATAATGTTTTCAAGGTTCAGTACTTCATTCCTTTTTATGGCTGAGTAATACTCTACATTTTGTTTTACCATTTATCTATTGATTTATTTTGATATATCACATTTTATTTATGCACTTAGCAGATGATGGACACTTGGGTTGTTTCCACTTTTTGGCTCTTATGAATAATGTTGCATGACCATTTGGTGCAAGTTTTTTACAGGAATACATGTTTTTAGTTCTCTTGGGTATATACCTAGGAATGGGGACTTCCTATATACAGTTGTGCAGGCTGTACACTGCACAACCCAGAAAGCACCAATCAAACTGCAGTCACAAACTGCACAACTTACAAAAGCAGCCTTACTTGACACAGACCTTACTGAGAAAGAAACTGATTTATTCTGCTTACTTTAGAAGAGTTGTCATAATAGATTTGAATGGCCTTTGATGGCAGTTTTTCCTAAATGAATCAGATTTAAAGTAAGAAAAACTATACTTTTCAAGTGGTTGTCAGTTGTCAGGCTTAAATAAGACCAATATAATACTTTTAGTCACAATCAATATTCAACAGCCCAATCATTCAAGGATTAATTAACTTCTGCCTATGGGCCACCTGCCTTCATTGTCCTCCCTTGCCTTCCCGATACCTGCATTTGTCATTTCTCCTCATCAGTGGTCTTACTATAGATTGCAGAGAACCAATGGGGGAAAAAAAAAAAGACTGATATCCTGTGTGGCTTCTCATTAGGAGAACTGATCTACAAAGTTCAGGAGAAGAAGGGATTGAAGAAAAGACATAATATTTTAATTTTCTTCACTGATCATTTTTCCACTCTAGCCCTAATTCCTCACTATCTTACTCATTCTTCTCAAGCAAATGGTCACTTAGGAAAAGACACTAGTTTATTAAAAAAAAAAAAAAGACAATGTGTACTTAGTTCATAAGAAACTGGCCAGAAAAAGTTGTTCTCATGTAGATACTGGGTTTACAACATGAACGCTTTCACAACCATGTTTTTGGCAACCGTGGCTCTCTATTAACCTATCACTTACCTTACATTCCCCATTCTTCCTACCATTCTAGCTGTAAGGGGTGCCTGGGTGGCTCAGTGGGTTAAGCCTCTGCCTTCAGCTCAGGTCATGATCCTAGGGTCCTGGCATCAAGCCCCACATTGGGCTCTCTGCTCAGCAGGAAGCCTGCTTCCCCCCTCTCTCCGCCTGCCTCTCTGCCTACTTGTGATTTCTCTCTCTGTCAAATAAATAAATAAGTACAATTTTTTTAAAAAGAGTTGGCAGGAAGGCTGACTATAAAACGATTTTCAATCCTTGAGGTTCTAGATATAAGAACTGGAAGTCATTATTGTTTTTAGATTAAGGCAATAAACACCATTCTTACAAAACAAAACCGTAAGTCCTAAAAAGTAGGCTATGTTTGGGGAACATGAGTTAAGTAGAAGGGGAATGCCCCCAACTGTACAGTTTGGTAGGATTCCAGAGGCCACGTGCTGCTTGGGACAGTGGAGGACAACTTAGCTTTCAACTTATTGCCATTTCTTTTAAGTATGGGATCAAACTTAAAAGAAACTGAAGTGTCTAACTACCCCTTACCCTCTCCAGAAAAGTTTCCTGGTTTTTCCTTCTCTCTCTGACATCTGCAACACAGAGACTGTATCATTCTTTCTGATTCTCGATCCGTCTCTGCACCCTCATCCTCTAACGGGCAGACGCATTCCTCTCGAAGCTGTTGCTTCTTTAAGGGAAAGAAAATGCCTTCTCACATGGCTCAGATACTCACGCGTTTACCTTCTCTTCCAAGGCAGGGCGTTGCAAGAGCGCCCCAGCCCAAACCTTTAAGCACAAAGAAACAGTCCGCAGAACTAGGTGATCTCGGTGAAAAGATAACATTGCAGCTCAGAACAGACAACAACCTCACCAAGAAAAGAACAGAAACAAAACCATTTTGGCCAGCACTTTGCTAAAGAGTAAACATTCTCACGCAGACCAGGGGTTCTAACACAAAGAGGAAAAAACACGCTAGGAAGAATTTTTTTGTGTGACAATTTGTTTTTTTATGAAGGCTTCTAGTCTTCCAACATAATAGAACTGGGGAGAAGAGAAAGCGACGTTGCCAATTGGATCAAATTACTAGTGGAACAATGCAAGGGAATGTGTCCTTAGTTCTACACAGTTTTGAAAACTTCAAGACAAAAATAAATTGCATGACCCCCCGGTAACTTCCATTAGAACTTATAGGGACAAATTGTTTGCCTCAAGCTGGGTGGAATATACATTCAAATTCGGGCTCTTGAAGGAAATTATTAAGTAGAGTCATATTAGCTTTCTCTGAAGCATACCTGTTTTCAGCACTGCCACTGTATAGACCAATTATGATACCTTTCCATGCTGGGAAATGATTGTTCTGCTAAGGCGGTTCTGGTAAGAATCAAAAGCACTACGTTTTTAACCTTGGGGGATTTCTGTTATTGTTGCTCCCTTGCCAGTTCCTTCAAATGGAAAACATCTTCCATTAATCTAAATGCAAAATTTGTTTCGGCTTTCCAAAGTTACTTGAAAAATGTTAAGCACAAAGCAATAAAGTTTTTATGCTCTTAAGACCACTAATGCTTTGAGTTTCATATTCATTTTGAAGAAATGAACATTTTATGGTTCACAGAGGAATAGCTACATGAATAATATCTGAGATTATAATGCATCTAGCAGAAAAAGATTAAGTTTATGTAAACTATTTAATCAGACGTGAAATTTTCTCTAGAGGATAAAAATTCTGACCTTATTTAAGTTTACTTTAAAAATACCAATATCATGTTTCTACCAAGGGAACCCACCAATCTGCCCATTTACGTAACATAAATATTCATCAGAGACAAAAGTTAACATAAGGTGCACTGCACGGACCCAAGGATGTCGGAATGGACAGTCCTATAGGGTAGAGAGATCGGATGCGAAGAACTCTGGGTTACTCTTTGGTCTAAAATACCTCGTTGCTAACTTCTTAGCTGACGGGCGACCATTTTAGGCGACTATCACTGCTCAAGAGTTTATGGCTGAGTATGCTATGCAAAAATCCCTGTGGTTTTAGCAAATATATTTCTTAAGAGATGACGTTTATGCAAATACACTGGGCTAAAACGGAACGGAAAGTATTTAATGTAATTTACGTATACGCATCCAATTAATTTCTACGGAAGATTCTAAACTTGATGAATATAGTAAATGATCTGTGATTACGATCCACAGTCCGCAGATAAAGCATCCAAGTAGACCCAGGGATCCCACATCCAACTCCCAATGACCCAGGATCGTCTTCATTATAAACGCAGGAGAAGATATGATAACTCCGCGGTAGCCGGTCGTGGAAACGGGCATGTGTGGAATCATCTTAACATGTACCGGAATATGAAAATGCTTGAAAATTCTTTTTCGTGACTTATGTCTTACAAAGAGATTTCAGATGACAGTTTAAAATTTTATTGCTTCATTCATAAAACATATGCATGATAAAATTAAGTTTCTATATAGTATATCCTTCTGAAGATACAGCCATACTTCAAAAAGTTTTAAATGTTTCCTTTTCCTTAACTTGATATATAAACCAAGGTTAATATATGGAGAAAACAAACTCAATTTCACAGTATCAATTAAGACGTCAGATATCTGATGAAACATAGAGAAGTTCAGACATATAAAAATTTTTGAACAAATAAACTCATTATAAGACACTAACCATGGAATTGTAGCACTTGCTTTTCAGAGTATGTATTATTAAATAATTTTTTGAAAAGTATCATATAGTGAAATACCTTTAATTAAATGTAGTCCCTGACGTACTTAAACTAACATAAAATTAGTAACATGAGAATAAAATTGCTTTCTACTAGAAAATAACTTGAAAACTAACATGGAAATAGAAAAAACTGTCAGCCAGATAGACAATCTACGGAAATAAATCCTATCAAACATTACTTAGAAAACAAAATGGCAGCCATACCCATCCATGAGTAAAGGGTTGCTTCTGACACCCGGCTTCTGAGTTCAACAAAGCTATTCAAAATTGTACTCTCTGAATCCAGAATTCACCTACTAAAGCCCTTCAAAGCCAGTGATGATAACAGCAGTAAGGAGTAATTTGGATCCAGAATTTTCCTGGGTCCATTAATTTTGATCCAGCTGAGTCCACTGGAGGAACTGATACTTCAATCAGTGGTTTCAATAAGGTGCATAAATGCTTTGATGAAGACGTATGTGTGAGATTATACAGAAGGAACATCTAATATTTTCTCTGGCCTCTCTTCTCTAGCAGAAAGGAGATTAGAATGAATGTATTTTTTAATCAACTGTATTATATTGAGAGATAATGCACATAAAGCAAAAATGGACCCATCTGAGGTGTACATTTTGATGAATTTTAACACAAACATGCACGCGTGTGTGTGCGCACGTAACCATCACCTCAAATTAAGAGACAGAACATTTCCATCACCCATGTCCCCTCAAGCCCTTCTGTCACCAATGTCCCCAACCTGTGACCCCAGGCAAACTGGTCTACTTTCTGTTACTAGAGATTGTGTAAGTGGAATCACAGAGTTCTCTTTTGTGTGTCTGACTTATTTCACTCACCACAATGCTTTTCAAATTCATCCGTGTGGTTGTACACATGGGGAGTTTGTTTCTTTTTAGCAGTTCATAATAACCATTATCTGGATATGCCATCATCTTCACCCATTAATGGACATTGCCTGCTTCCAGTTTTTGGCTACTATGAGAAAAGCTACTATGAACGTTCGTGTACAAGTCTTCTTATGGGCATATGTTTTCAATTCTCTTGGGTAAATGCATAGGAGTGGGATTGCTGGGTTGTAGGGTGAATATACAAGAAACTTTACTAAAAAGTTAAAAAAAAACCTTTCTAAGAAAATTCCAAATTGGGACAAATGCCTTGATTCACAGTTTAAACCAGGATCTGAATTACGATCCTGGGATCCCTTCCTTCTCAACATATACACACTTAAAAGATACTTCTTTGGACTTCACTCCAACTAGCTGGCACCTCTCCCCCCGGTATCATGAGGCCAAGATACAAATGAGTCAACAGCTTTCAGGATCCAAGCGCAGGAAGAGCTCCAAGTGATCTGGTTCAAACAGAGGCAAGGCCAACACTCGGCACTTACAGAAAAGTCCCCCGCACCCTCTCAGCAGACGCCACTCTTCTCAGCTCGCGCCGGGTAGGAAGTGGTCAACAAGAAGAAGGCATCTGCTAGGGTGGCTGGCACCAGATCGGACTCATGACCCTGTCAAAGGTTCTGGCATAGACACTGTGCACCTGGCATGGGCCCCAACAGGCAAAGAATCGGGTGACACTGTCAAGGGGAGAAGGAGTCACGAGGGGTGACACTGAAGCCACACAGTCCCTGCTCGGGGGGCGCCAGGTCACTGACATCACGAGCTGCGCTCAGTGCCCTCACCGACCATCAGCTCACCTGCACGCCTCTTCTCTGAGGAGCTAGAATGCATCGATGGTCAAGTTTAAGTACTTTTTAGAAACAAACAAAAAAAAAAGATTCATCCCGGGAGGAAAAAAACTCTCTGGATGGTGACGGATGTTAACTAGAAGTACGGCGGTGATCATTTCAGAATACATACAAAGTATCCAATCAATAAACAAATGGCCCTAATGGAACTAACAGACTGCCTGTTTAAAAAGAAGGGTAAAAAAAATAAAAAAAATAAAAATTAAAAATTAAAAAAATAATTAAAAAATAAATAAGTAAAATAAATAAAAAATAAATAAAATAAATAAATAAATAAAAAGAAGGAAAGCAAAGCCTACTGTAGACTGGGCTCTGGACATGTGCATGAAATGAAAAGGAACAGGCCAGGGAGGACCTAGACGTCCAAATGTTCAGGAAGAAAGGCATTTGAGACCAGAGGGAAACTTCTTCAGCAAGTGCAGGATGCACGCCAAGTCTGAGAGGGCTCTATTCCCTCCACTGTGGCCAGAAGGGACACACAGCTGGGCTGTCCACTCAGAGAAGCCCGCGCGTGGAAAATGCCTGGCGAACAGTTAGACATTCTTCACAAGTGCTTGTAAGGTCACAAAGGAAAAGAAACAGGGCATGGTGAGTCCCTGCAGGGCTCCACGTCCTAAAAGGAGACAAGTGAACCCACCCAAACCGTAGAGGGCCCTGTGCACCGCTCTGCACGCACCACTCCTACAAGGAGATACAGAGTGAGGTCGCTTGTGGGTCTGTCTCATGGAACCACACCGCTGACTTCACAGATTCCTCCGAAAGAACTGGTATTAAAGGTACCCAGAAGTCCTAAACCGGTCATCAAGTTGTTAGAGTCAGTCTGTCCTAGACTCTGGAGGGATTTCTAGTCACTCTCAAAGCTCACCTTATCGACTGCAATCACGCATTCATGTTCATACGCTTGGCTAGATCCTGAGAATGTCTTAGAGCCGGGAACACAGCACCCTCAGGAACTGAGGTGGGCCATGGCCTGGCCCATCAGAGTAGCAGGTGCCTATCACTAGATAAAGGGCTCCTAAATGAAACCTTGTGAAGGGGTCCCAGGAAATCCCTTAACTTACACATGCACAGGGATCTAGAACATTCTGCAGCAGGCTTGGAAACGTTCTAGTGTTCGAAGAAGAAAACGTCAGCCAGGGTCTTGGTCAACAAGACTCACTGGTAACTCAGAAATGTGTTCCGATGCCCCGTAGCAGCAGCTGAATCAACACCGTTCACAGAAAACAAACCGAATTATGAAAATTGCATGAAAATGAAGCTCTTGGATGACATTTGCTACTGTCCTGCTTAGTATTCCTTCCCTCTCTTTCCCCTATGAACGCGGTTCCTCTTAGATGCCCTTTCCCGACCTCTACAGTTGTTACTGCTCAACAGAACCACAGTCTCAACGCTGTCAAACCATTTCACAGTGACACTGTGTCTCAGGCAATGTGAGGCCGTCGCCAACGAGGAGCGAGTAACCCGTGCTGACAACACATTACAGCCCTGCCATCAACAATCAGCGTCTCGCAAAGGCAAAATGGCAGGCAAATTAGAGCAGAATATGTAACAACATGCATAGCAAATTAGCACCGCAGCTCGCCGAACACAACCGGGGCAGCAGCCGCACGGGAGACGCGGAGCAGCAGCTCCCACCCTGTCCGCTCGTGTCGCCCGGCGGGTGGACCACGGCCCGCACCTGCCAAGGAAGCGTCCTTACGGGGGATGAATGGGAAACCTCTGCCCCTTCCGTGTTTCCCGCCTGCCTCAATTCCCGCGCTCGCTCGCGCTGATGAGGATGCGGGAGGATGGCCGGATCCCTGCGATCCCAGATGAGGCGCCGCAGCGGACTCGACAGAGACCATGGGAGGTGGGCAGAAGGACGGTGCGACGGCGGCCGGGGGGAAGGCTGGGCCCGTGAGCTGAGACCTGCTCTTGAAAGAAAACCTGACGCCTCCCGTGGGTCCAAGTTAAGGGAGAGAAGTGAGTGACCATCAGGGGATGGGGAGCGATGGCATTTCTCCAAAGGGACCAGGTCGCTCATCTGGAAGCCTTGCCTTAAAAGAGCAGGCCCCAAGTGACAGGCTGGGGATGGGCGGGGACAGGGCTGAGAGGAAGGCTGAGACCCTGAAAGGCTGGAGAACAATGGAGACCAAAGCAGGGGCAAAGCGCCTACATTTCTTACGTGGCGGCAAGGGTATGACTGTTCGTGGTGGGGACATGAGGCCGGATCTGCTGGGCCTCCCTGAGCACCATAAGAGCTCAAAGACCACGTCGCGGGCTGGTGGCCGAGGATATTGTCCTTGCTCAGCTCTCTTCCAGATTCAGAGCAGGTGTAGCCTAAAGATGCCCAAGGACTTCTGTCCCTACTCGTGATGCACCTGACCCCTGTGCTGGAGGAGAAGGCGGCCCCAGCCGGGAAGAACAGAGCAGGAGGCAGAAAGGGAACAAGCAGAAGGCGAGCTGGTCCTATAGATCCCAGCAGAAAGGTGTGGTCAGGCAAGACGGCCTGCTTGCGGGGTGCCCGCAGACAGCGCAAAGCCCCAGGACCCTGACACGGCCTTGACAGACAACTCCCCCTTCAGGTCTGAGGCTGCTGCCTTTAAACAGAGCAGACGTAACAGTCCAGCAGGTTCCGGGCCGGCTGAGAGCCATCTGTGGATTACGGACCATGGGACGAAATCGACGGTCAACCACCAGAAACCTGCCGTTCAGGATGGGGAATGAAGGCAAGAGCAGCGCCACTGCCACCTGCACGGCCTCCCTTCTGCCCCAGCCCAGCTCGGCACCTCCACGCACATCCCTTCCGAAAAGCTGAGGAGGGGAGAGACCTAGTTTATTAACCCCACACACTGTAAATCTAATTAAAAGTCAAATACACAATACTCTCTTCAAAATCCAAATGTTCTTTACAGAAACATCAAGGAGGAAGGGAGCAGAGCGGAATGGCCCCACGAAGGTAATCAGAATTCATCTTCAGGGACTCATACCCGATTACTCGCAGCTCATTATCAGTGCTCTGTGTAGCGGGAGAACACCTAGAGACCGCATCATTAGCGTCCTACACATTCATTATGCCACAAATGGAAACACCATAACAAAGCAGCCCTGGTACTCAGGGAAAGATAAGATTCCAGTCCCCAGTTCCAGGGCACTTAAAGTCTATTCAAGTTTTCAGCAAAAAACACTATTGAACCTGGGGGAAAGTTGTAGGCTGGTTCTTCCCACATTCGACCATGTAATTAATTAAACTGAGCATTACTATTTTTTAGTACATACAATTAAGAGTCTTAAAATTTTTGGACAAAGTGGTTTATGCTCGCCTTTTAAGTTTTCACAGCACAAGGTAAGTGGTGCTTTGGAGAAACGTGATTTAGTATGCAAGGAAACAGTAATCGTATTAGCTGTCTGAAAGTTCTGTCTCTTTCTATAAGCCCGCTGAAATGAAGACTAAAACCTCCCCAAGCAAAGCTAATAAAACAATAAAGGGGAAGAAGTTAAATTGTACAATGTGAGCTTTTGAAGGATATTATCATGAAACCACCTCTGGAAAGAAAAGTTCTTCCCACATCAGCCAAAGTTATAAAATACACCTGAGGGAAAGCCTGGCTTGCCAAAGGAGTGCAGGCTTTTGGCTCATTTATTTGCCGGGCTTTGGTCTGGAATGCGAGTATCAAAAGGAACACCACAGGAAGAAAAGCAGAAAAGGGAAAGATATTTTGTTTTGTCATTTGATTTCTTTTTTTAAAGGTCAGTCTCTAAGGATTTGTTTTAAAGGCCAGCAAGGGGTTTCTGGCTCAGAAGACCCACCGTACTCAAGAGCTAGGGTCCTGAGGGCCGGTGGAGATCAGGGGCTCTGAGCTCTGCTCGGCCACACTTCTAAGTTAGGAGGACGTTTGCTGAACTCTGCTAAGAGGGAAAGGGTCAAGACCCTTTCAGATGACATGCCACAAACCCGTTTTAGGATTTGAAACACATCCGTGCCGAGATAGTCTGGGCGGGGAAAGCCCAATCATCCCACTACGATGCTATCTACCCATTTCATTCAACAGACAGAGAAGAACCATTTACTGTTACCGGAGAGAAGGCTCTGCTGCAGGAGATAGAAGGGAGATAACGTGTTTGTGGGACTTGTTTTTCTGGAGCCGACAAACTAGTTAAGTAGCTCATACAAGTCAAAGAGAAGAACCAAGGGATGCTTCAATGCAAGCACCAGCTCTCGAAGCATTCGTCAGAGATGGAAGGTGTCTGAAGTACAGGGAGCGGTGGCCACACGGCCTGGAAGCAGGACAGCACTGGGTGCCGAGGAAGAACATTAAGAGATTAACTTTGGATGTGTCAGCAGTTCTCAGACCTGGTCAGGCTCCAAAGCACCTGGAATTCACGATGCTGTCTGCAAAACAAGACGCTATTTGTAGAGCTTTATGGAATAATGAAATATTAATCCCTCTTAAGAAGAATCATCAAATCTATGTTTGAAAGTGTAGGAGCAAAGACGGGAATGAGAAACATAATGTAAGTTACAGTCATGTTTAGACTTTATTATTGGGGAAAAACACAGTTGCTTGAGCTTGGCAGAGGACTGTTTTGGTCCAGGTTGCAGATGGCAAATGTGTAGCACAAGCACGGCTATTTCTAGGTTCATGCCATGGAAGGTGAGGTATCAAAACTTAATCTTCCACCGAAAACAACTAGAAACAGAAATAAAATGAATTTTAAAGTACCTTCTAATCTACATCCACAGCCAGATAATAAGCAATATTCAGGCCAAAAGTAAAGCTAAGAAAACAAAAATTTCTAGTTTTTGCCTTAAGACTATTTGCCAAACTCTGCTGAATTATTACCTTGGTTTCAAGTCCTCATCAATCCAGGAATCAAGAGGAAAGTACAGAGCCCACCTAAGGCAAGAAATCTGATAGGTGACTTCCCAGCGGAGGTGGGGAGGGAAGAGCGCTGGGCGAACCAGAAACCAGTTCTCTCGCCCTCCAATAAGTTCAGTGAATATTTCCCATCTCTGGTTTTGCTGTTGAGAAAACACCAGTCCTCTGACCATTCATAATGACAGGCTAGCCCTCCGATTGATCTGAAGCCCTAATTTACATGGAGTGGTCTGAAAAACCTCAATCTGAGGTTATAAAAAGCTCCCATCTTGGTAGTTCTGATAGACAAATGGAAGAATTAAATGCCTGGTGAAATCCACCTTTATCCCGGGTGTCAAGGGATTCTCAGAAATAAAGTTCCACGGAAAATGAGAAATTTACAATTAAAAAAAATCACCAAACAAGTAAAGACACACAACACCAGGAGCGAAAGCCAGCAGGTACAACGGACAGCTGTGTGAATCAGTGCTGATGTGCCAGACAGGGATTTCAGACACAACATTATGTATGTATGTTTGAAGGTTCAAAAAGAAGAATCTTAGAGAGTCAATAATTTGGGGGAAAAAAAACACAAAGAGACCTTTTATGGATTGTAGGACTACGGCAGGATAGACATAAAATGACACCTCATTATGTCATAAAGTAAGAAAGTGCTCAAAACGATGACAGGAGCCTATCACAAGGACATGGGAGTCAGTTTAGATGCATTTAGCGCTGGCCAGATCTGGGACAACTGCATTAAAATAATTAAGTACTGGGACACCTGGGTGGCTCTGTCGGTTAAGGATCCAAGTCTCAATTTCGGCTCAGGTCATGATCTCAGGATCCTGAGATCAAGCCCCACACTGGGCTCTGTACTGGGCAGAGAGTCTGCTTAATTAAAAAAAAAAAAAAATTTTTATTGTGGTATAATGGGGGAAAGTACACAGATCTTAAGTGTACACCTCAATAATGTTTACCCTTAAATATTTCTCCGTGATCTTATCTAATCAAGGTCTAAGAACTTTCCAGCATCCCCAAATGCTCCCTCATGCCTTTTCCAGCCACTGCTCCCTTAGCAAGGGCAACCACCATTCTAACTTTTAATCACCACTGATTAAGATTCTCTCTTTACCCCTTCCTCTGCCTGGCCACCACCCCTCCTCCATTCTCTCGCTTAAAAAAAAAAAAAAAAAAAAGTCAGTGTTAAGAGACCACAGAAATGTTCCCAATTAAAGAAGGCTAGAGTGATATGACAACTAAATGGAATATCTGACCCTAGACTATTATTTGTGTTGAGGAGAAAAATACTAGAAAGGATAATAACAGGTCAACCGGCAGAAATGTAATACAGACGGTGATTAGATACAAGTTTTGTTCCAATGTTCAATGTACTGAAGTTCAAAGACAAACATTACATAAGAGAATTTTCCCATTCTTAAGAGATATAAACTAAGTTATTTGGGGCAAAACGTTGTATTCAATTTACCCTCAAAAGTCTCAGGAAAAAGTATGTATATGAAAGACAAAAAAGAAATAATAAAGCTGATGGGATAAAATGACCATAGCCTAATCTAAGTAAAAGTCATAGTGGCTGTAATTCACAAAGTTGTTCTTACTTTATGCTTGAAATTATTTCCATATGAAAAGATAAATTTTAAAAACCTGTAGAAATATAAAAACCAAACATCTATTTTTAATTCTGAGAGAAAAGAAGAGAGAGAGTAGGGAGTAATTAATATTTGAGTAAAATTCAGATGAACAGTTTTCTAAAACAGATGAAAAATACCAATTCAAAGATAAAAGAAGGCAAAAAATTCTAGGCAGAACATGCAAAAGGAAGTCAGTATACCTAGAAGCATAACAGTTAAGCTCCAGAATACTTAAAAATCAAAGAAAGACTTAAAAGCAGGCAGAGAAAGAACAAATTACATTCCAGGGAGTAACAATCAAACAACAGCAGGCATTTCAACCACAATGGTACAGAATCAGAATGATGCCCTCGAAAATTAACAAAAAAAATTATCAACCTATAATTTAATAGAATAAAAAATGTCTTTCCAGGTAAAGACAGCACTAAAGAATAAATAGTTTTACATAGAATAAAAATGATCCAGGATGAATGGAGTGATATGCAAAGAAGTAGCAGGAGGAGAAGGAAAGGGAAAAGGAGGAAAAGTGTAAAAAATGGAGATATATATAGTAAAATTTAAACAAATCACAGCTACATAAAATAACAACAACAAGAATAGTGATACCACCTGGAGATAAAAAACAGAATTAAGATAAGCAGAACAAATAGGCTAAATGGGGATAGGACTTCAGGTGTTCAAATCTCTCTGTATTAATCAGTATCTTTCTTATTTTCCTGAATAACTTTAGACATTGGTAGGTTTCTACAAAATTGCTAGAGTAACAATCAAAAGAATTGGAATAGTGTACATAATTCATGAAATCATTGAAATAAAAATGAAGAGAGAAAAAAGAGAGCAAAACAAGAAATGAGAGAAAATATATAGAATGGCAGAAACAGAACACATTAAATCAGTCCAAATTTATCAGTAATTACAATGAATGTAAATGGACTAAAAGCTCCAATTAAAAGACAAAGATTATCAAATTGGATTAGTTAAAAAAAAATCAATCTATCCAGCCATTATAAGAAACATGCCTAAAACATAAGGAGATGGAAGAGTCACAAGTTAAAAGATATTTTTTAAAAGTCAGAGAAATAGGGGTGCACCTGGGTGACTTAATCACTTAGGTATCCAACTCCTGATTCCAACTCAGGTCATGATCTCACAGGGCTAAGACTGAGCCTTGTATTGGGCTCTGTGCTGGGTGTGCAGCCTGCTTAAGATTCTCTCTCTCCCTCTACCTGCTCCCCTTACCCCCCACTCCCCCCAAAAAAAAATCAGGAAAAAAGGAAATAAAAGTATGCTGCTGCTGTAGCTGTAATAATATGAGGCTAAACAGACCTAGAAGAAAAAAAATCTATGGATTCAAAAGGTCACAAGAATAATATAGTATTCCCCAGGAGGACCTAACAATTCTAAAAAATAGATGCAATGCTACATAAACTCAAGACAAGAAATATACATATTTGGCAAAGTTAGAGAGAACTACAGTCCACAATCACACTGTGCGATTTGATTTTATTTTTTTTAGAAGATTTTATTTATTTATTTGACAGACAGAGAGTGACGGTGAGAGAGGGAACATAAGCAGGGGGAGTGGGAGAGGGAAAAACAGGGAGCCCGACACGGGGCTCCATTCCAGGACCCTGGGATCATGATCTGAGCCAAAGGCAGACGCTTAACAACTGAGCCACCCAGGCACTCCCACACCTGTGAGATTTTAACATACTTCTCTCAGTACTTGATACATCGAACAGAATAATAAATACTAATATATATGATTTCAACAAAATGAGCATGCTTGATTTAGTATACATTTAAATAACACTAAATTTAACAACTGTAGGATTTATACATTTTTCCAAACAATCATAGATCACTTAGGAAAACTAACATAATGGCCATAAAGTATATCTAAAAGAATTAGCATCATTCAGACCATGTTCCTATCAACAGAAAGAAAAAAAAAATTCTAAAAATAGCCATATATCTGAAATCAAGAAACATAGTTCTAAAGTAGAACAAAGAAGAAATCATAGAGAAAAATAAAAGACAGTTTAATTACATAACAAAAATACAACTTATCAAAATTTGGGAAATGAAGCTAAAGTTGTACTTAGAGGAAAATTTATAGCTTTAAAATATATATTTTAAAAAAATGGTAAGAGGCCCAACTAACTATGTATCCATCTCAAATTCAGTACAATAAACAACTGAAGCTAAGAGATTGGAAAAAAAATAATAAAGTCATAAGCATAACTAAAATAAAAAAAATACAAAGAAGCATATAAACAAAGAAGAAAGTTAAGGCTAAAAGTTGGTTCTTTGAAGAGGCTAAAACAATCGATAAATTCTTAGCAAGAAAGATCAAGAGAAAACAAAAAACAGCAACAAAAACGTAAAGAGCACAAATAACGAACTGTAAGAAATGAAGAATTAATTACAAAGCAGATGTTTAAAACAGTATATCTAAATTATTTAATAAACTTGGAAGTTTCACTGAAGTGGACACATCACTAGAACTATGAAACAATAAAGTTATTGCAAAAAATAATAAAATATTTGAATGAAATTCTAATAAAAAAAAAGAGTAAGAGAATTTTTTCAAAAATCTAAAGAGATTCCAGTCTCAAATGGCTGAAACCAGGAGTTGCCTATAGGCCACACAGGGCCTGCTGTCGGTTTTGTAAACACACGCACCCATACTCACTCATGTATGCACTGTCTGTGGCCGCGGCACAACACACTGGGAGAAGTGAGGACTTGCGGTTCACAGAGCCTAAGATACTCACTCTCCAGCCCGTACAGAAACAGCTTGACAGTCTTCCGCTTAAACGGTAAATTCTACCAAACAGCAAAAGCAGAAATGATTCCACTCCGCTGTTCATTTTATTCACTTAATATAACCTCAATAACAACCTTCACAAAGACAATTTGAGAAAAAAAAATTATACTCATGAACTTAGATGAAAAAGTCCTAAATACAATGTTAGAAAACTGAATCCATCATTGTGTGAAAAATACAATATATCATTAGGAATTTGAGTTTAGCCGAGGAATTGCAGATTTAACATTAGAAAGTCAATTATTATATTTTATCACACTAACAGATTAGAGAAAATAATATTTCAATGAATACAGAGAATATATAATAAAATTTAAGTCATTCATGTAAAAAAATTAAATCTTGAACCAGAAATAGAAGGGGACTTCTTTATCCCGATAAAGGATGCATAAAAACAAAACAATAGGGGCACCTGGGTGGCTCAGTGGGTTAAAGCCTCTGCCTTCGGCTCGGGTCATGATCCCAGAGTCCTGGGATCGAGTCCCACATCGGGCTCTCTGCTCAGTGGGGAGCCTGCTTCCTCCTCTCTCTCTGCCTGCCTCTCTGCCTACTTGTGATCTCTGTCAAATAAATAAATAAAATCTTAAAAAAAAATACAAAAGACATAATACCCAACTTAATGGGAAACGCTGGAAGTGCCTCTTAAGATTAAGGCAAGGAATACTGCTATCACCATTACTGTTTATCATTTTACTTAATGTCCTAGGTAACTGAACCAAAAAGAAAAAATAAAACAACAGAATTATTAAGAATAATAATTATTATTAAGAATTTAATACTTATAATAATAGTTATTTATATTATATTTATTATATTATATATATTATATAATTATATTAATAATAATTATTAAGAATTTGGCAAGTTGTATTGATAAGTTGTATTTTTGTTATGTAATCAAATTCATTTATATACGCAGCAATAAACTTAGAACATATAATTTTTTTATTAGGGTAAAATACACTTAAAATTTACCACTTTAACCATTAAGCATATAGTTCAGTGGGATTAAGTATGTTGATAATGTTGGGACCCACCGGTACCATTCATCTCCAAAACTTCTTTTATCTCCCTAAACTGAAACTCCATATCCATTAAATAATAACTCCTCATTCCTTCTTCCCCTAACCCCTAATAACCACCATTTAACTTTCTGTCTCTATGAATTTGACTAAACTCATTACCTCACATATGTGGAGTCATACACTATTTGACCCTGTGACTAGCTTGTTTTACTTAGTATAATGTTCTCAAGATTCATTCATTTGTAGTATATGTCAGAATTCCTTCCTTTTGAAGGCTGAATAATATTCCATTATAGAGATATACCACATTTGGTTTATCCATTCATCAGGCAATGGATAGTTGAGTTGTTCCCACCTTTTGGCTATTGTGAATAGTGTTGCCCTAAATATTAGTGTACAAATAGCTGTTTCAGTCTCCATTTCCAATCATTTTGGGTATATGCCAAGAAGTGGAACTGCTGCAAACATAATGTTCTAAAATGTAATTCACAGTAGCATAAAAAAATTAAGAACTTAGAAATACATCTAATAGAAATGTGCCAATATGTTGTAGGAAAACACATAGAAAAATCATAAAATTTCATGGAAGAGCAAAAAAAGATTTAAATACATGAAGATAAATATTATATTCAAGGATCACAAGAACCAATATCATAAAGATGTCAATTCCTTCTAAATTCTTCGGTAGGCTATGCAACTCCAATGAAAATCCAAATTTTCTTGAGGATTTGGGACCTGATGAGCTGATTCTGAATTATACGGCAGAGCTAGGAGCCAAGGATCACCCAGACGCCCCTGAAAGAGTGTGTGCATGTGGTGTGGGGGAGGGGGTGTGGCTTAGAAGATACCAAACGCTGCTTAAAAGTTGTAGTGATTAAAACAGGGGTGGTATGTGAATGAATTGACTTAACATAAAAAAGGAGGGGCACCTGGGTGGCTCAGTGGGTTAAAGCCTCTGCCTTCGGCTCACGTCATGGTCTCAGGGTCCTGGGATCGAGCCCCGCATTGGGCTCTCTGCTCAGCAGGGAGCCTGCTTCCCCCTCATTCTCTGCCTGCCTCTCTGCCTACTTGTGATCTCTCTCTCTCTCTGTCAAATAATATATAAATAAAATCTTTAAAAAAAAATCTCAGAAGCAAACCTGTGCAGATTTTGATACTTAATTTCTTTTTTTTTTTTTTAAAGATTTTATTTATTTATTGACAGACAAAGATCACAAGTAGTCAGAGAGGCAGGCAGAGAGAGAGGAAGGGAAGCAGGCTCCCCACTGAGCAGAGAGCCCGATGCGGGGTTTGATCCCAGGACCCCGGGATAATGACCTGAGCTGAAGGCAGAGGCTTTAACCCACTGAGCCACCAGGTGCCCCTGATACTTAATTTCTAACGCAGTAGGTCCCTCAGAGCACTGAGGAATGAACAGACTCATCAATACACTGTGGTAGTAGAGATGTTTCACCATAGGGAGAAAAATAAAACCGAATCCTTATCTCACACGGTACAGAAAAATTAATTCTACATGGATTAGTTAAATGTGAAAGATAAAACCAGAGCACTTCTTGAAAACAATATACAACACTTTTAGGACTTCAGAGTAAAGGAAAAATTCTTGAAACAAGATACAAAAAAAAATTGTAAATTATAGGAAAGGTTTGGTAAATTCAAGTATTGTAAAATTAAGAACTTCTGTTTATCAAAAGACACCACAAAGAAAATAAGAAGAGAAGCTACAATCCTGGAAATGATTTGCTACATATATTCCTCACAAAGGAGTATCAAAATACATAAAGTACTCTTACAAGTGAGTAAGAGAAATTCCAGCATCAAAATAGAAACACGGATAAAAGATCCAAAAAAGCAAGCTCAGAAACAAACATCAGAACAGGCAAAAAAGTTAAAATTAAAACCACCGTGAGGTGGTTACACACACACACACACACACACACACACACACACACACACACAGACACTATTCCATACCCATCCCACTTGCAAAAATTCAAGTTTGGCGGTAAGGATATTGATAAGAATGTGAAACAATGTTAAGACAGTTATCCAGCTAGTACGAGCGTAAACTGGCATTATTCGTTGCGAAATTAACTTGATTTTATCCTGTTCTGTTCACTAAGTACACACCCTAAATCCCAGCAATCTGAATCCTAGGTAAAATTCAGGACTACGTGCTAAGAGGCATGTAAAAGAACAGTCCTCTAGCACTATCTGTCACAGCTCCAAAGTGGAAGCCACCTGTCCTGGCCCTCGTCTACCAACAGAGAGGATGTGTCCACGGTGGCAGACGGAAACAACGGGGGGCCGGACAGCGGTGAAAATGCATGCGTCACAACCGCTATGTATCACCGTGTAAGTAACAACTTGAAGGAAATGTTGGCTGTGAGTGAGCCACCGTAAATTTTCAAACCGCAAATCTTCATTGACTGTCAAGTATTTGGACGCTGGGTAATAAAATTATTGCCAGTGTCGATCATGACTTCCTAATCACAGGCTGCAGAGTCTTTCATTATTAGCAGTGACTTGTTAACATGTTTTGAAAATGGCTTAGGATTTACCAACCAGGGTAAAGTTCCTCTGTCCAGACTTTTCAGAAAATGTGTTCCTTCTAGGCTGTCTTGTGCTTATTTTTAACAGTTAAGTTTAGGGTTTATGCGCAGTTCGAGGACAAACAGAAAAGTCAAAACACTGCTCCGTTTTATTGAAAATGCACCATTTTTTATATGATCCAAGTGGTGATGAGTATAGGTAGCCTCAATGTAGCGTCTCATTAGGATGAAAAAGCCAGAAGCGCAGTATTTTTGTATCAAAAGGCGCCAAGTAATGACATTCTCAGGACACTTCTGCTGCCCTTTAGTTATTCACGCAAGTGTTTAAAGTATGTTCATTTAGAGCGAAGAAAATCTCAAGAACTAGAGCTGAGCGCTTTGTCCATTCAATCCTTCTGAATAAATTCGTACGAGATGTTGTAACCCAGGAAAACCTTCTCTTCCTTACAAGAGAACACGGATCGGCTGCCGGATTTCATCTAAGGCTTGGATTTGTTTTTAAACGTAGTTTTTATGCCCTGGATAGCATTACCTGATTCTAGATGGGCCTCTTTAATTTTAAAACCAATTTGATTTTAACACAGACTCTTAATAATATGAAAGTAGGCTTATGCTATTAGATTCAGTGAAGAAAGGTAGATAAAACATCTGGAGGAGTGGGGCACCTGGGTGGCTCAGTCAGTTAAGCGTCTGCCTTCTACTCGGGTCATGATCCCGGGGTCCTGGGATCGAGCCCCACGTCGGGCTCCCTGCTCGGCGGGGAGCCTGCTTCTCCCTCTCCCTCTGCCTCTCCCCACCACTTGTGCTCTCTCTCAAATAAGTAAAATCTTAAGAGAAAAGAAAAAGCCTTTAAAAAAATATCTGGAGTAATATCTACAGTGTAATCGAGCTACCGTCTGAACGCTATTGTGTAAGGAAATACAGAAAAATCCAGAGATAATACCTGAAAACAGAAAGTGTGGGAAGTGAAGGAATAACTGGTAACTTGTTCTTTTTTCTGTTCTTCTGAATTTCCTAATGTTTCTACGATGGGCCCATGATATGATGATAAATAATGCATATAAGACTCACTCACACGGCACCCGACACAGAGTAGGAGCCCAGGACCGGGCTTCCTCTTACTGTCCAAGGTTCCGGTGAAAGGTGACGGTGGGTCTGGTCTAAGGCCTCCCACGTCGACCGAAGCTCATCAGTTTAGAATGAGCTTCCTTACACGTCAGCCTACTCAGTGAGTCGGCCCTGTTACGACCTGCTGAGCAGAAGAGATTCGCACAATCTCCTCCGTGCTGACGTCACTCGGATCTAGAGGGAGGCGATGTCTCTAGAAGGTCGTGCTCATCATCTTCCAGTTGCCTTAAGAATGAAAGGGGCCGCGTGTCATCGCTCTGGGACAGCTGGTAAGAGCGGAAGCAACAGCCAATTTCTTCCGCTGCGGACTCGCCGCTTTCAACCAGTCTCGCGCCCCGCAAGCCCGGCCGCTCTAGGAGGCAGCGCCGGCGGCCCAAGGTCTCAGCGGTTACCATGCACTGAACAACGGAGGGGACCCAGAAATCCTCCCCACCACCCCCTCCAAAATACTTCCAAATCTAATATCCCCCCCACCCCACCCAAGCGAATCACAACCACTACGTGCTCAACCTGGAGAGGCGCACAGAACAGCGTAAAAGCCGCGGACTGGACTCCCGTCTGCACTGGGCACATACATACACACACGAACACGTTCTCCACCTCCTTTCCTTTTTTTAAGGAAAACTGATTATGGACACCTGGCTTGAGGCTGTAATTTTGTAGAAGACACCAGCAGAGTTGTTTTCAAGTTAAAAAAAAAAAAAAAGGAAAGTTGCACTTTTGTACTTGGAGACCTCTTGTTCTAATTTATGCAAAGCTTAAAACATTTTGTTAGGCCTGAGTGAGACCATCTGTGCAAGAAATAAAGGATGCCTAAGGGTAAAATAGGCAGCAACAGGAATGCTGAATGTGTGGAAGGCGGGAGGCAGCCTACGGTTTTGCAACTACTGCTGTGACCTTTACTGCTTTAGAGAAGAAACAAGGGTAATTTCCATAGATTGGCTCCTCTAGAAAAAGCCTGGTAGTCCTCCCCTCTTGCTCTTTCTTTTTTCCTCATTCCTTAATAATAAGCAGTTGGCAGAGCAGACCCCACCTACATGGAGAACTACAGCAGACTCGGGAGGCCAGGGATGTGGGAAGAAATCAACTGAGCGCCAATGCTGCGCCAGGCACGGTGCAAAGGGGGCTCGTATTTAATTCTAATTGTTTCATTATATTTGACGTAAAAAATGTTACCTGATTTGTATGACGCCAGAAAGCAGGATGCGGACCGACAGAAAGACAGAAGGTGGTGTTTGCGTGGAAGAAGGCAGGCACGGAAGTGGAGGGAGAGAGGGAACCGAAGGCGGGATGAGCGAGCTCTGAAAATAAGCGACCAGGAGTCCCCGGCAACTGCGTAAGTGTCAGCGGACGACCACGTGGCCGGGACTGAGTTCAGGAGGGTGGGTGAGAGGGTCCGCATCCTGCCCGCCCACACCATCCCCGCCATGAAGCATGGAGGCTTACAGAGCGCTGCGGAGGCAGCGACTGCCACCTGTGATATCAATCGGGGCCTGCGTCTAGTCACCAGGACCGAAAGACGCCTGCAGGCCCCACGCCTACACTGCCTCCGCCAAGACTCCCCGCCTCGATGCCGGCTGTGGAAGAGGGGAGGCCTCTGCACTTGCTGAGCTGCCCTGTCCCTCCGGACCGCAGGACCTAGGCAGTGCGGCCTCCCTCACACCCACACTGACCACACTGCTGTGAACGCAGGAAAACGGGGTGCCTCCGGCAGGCTTGCTTCAGCTCTGGCCAAATGCCCTGAACCACTAAATGGAGCGTTTCCTCCACCAGGCAGCTCCGGCATCTCCAGGCCAGCGAGCACGGGTTTAATGCAGGTGTGTTCCAACAGCCTTTCTCTGTAAATCAAAGCTTTTTTCAAAGAGAGCAACGTTACTCTTTAAAATGATGGCTTTCTTCCTACAACTCGGAAATTAACATTACAAAGGCCTGACCTTATGTGCATTAAGTATTCCCCAACGAAGCACAGGAATATTTTGTGAGTTTGTTCATAATGCATTTCTCTCTTTTGATTACCTTTGGGACTTATTAAGGAATCCACGCTTCTGCCCCCTCCCATTTTCCTTACAGGGGTCCCACAGAGGCCAGGCATGAAGAAAGGGATTAAGAACCCAAACCAAGGGTGTAATAGTCACATCAAAGCCAAAAAGACTTTTATTTACCAAAAGAAAGGTTTAAAAAAACTTCAAAAAAGTAATAAGCACTTTTATCTGGGGGATATATTTTATAGAACATTTATATATAGCTCCAGTGTAGAGCTAAAAATAAGATCTTTTTATATTGAACCTCTTAGGGCACAGAATTAGCTTTAAAACAAAGGCAACTACGTAATGTTAAAGCACCAAATGTCCCCCAAAATCAAAATGATATGTGTTATCTTCCCCTATTATACACCCTTATTCTATTACTGTGGTCTAGAATCTTATGTACAAATCAAACTGCATAGGGCAAATGTGTACCAGAGGGGACCGATGCTGATAAAAATATCATTTGTGATAGAGGACTTGATCTCAATTTGGAATTAAGGATCATGGATCTGTGTAAGAACCGAGAGCGAGAGGAGGCCAATAAACCTGGCTGGGAAGACTTCCCCTAAGTACTCAGGCTTCACAATGCCGCTGACACTAGGAATTCTCTAATGCCATGGGGTTGGGATTACATGGGGTTGGGATAATATACTGGATATGTTACTGTTACGTATTTCTAGACAGCAAGTACTTAAACTTTGGATGCAGTCACCTTACTACCGATCTTCAGACTCCAACGAGAATACAGTCCTCACACTCCTTTCCCCCTTCTCTGACCTCCAATTTCACAGTGAAAGTGTAAGTGAAATGGTAATTTAAACAGGAAGCTATTCTGTTGAAACTTTTATTTTTTGTTATATACATTGTTTAAGCAAACAGAATAAAACTAGTCACCCCTAACTCCATGAATGAAAGGTAGCCACTGAGAATGTTTTGATCGGTCTTTCCAGGGTTTTCTATGCATTTTAATGTTTATTTTCATGAAGCACATCGTGCTATAAAAACCAGAGGGTCATATGTTCAATACAAAAATGAAACCAAGACTTGAGCAGAGAAACCAAGTAGAGGCCAAAGATAGAGACACAAAGGTCCGAAACTAACATCAAGAAGGACAGTTTCTGGAATCCTGGATGGGGGTGGGGGGAAGGATGCACAGCGAGAGTCCCGAGGCCTTGTTCTGCATTTAATTCACTCCTTCTGCCCCCAAGATTGTAAGCGCGTTGTCATCATTCGTCTGGTGCCTTCCATGTGCCAGGCACATTACGAAGTCCTCATGGAAACCACATAACTATTATTAACGCTATTTTACAATCAAAGAAGCTCAGACTCCAAAAGTTAAGAAACTTTCCCAGAGGCTGGAAGGGGGGTTTAGGAGCTAGTCACAACCAGATGTGCCCGACATCAAAGTCATCGCTACTTAAAAGGTTACATCAATTGTTCCTGAGGCTCTCAAAGAGGCACCTCGTGAACCCAGCTGTGATGCATTAAGTCCCCTTCTCTGGCGCAGCACCTGTGCTCCTTGGTTACCGTGGCTGGGAGGTTCTGGCTGCTAGGAGCAGCAAAGGCACGCCAGCCTGCTCGGGCAGCCTCTATGAACCGCACCGCCCCCAACCATCTCTTCCTTCTTCTGCACTCGCAGCTCTGCTTATAGGCAGGGGCTCATTAATCCCCCCGGCCCAACGATCCCTTCCCCAACACCGTTCAAGACACAGCATTCACGTTCACATGATCATGTCCTACTTTCCCAGTTAGACGTAAATGCAGATAGCGGGGACGGGGCCCCAGACTTCTCAGTTTTCTCCTCCGCTGGTGAGTACATTACCTTACAGACGGTAGACGCTCAATAAACACAATTACCTTCTCAAGAATCCCAAAGTGGTATGGCTCATGGAATGAACCTTTCCACTGCCCCTAAAAATTATACCCCTGGGCTGGTTTCTTTCTAACGTTATACAGCAGGGAACGGGGCAAGACATGGAAGGGGTTATAAAGTTATTAATCTTAGTTTTCTACACACAGAAGAGAACTGAAAAGTAATCTTCTCAAGAAACAAACTATGAACCAGAATAGACAGTGGCAAAGGGTGCGGTCTGGGAGCCCTGTTGGATACGATCACCTTGATGTGACCCCAGAGGCCTTGGGTGGGGGGTAGCTGGAGAAGACACTGGATGAGGAGGGGGGCACAGAGTTTGTGGAAAACTGAGGGGGGGCTGATGACTAGGGAGATTCCTGAAATCCAGATAAAAGCTACCATACAGAATCTGGACAAAGGAGAAGCAGGGATCACTATCCTACGGGGACCCGCCTCCCTCCCGCCAAGGGACCTCACAGCCAACAAGAACTCTGCTCCTGGAAGCGAATACTTAACTCGGGGTTTATTCTGATTGATACACTGGCAGCTGCGGCACGCTACTGGCTGATCAGGCCCACCGCCATGCAACAAGCGCACGCACGTGCGCGCGCACACACGCACACACTTCTGATGACCCGTGCATGAACACCTTGGTGTTTATACACCCGTATAAACAAGGAAGAAGGCGTGTGACAGAAGACCTGAGAAGAGGAAGGTGACATTCCGTGTTTACCAATGACATGCCACCAATCTTAGCTCTCTCAGGAGGTTTGTAAAACACACAGTATAAACGGGGACAGACAGATCGGCTACGGACTGAGACGTCACACAGCTCGCGTGGGCTGACAGCTGTAGCACAGTCGCTGGCTGGATGGGCGAGAGAGGCTGGTGGGATCCGAGGGCAGGGGACTCCGTCACGGGGGGACTGCGAGGGAGGGAAATGAGGTGGGAGGCGCAGCCAGACCGCGACCCACGTTGGGAAGCCACAGGGCAGTCCGTGCAGGCACCGAGGGAGGTGGCAGCGTTGGCAGGGGCCGCCCCGCCAGGCCACGCGAACCACGCCAAGGTGGATGGCCCGGAAGCCCCTTCTGCTCGCCGGGCCTGCCGGAGACATCACGAAACGCGATCCCGTTGGGGGCGGCCCCTGGGTAACATTTTCACTCCGACGTTCCATTTTCAGTTTAGGTCGAGATTTTTAAGAAGACGGCAAGCAGCACTCGAGTCCCAGGTGACAAGATCTGCTCAGATTTAGTCTTTGAATGTTGCAAATTAAATTCCCTCATCAGGCCTCTAATCACTCTTACCAGATGGGGCTTGTGCTCAATTTTGGATCCACAGGAAATTTAATGGTTATTGTTTCTGTTTAAATAGGAGATTATTGCATTTTAATAAGTTCTCTTTGGGACTTGCAGCAACAATGGAGCACTATGAATTACTGTAGATAGCTGTTACTGCATGCTGGGGAAAAATCAAGTGACTAAGTGTGACAAGTTGCTTTTTCTTCCCTTCCAGCAATCGCTCCGAGTGTATTTACCACCAAATTAAGTATGTGCCGAGGGGATAATATTTTTATCCTGCCGAGGGGGAGAAGGAGCTTGTCTGTGGATTTTCATTAAAATGACACATCTGTTCAGCAATTTCACAAAGTAATTCTGCTGAAAGTTTTATCAGCTAATTTTAATTATTCACTCCAGTGGGTTGAATACAGGATTCATCATGTTGAATTAATACATTTGACGGGAATTTCACAAAGAGGGGGAGAAAAAGCAATCAACAAATTGAATTGTCATGCAATATGGATTAAATTGAGATTCTTTAATTAGGATAAGCCTGAGACTTGGTATTTTGAAGGTATTAGAAAGCTCAGCAATACAGTGGTAAAGATTAAGAAAATGCAATTAAATATTACACTTTGGACACAGCCAGGATATCATGTGAGTAGAAGAGTCCTCCTTTTAGCAGCGTGGTTAATAGTGTCAGTTTCTAGAACCGCTCGGTAGTGGAGCCGCGGCCATGCCAATGAGGGACAGCTGCTGTGTGTTTACCAGAGATGAGCTAAAAGGTAATTGTGTTTTAAAAGACTGAAAGCTGACTCCCCAATTTAAACCGCTGGGAGATAATTATGAAAATGACAATGGACAAGTAGCCAGAAGAAGAAACAGGTTCAAGTTCTGACTCTGTGATCACTACTTGTGTGACCTTGAAAAATGCAAACACGGTTCCTGAGCACCTGTTACTCGCGGACTCTACGTTATAGGCGCGGATGTCGGAAAAGTGAATGAGAGAGTCTCCCTGCCCTCGAGGGGCCTAGAGCCTTGTGCAACACCCTCCATGGGCCCCGGTCTTTTCAAAGGGGTGGAACCTCACGGGCTCTAAGTATGTACAATTCCCGAAATTCTACAACAGTAACTGGAAATAACTGTACTGAGCTTTCACTGGGAAGGAGGAGGAGTTAGAACTGAGGCTTAATCAGAGCAGTGCAGGGAGCACGGGGTAAAAATCAGGACTCTGGGGGGACCTGGGTGGCTCAGTGGGTTAAGTGTCTGCCTTCGGCTTGGGTCATGGTCCCAAGGTCCTGGGATCGAGCCCCGCATCAGGCTCCCTGCTCAGCGGGGAGTCTGCTTCTCCCTCTCCCTCTGCCTGTCTCCCTGCTTGTGCTCTCTCTCTCAAATTAATAAATAAAATTTAAAAAAAATCAGTACTCTGTAGGCCCCTTCTCCCACATACGCTGGCCTGGGTGGTGGCCCGCAGTGCTCTCTGCCAACGGAGGAGGAAATGGGGGAAAGCAGCATGGTGTATGCCAGACAAGGAAAAGTCAGGGGCAGGGGGAGCTACAGCCAGTAAAAGCATTAAAAGGTGCATTGTTATATGTCACGTGAGCCCCCAGGCTTGCCAGAACTTGTTATCCTGCCCAGACCAAACAGAAGCTGGACGTGGGAGGAGAGGAAGAGCGTTTCCACCGAGGACACGAACACCTGCGGAGCCTGAAGACCACAACACGCAGAGAGATCAGGGTCCTGAGCCGCCGTATAGGCATCGGGGGAAAGGGAAATGATGTACCTTTTGTTGGGAGGACGGTGCTAACCTAACTTGCTAAAGAGGGTGAAAACCGCCTCACAGTTCCTAACAAAATGTCCACTCACTCCGCTGCCACGAGTGTCTTGGGCCACATACACTCACCCATCCAGCCACACGAGCTGCCACGTTCCCCGCTGCCATGACAAATACCACACTGTCTCATTAGAGACATGAACGAAGGGTACTGTGGCTTGGAAAACCAAGAGGAAAACAGCAAAACTACAAGTGTAATGTCTAGGAATAAGCCCCTCCCTTAAAAATCTCCAGGAATTTTTATAATCTATGCTCAGTCAACAATTGCTCACTGAGCGTCACGGGACCACACACGACTCGGGACTCGGGGACTCGGCCGTGAATATGGTGCGGACCTTGCTTCCATGCGTCCTACACTCCGGTCCGGGCTGGTGGCAAGGACGGTAAACTGTAATGTCAAGTAGTGACAAGTGTGATGACATCCAGAGCAGGGTTCAGGGAACGGAGAGGAATCCTGAGAGGCCGGTGCCGTGGACAGTGGTCAGGGAGGGCCCTGCTGAAGCTACGACGTCTGAGCAGAAGCCCGTACGACGTGATTCTCAACGTAGTCTTCCATTTTGTCTTCTCGGCTGTACTGTGGCTTGGCTCTCACGGCAACATCACGGGGTGGGAGAAGGAGCGCAGGTGAGCTCTGTTATCCCGGGAAGCAATGACCACTCGGAGCCGCAGTTTCGGCTCCGGAGAAGGGGCTGGCAGGGAGACAAAGCACATGAAGTGCACAGGACAGGGAACGAAGCAGGTGTGGGAATCACCTACTTCCCACTTTCTTCCATTCTCGCAGATCATCCTGTTATTTCAAATAGAATAGAAGAACAAGGAAGCTTCTTAGAGCGCACGTGACATTCAGTGTCAATACTGTCCTGATGGAAAAATAAAGGGTCTCGGAGATGAAGAAAAAGGCTCATGACTACACAGCCCGTCAGATAGAACTTCTAGCAAGAGTTCTTGCTGTTCCACTCGTGTTTTCCTAACTTGTATTTTTACTTCTGAAACCTGCTTTCATAGGAAAGCTTACCAAGGAGGACGGTGTTAAAAAAACAAGGAGCAGCTAAGCGTCTCAGCCCCTTGACAAGAGAGACAGTGACCAAATGGCCTCAGTGAGGGTAGGAGGCAGGGCCACCGGGGAAGAAAAGTTATGGAAATGCCTTGAAGGAAAACGGCCAATTGCTGAAATTCCTAAGTAGGGGCAAACAGAACTACTGCAGCCCTCTTCTCTATCACCCAAATTTTAAAATCAAAAACATATTTGAGATAATTCAGCGAAAAGTAATCCGTTCCCTTCCTTTCTTCATGTTCAGTTTTTTTTTTTCTTTCTTTTCCTTAATTCCAGCCCATGCTTATTTCAAGTTCTTTTCTTCCACTTGCTACCGGGGTCCCAGCTGTTCTCCTCGTTGCTTTTCTCCCTGGCACCCACAGCGGCTCAGCCACCGTCTCTGCTCACGTGGTCTCAATGAGAAACCATGAATGCGACAGGACTCACATTAAGCTCTGTTAGATTGGGGGGAAAGTCTGTACTTTACTATGAGCAGTACGCATCTCCGATCACTGAAGGACCAACGTGCTCGGTTACAAGTTTCCAATCAAACTTTGAATAAAGAAGAGCTGAGACAGCCAGCCCCCTCCCCCTAGCAATGATCAGCAGCACGTCTACCAAGTACCTACTATGTGCTGGGCACCCAGCTAAACACCTACTACTCATTCAATCCGCAAACACTGAATGGATCCTGCCGTCTGTCAGTTTCTCTGCTGCTGACGGAAGCAGGACTCGGAGGCAGATGGGTGTCTTCTCCTGCTTTCTTGTCTAGTAACAGAAACAGAGCATCACTCTAAAACACAGATGAGTTTTAGCTCTTAAGTAACAATAAAAGGGAGAAGCGGGAAGATGAAATGAATGACCGAGATGCCACCTACGAGCCCCTCCTGCTGTAACACAACTACTGTTATTCAACGAGCTTCAAACAGCGTTACACGTCCCTGTACCCACTCGATGCAAAGGCGGATCTGCTCCAAGTCACTGGCACACTAAACCTTTACAGTTGGTGGATTTGGGGGAAAGCACTGCAATCCGTAATGTAAGCGAATGAATCTTTAATGTGAACATCTCCTGCAGCCACGAGGAGGGAACCACACTCGTCCTTTCCCAGCCCGGGCATCCACGCCCAGCCCTCTGAGGACACGAGCTGCCCGACTGAGCAGGAGTGAGCAGATTCGCAGCCTCTGCCCTTGTCTCTTCCAAATAGTGTCCATGAGGATCAGCGCTCCGGGTGTGACGCTCCCTGGACAGCAGTAAGGCTACCATGAAATCTCCACGAAGGGGATTCCTGTGTTTGACCTTTGGCAGAACAACGTTTGCCACATGGCCCAGCAGCAAGTGTAAAGCTAAGTGAGCCTGTGTTGTTGAGGGGAGCACAAAGTTACAAGCTCAGCCGGAAGGAAAGGGCCGACTTTATACTCAGAGAGGGAGAGAGCAACACAGGCTCAGTTTCCTCGTCTGTAAAATGTTGATTAAAAAATGCCACAGGGCTGTTAACAGCAAATGAAAAAGGACACATGAAAGTAACCAGCACAGTGTCTAGTACATATGTAACCATGCAGTTAATGTTTGTAGCTACTGTTATCAAGATTCTGATTAGCTAGAGGAGCGAGGGAGTGTCAAAGAAGACAGAGACTCACAGTGAAGAATAAAACACGGAGAAAAGAGAAGCAATAAAGTTTTCATAAGGAAGTGAACAGAAATATGAAAAACATTCAAGAAATACAATAATTTCTCAGTGCTAGAGAAACAAAATAATCCCAACACCCGAAAAGTCTTAACACGTGTTCTACCCGCGTGGTTTCCATTCTACAGTTAAAATATTTATAATATAGAGTGCTATAACGCATATCTATTCATTAACATGTATCAGTTACTTGCAATTACAGCCCAAGTATCAGAAAAACAGAGCCCACTGGAAGCACAGACACCTATGACCTCTGGTTGACAAGTGTGACTTACATGCTCCCATGCGGGCTAGACTTTGTCTCAATGAAACCACAGTATCACATGACAGGATTCGGATGTGAAGACTATAGACCATGAGCCTGTTTTCTCTTAGTAAGAACACTACAAAATCGCAGGCATCCTCCTCCAGCCCCCCACATTATGATCTGCCCTGTGGACAATGGCCCTGTTCTGACAGGTGAGCGGAAGCAGCAAAGCTAGGAGAGGACTGAAATGCCCCTCATTTCATGCCTGATTTGTTAGTTCAAGCCTGCTGGACAGGGAGCATCCCTTCTTGGCAATGGGAAATTCAGCCTTGGGGACTCTTACTACCTTCTCCTTACAGCCTAAGCCCTGATAAGGTTTAGCATCAAAAAAGACGGAAAAGAAAGACCACCCAAAATCAGACCCTTGTCTGACTGTGTGAAAGCAGAGATGAAAGGTATACCACTGTTACTGGGAAAAGATGCATCAGAGAAAAGCAAAAGGATTAGGTCAAACTCAGCAAATGTATCTGCCTGCAATTCTGTCTTAAACTCAGCAGACCTGGGGTTGTGGGCACAGCCCATTAAGCCCTTCCTTTCCCTCTTAACCTCCTTGTGCCCGTTCATAGCTCACATGACCCATCGGGAAATCTCAACAGTTTTTGAAAAGAAAAGCTACCATCCAGTTAAGAAAGAAGTACACAATTCCTGCACCTGCTCTTTCCTCAGGCAAACACATTTCCAAGTACTGCATGGGCTCAGGGCACCAGGGCCCAGACTGACTGGTACATACTTACACAAGCATCAGTGCCTGAGTGTTAGTGCCTCGGAGGAAGGCAGCAAAGAGGCAGAAAAGCAGTAATACCATCGGTCTTATAAAAGGGGATTTCAGTCCTTTAAGCTAAATATAGAAGGTTACATGGTTTCCTCTATCTCCAAACCAATATAAAATAAGGGAAAAATTATTCAAATGTGTATTTACAAAGCCACTGTTCCTAGTAATTTCTTTTCTGGCCTACTAAAAGAACAATACTACTGATATTTGAATCTCATGGTGTTACGGAACATGTAAAGAGGCTGAAAAAGCAATACATTTGGTTTAAACTTGGACTAGTTAAAAAGTGTTTTTTAAAAAACTTAATATTCTGTAATTTTTTTAAAAAAATGTGGCAGGATACAAAATCAATGCACAGAAATCAGTTGCTTTCCTATACACTAACAATGTAACTGTAGAAAAGAGAAATTAGGGAATCAAATCTATTTACAACAGCACCAAAAACCGTACAATATCATGGAATAAAACTAACCAAAGAAGTGGAAGATCTATACTTTAGAAACTACAGAAAACTTATGAAAGAAATTGAAGAAGACACACAAGACAATGGAAAAACATACCATGCTCATGGATAGTAAGAATAAACATTATTAAAATGTCTATGCTGCCCTCAGCAATCTATACTTCCAATGCCATCCTGATCAAAATACCATCAGCATCTTCAGACTGCTGGGGCAAACAATCCTAAAATTTGTATGGAACCAGAGAAGACCCCGAATAGCCAAGGAAATGTTGAAAAAGAAAAGCAAAGCTGGGGGCACCACATTGCTTGATTTCAAGCTTTACTACAAAGTGGTGATCACCAAGACAGTATGGTACTGGCATAAAAACAGACACATAGATCAATGGACCAGAGTAGAGAGCCCAGATATGGACCCCCAACTCTACAGTCAACTAATCTTTAACAAAGCCAGAAAAAATGTCGAATGGAAAAAAGACAGTGTCTTCAATAAATGGTGCTGGGGGGCGCCTGGGTGGCTCAGTGGGTTAAAGCCTCTGCCTTCAGCTCAGGTCATGATCCTGGGTCCCAAGATAGAGCCCCAAATCGGGTTCTCCGCTTGGCAGGGAGCCTGCTTCCTCCTCCTCTCTCTCTCTGCCTGCCTCTCTGCCTACTTGTGATCTCTGTCAAATAAATAAATAAAATCTTTAAAAATTTAAAAAAAAATGGTGCTGGGGAAATTGGATAGCTATGTATAGAAGAATGAAACTCAACCATTCTCTCACACCATATGAAAAGATAAACTCTAAATGGATGAAAGACCTCAGTGTGAGACAGGAATCCATTAAAACCCTAGAGGAGAACATAGGTAGTAACCTCTTCAACATCGGCCACAGCAACTTCTTTCAAGACACGACTCCAAAGACAAGTGAAACAAAAGCGAAAATGAACTTTTGGGATTTCATCAAGATCAAAAACTTCTGCATAGCAAAGGAAACAGTCAACAAAACAAATAGGAAATCCATGGAATGGGAGAAGATATTTGCAAATGACACTACAGATAAAGGGCTGATATCCAAGATCTATAAAGAACTTCTCAAACTCAACACCCAAAAAAAAAAAAAAAAAATCTAGTAAAAAATGGACAGAAGACATGAACAGACACTTGTCCAATGAAGACATACAAATGGCTACCAGACACATGAAAAAATGTTCATCATCATTAGCCATCAGGGAGACTCAAATCAAAACCACACTGAGACACTACCTTATACCAGTGAGAATACCAAAATTAACAAGGCAAGAAACAACAAATATTGGAGAGATGGTGGAGAAAGGGGAACCCTCTTACAGTGTTGGTGGGAATTCAAGTTGGTGCAGCCACTTTGGAAAACAGTGTGGAGTTTCCTCAAAAAATTCAAAATAGAGCTACCCTAGGACCGGGCAATTGTACTGGGTATTTACCCCAAAGATACAGATGTAGTGAAAAGGAAGGCCACATGTATCCCAATGTTCATAGCAGCAATGTCCACAATAGCCAAACTGTGGAAGGAGCCGAGATGCCCTTCAATGGACGAATGGATAAAGAAGATGTGGTCCATATATACGATGGAGTATTACTCGGCCATCAGAAAGGATGAATACCCAACTTTTTTATCAACATGGACGGGACCAGAGGAGATTATGCTGAGTAAAATAAGTCAAGCAGAGAGAGTCAATTATCGTATGGTTTCACTTATTTGTAGAACATAAGGAAAAGCATGGAGGACATTAGGAGAAGGAAGGGAAAAATGAAGGGGTGTTATCAAGGGGGGAGATGAACCATGAGAGACTATGGAATCCAGGAAACAAACTGAAGGTTTTAGAGGGGACGGGGGTGGGGGGAATGGGTGAGCCCGGTGATGGGTATTAAGGAGGACATGTATTGCATGGAGCACTGGTTATTATACACAAACAATGAATCATGGAACACTATGTTGAAAATAAATGATGTACTACTGCATGGTGAATAAAATAATATAATAAAAAAGGGGGGGCATGGCCCTCCAACATCTTGATTTTGGACTCCTGATCTCTAGAACTGTGAGAAAATAAATTCCTGCTGTTTTAAGTAAAAAAATAATAAATAAAAGAAAAAAAATTATTTATTGAGCACCAAGTGCTACCTGTCATGTCATGATTCATTATTAAATATAGGCTTCTAACAATTTTTCAATATGCTTACTATATACCCACCTGAAAAAATATAAAAATACTAATGACATTCACGATGTCAGTGATAAAATCAAGAAAAAATACTTGATATGATGCTAACCTTAAGAAAGCAAGAACCAAAATTACACACATATTCTGTTGTTTGAGCATGTTAAAATTATACACGTTTATATTCACAAAAATACGCAGAGAAGAATGTTCATCACAGCTTTATTAAGAATAGCCCCAAACTGGAAACAACTCAAAATGTCCACCAATAAGAAAACTGTGGCATATTCACAAATAAGAATATTACATAGCATTTAAAAAATAACAAATCCTTGGGGTGCCTGTGTGGCTCACTTGGTTAAGCATCCACATCCTGATTTTGGCTCACGTCATGATCTCGGGTCATGAGATTGAGCCCCATGCACCTTGGGCTCCGTGCTCAGTAGGGAGTCTGCTTGAGATATTCTCTCTCCCTCTCCCCATGCACAGTACTCTCTCTCTTTAAAATAAATATTACCTTAAAAAAATACAAATACGTGCTATAGCCAGAAATCATGGATGACTCTCCGAGGATGTTATGATCAAATGAAAGAAGCTGCTAACAGAAGAGTAAATATTGTAAAATCTCATGCATATGAAGTTCAAAGACAGGAAAAATTAACATACAATGAGAGAAGTCAGAAGAGCTATTAACTCTGGGATGGGAGTAGAGACTAGGAAAGGAAGCGGAAGAGGTGTTAGACAGGTTTCTATGTCTTAATCTGGCTGGGGATGACAACGGTGTTTTCGTAAGTAACAAGCCACTGAGCTGTACACTTAAAAGTAGTGTCTGAGCCCATGTGGGCTGCTCCATAAAACATCACAGAGTAAGTGGATTATAAACAGCAAAACCTTATCATCCACAGTTCTGGAGGCTGGGAGTTCAAGACCAGGGTGCCAACGTGATCTGTAGTGAGGGCCCTCTTCCATGTCGGCGACTGCAGACCCTCACTGCACCCCCCAGCTGGTGGAATGGGTTGGGGAACTCGAGTGGGGATGGCTTTCATGAGAACATTAATCCCACTGATGAGGGATCCACCCTCATATCCTTACTCACCACCCAAAGGTCTCACTTCCTCATACTCTCACATTGGGCATTAGCGTTCCAGCATACGAATTTGCGGGAAACACAGACGTTCAGACCATGGCAATACGTGTACTCTGAGGTATGTATGTTTTTAAACAAAAACAACAAACATTCAGGAGAGTACTTCTGGAATGGCTGAATGAAAAGCCTGTCAATCCCTCATGACAGAAACAACAAAATTGGACAAAACTGTCAAAAACAAGCTTTTGAGGACATTGAAAATCGACCTATAAAATTGAAATATAGAACAGACTGAGAAATGTTTATTCAATAAATATTAGCAGGAACAGTAGGAGTCTGTAAACTCCCCTGCCCCATGTCCTCTCCAGCTCCATGGGGGCACAAGCACCATCAGGTAGGCCAGCTGTGAGGGTCAAGGTTCTGCTGCTTCAGGACTGGTTTTATTTGGAGCAGAACATGGAAAATTCTATGCCCAGGGTGTTAAGAAAAAAAAAAAATGATCTCAGCCAACAATCAGGGAAGGACAATACTGCAGCTATCCTGAAATCATTACTGATTAAAGCAGGCAACAAAGTGGCAGGGCAGCCACAAAATTAATAGGGAATCCATGGAATGAAAGAGCATTGATAGGATCCTGCTTCTCTCTGGTGGTATGGAAGACGGGACGTTTCCCCACCAAGTGATGCACGTAGTCAGGAGAGACCCGAGAAAGCCCTAGCAAACTACTTTCTCCTGCCGAGCAGGAGAACTTACCAACATAGAAAGGAGAATTTCAGGCAGATCTGTAAATTGGCTCAGCTGTGATCCATTTTCTGAGATGCACGTGGAACCATGGGAAAGAGATGGAAGGCTGTGATTTAGTGGCTCAGAGTGTTGAGCTCAAACTGTGCAAGCCAACTCAGACCAGTCTGCTAAGCACTAAGCTGTTTGACCCTCAATAACTTCTAGGAATGTAGACGTCAATCATTATCAGGAGTGAGGAATGGGCCATGCAGGATGGCAACAACACAGAAACTTCAGAGGCCACACATTAGGGAGGAAACATGCTCTACAGAAATCAGTCAACATTAAGAAACTAAAAACACACATAAAATGGGGAACAACCACCACAGAGCTGCTGTATTACCTAAATGTTTAATCTTCAGCAGAAAATTATGAGACATGAGAAAAAAATTAGAAAAAAATTAGAAATTGACAACCACGCAAGAAAAAAAACAGTTAAGAGAAACTATCTCTGAGGAGGCCCAGATGTTGGTCTCAGCAGATAAGGCTTTCAAAGCAGCTACTATAAATATGTTCAAAGGCTTTCTAAAAAGCATTTAAATAAAGTATGACATCATGATTCATCAAATAGAGAATATCAAAAAAGAGAGAAATTATAAAAAAAAAACAAACAAACCCAAAGTTCATTAGGATGAAAAGTAACGATAACAAACAGTAACTCTAATTCTCAATAAATAAATAAAGAAAGAAAGAAATAAAGAACACTGGTAAAAAGTTAATTATGTAGGTAATTGTCAGGGACAATGTAAGAATAATTTTTGTCTTATCTTCTCTGAATTTAGAAGACAAGTGCATAAAACAGTAATTATAAAATTGTATCACAGGTCATATGCCATGTAAAATAATAACAATAACAACAATAACAACAGCAACACCAACACAAAGGAAAGAGGGAGGTATTGGAGCTATAGTGGAACAAAGAAATGATACCAGGCTTGACTCAAACACACAGGAAGATATGAAGGGTAACAGACATAATAAACATATATTACATATATATTTAAATTCATAAATTTATTTTTCTCCTTTCTTTTCTGAAAGATGTAGGTTGCATAAAATAGTAATTGAAACACTGTATTTTCGGGCTTATAAGATACACTGATGTAACATATAGGATAATAATACCACAAAGGAGGGTGGCATGGAACTATATTTAATAAAGTTTATACATGTTACTGCACTAAAGTTAGTTGTTAAACCAAAACAGATGGTGAGAAGTTCGATACATAGATCAACCTACAGCAACCACTCAGATCACTCCAGAAACACAGTAAAACCAACAAAGAAATTAAAGTGATATACTAAAAAACATCTACTTACTATGTAACAGGCAAGAAACAAAGACAACAGAACAGAAAAACTGAGGCAAATATCAAAATGGAGACATAAATCCAACCATATCAATGATAACACTAAACATAAGTGGATTAAAAACTCAATTAAAAGGAAGAGATTGTTAACCTGGATGGAAAAAGAAAAAATCCAAGTATATGCTGTTTATGAGAAGCACACTTTAGATTCAAATACAAATTGAAAGAAAAATGATTAAAAAAGAAAAAGCAAAGAATAAATATAAAAGAGCTGGAGAGAGTATACTTTCAGAAAAAACAGAGTTTAAACCAAAATTATTACTAGAGACAAAGAGGGACATTTCATAATGATAAAAGAATCCATCTATCGAAAGATTTAATGATTATATACATATACACACCCAACAAAGTCCCAAATACAGGAAGCCAAAACTGAGAGAACTGAAGACAGAAATAAACAACCCGGCAATAATAGCTGAATGCTTCGATATGCATTCTCAATATGGAAAAACAGCTAGAAGGGAAAATTAATAAGGGTATACAGTTGTTTTCAACAACACTGCCAACCAAACTGACTCAAATGACACACAGAATACTCTGCCCCAAAACAACAGACTGTATGTTCTTTTCAGGTACATATGGTACATAATCCAAGACAGATTATGTGTGAGCTACAAAATCAGAATCAACAGACACTATTGATAAGTACGGAAGGGAATTACCAATAAAAGGGATGAAAACACAAAAAGTATATTTTCCATATTGCTAATTAAATTAGAAATCAAAACAAAAGGAAATTTGGGAAGTCTACCAATATTCTGAAACAAATTAACATACTTTTAAATGTCCTGGAGGTCAGAGAAGGAACCACATAAAAAGACTTTAAGAATATTTTATCACATCCCATCCTTAAGTGAATAAAATGAATGTATTAGCAACTTGGTGGGGGAAAAAAAGGAATTTTTTTAAAGATTTTATTTATTTATTTGACAGAGAGAGGTCACAAGCAGGCAGAGAGGCAGGCAGAGAGAGAGAGGAGGAAGCAGGCTCCCTGCTGAGCAGAGAGCCTGATGCTGGGCTGGATCCCAGGATCCTGAGATCACGACCTGAGGCAAAGGCAGAGGCTTAACGTACTGAGCCACCTAGGTGCCGAAAAAAAGGAATATTTTGAGTTGAATGAAAATGAAGACACAATTTATCAGAATTTATGGGCTTCCGCTAAAGTGGGGCTATGAACACTCATGCAAGAAAGGAGGAAAGATCAAACCAGTAACAGAAACTTCCATCTTAAGAAACTAGAGAATGAAGATGGTGCCTAAAGGCAATCACCTTTGGCACAATTTAAGTATTAATATGCTAATACTGGATTATGGGGATGGTTTCCAACTCTGTGAATTCCTTAAAATTCATTTAATTGCACACTTAACAGAGGTAGATATTAGGGTATCTAAGTTATAATTCAAAAAAGGTGTCTTACTGATGAATGACTTATTATTTTCTATTTTTTATTTGAATATAGCTGACACATGAGGTCAACATTAGTTCCAGGTGTACAACACAGTGATTCAACTTCTCTCTCTGTTATGCTATGCTCTCACCAAGTTTTTTTTTTAAGACTTTATTTATTCATTTGAGAGAGAGAGAGAGAGAGAGGAGGGAAGGAGCAAAGGCAGAGGCAGAACACCAGCTGAGCAGGGAGCCCAACTCAGAACTCAATCCCAGGACCCTGAGATAAAGACCTAAGCCAAAGGCAGAGGCTTAACCAACTGTGCCACCCAGGCACCCCAAGTTCATTTTCGTTTTTATTACTGCGTGAATAAAATGACTAGAAAGAAATAGGCCAAGAAGTGTCATTATGTTAGAACGGCAGGAATATAAATACTTTCCCTACTTATTGGTAGAATGAAAATAATTATTTAAGTTTAAAAAGAATCATTAAGTTTCTACTTCTTGTACACAGTGAAGATTGCACTAAACGCACTGGAGGGCTCTGCAAACCACCAGCTAGTTGCATTCCTGCCTCAAGGTAAGAACGCAACAAATTCACACAGAGAAACAAACCCGCACGGGGTTTTTATACAGACTTTTCAGAAGTCTTCATGGTGGTCAAAACCCCTGGAAGCCACCTGTACCCAGGATCCTGAGCTTACAACGGTTCCTGCAGCATCTACACACCTTAGGAGTTTCTGCCTGGTGCCTAATGGCAATCACCTTTGGCACAGCTGAAGTTCATTTCCACGCAACGGATCTCCCAAGACGTAGGTTCCCTTCCTGGTGACCACCTGCAGCAGCACCCGCGTCCGCACGCGTGTCTTCATCTGCACAGTGGGGGAATGACACTGTGCAAGGACTGAGCGATACCACGCGTCAAATATGCTTAGAGCAGTTCCCAGCGCATAATAAGCACTCACTGAGCCTTATAATGAATAAAGGAAGAAGGGGGCAGTCCTTTGAAGGGAAGAGGGGACAGCAGGGTGACTGAACCAAGGTATCCGAGCCTTCATTCTTTCATGAAAGAACTTGGGTTATCTGAAGGGAACTGAATGCAGAAGAAAGGATGTTAAGGAAATAATTTATGGCATGTCATCTTTAAAAGGGGTGGGCAGGCCTCTGAGGGACTCAGTTCCGTGTCGAACAATAGCTTATACTCATACAAGCAACAGAATAGCTTTTAATAGATGACATAAATGTTCAGCCATGTCATGGATGAACACACATTTCCTTGTTCAATTGAATAAGCTGGCTGCTTTGCTTTGATTAGTCCTACTTGAGTTAATTAAAATATTTCCATTTATTCTAGTATTCATAGCTCTCTGTATAGTTTACAGAAGCTGGGGATGGATTTTTAATACTGTTTACCAACTGTACGGTTTTGATGGACACTTTAATCATGTGATATGACTGCGGAATCTACCACTGGGAGCCATACAAGTCTTGAACCAAATTGAGAGAAGGAATTACATGAACACAGCCATTTTATGTTGGCATTAAGTTGAGAAAAAAGAACAGAAAAAGTTCATAACACAATCATTTTTATCAAATAATTTTTCAAGTGTCATAATCTTCCTTAAATTAATACCCTGTGTGGTAATCAATTTTTTTATGCTTTGTTGTTTTTGTTTTGCTATGAAATAACATTGCTAATTAGTAAACCAACAACTACATCTAATCCTTTGTATAAATGATAAAGGACCAACATCTCTCCAAGCACTCGGAAGCCGTAAACTCCGCTGGCAGTTGCCTTGTACGATTTCATAGGCTCTCCCACGTCAGGAGTACCAGAATAGATGATGAGCTTTTATGTGAGAAAGCTCCCGGGACTCGGGACGGATCAGTTCTGCCTTAGGCTGGATGACCCCCTCCATCCAGAATGCAAGAAAGGAAATTCAAGCACTGAACCTGATATTTCTCAATAAACTTTTCGGGAAACTTAACCACTAAAATCATGGTCGTCTAGTACTTGGGAGATTTCCTAAATTGATGTTTAAAAAATGTTTTAAAAAAAAGGCAAACAAACTAAGTGATTTTATTTTTTTCATGTGTATCTGGATATACCAAACCCAATAGGAAACACTGACGGTTCAGTACTGCTCTGGTCTCTTATTAATTGCTAGACAACATTTATTTTAAAAGGAGGAGAAATTCCTCCTTAAATCCAAGGCTTAATATAGAAACTGTTTGTAATAGGAAATTTTAAGTCCTTAAATAAGCTTCTTAAACTAACAAGAAGAAACACAGACTTTGAGTTAACACTGAAGACCAAGTCTGGTAAAAGACCAAGTTCAAGGAACGTAAACTGCTTCCCGAATGGCATTAAATGTTGCCTAACTTTGTCCACACGTGTCACAATGCATGTAGAGTTCAAGGTTAGAAGGATGACATGTTAACCATGAAAAACGATGACAACACAGATTTCTAGCTAAAGAAATATTACCATAAAGCACAGCAAAGAACGTTCGAATATTTTACAAGCTGGTCCAGAGATAACCTGAAACATTCCACTCTGAACAATAAAAGCCAGTTCTCCTCTCGATGTCTACTGTCACTTGACTTGCTCCAAACTTTGGGGAGATTTAAAAGCAGAACCGTGAATTGCAAAATGCAAAGAATCATTTCTCCATGCTGCAGGGGAATTACGTGGCTTAAGGACTGGATGCTCGTAAGGTATTCTGAGGTCCTTAAATCAACATAACCCCACCAGTGGCAGCCTTCCGCTGAAGAAGAAAGGCTTTAGTTGGACATTCCATGCCCTACTCACAGAAAGAGAGCTACACTTTCATCATAAATGGTAAGCGCAGCCCTAAGTTGTCTACTTCTCTTCCCTCCTTTAGAACAGAAGAACGAATCTCGCACGTTCCATAGTGGACACCTGCACTTTGACCATCTACCCATTTCTTGGTAAGAAAGCAGCTCCCAGAACATTCACCCACACAAACACCGTTCAGACCTTTGCTGTCCCAGGTCCAACCGACAACTGAAGCAGCTACAGGAAGAGTTAAGAAAACGGGCCTTAGCTACTTCAGTCCCCTGCCTCAGTCTCCTCTCCTGCAAACAGGGTAACAGCTATTGCAAAGACTCATTAGATAACATAAACACGGGAAGTGATGGACCTAACAGACATCAAGGAAATGTTAACGTGAAGAATTTAATCCACAGGTCATTTACTTTGACAACATTTAAAGACGATATATATGAAACTGAGCAAAACTGCTGTTTCGTTACTAGAATGTTACTTCGCATTCAAGAGTGCGCTTTCCTGTTGCGAGAAAACAGCCGCGGCCTTCAGATGCTCGCACTTCCCAGAACACTACAACCAGCCAGCAGAGACAGAGTAGGTGACGACAAAGGGCCCAACCCAATGACGGAGTCTGCATGATTCCATTCACATGAAATTCCAGAGCAGGCAAAACTCACATATAGCCAAAAAAAACCACAACAGTCAATCCTCCAGGGGTGAGATGGGGGCAAGGACTGAATGGGAGAGAACTTTCTGGGATGAGGGATAGGGATTTAGGTTTCACAGAAGGAAGCCTTGTCCAATCTCAGAGATCGCACATTTCATGTCGGTACACTTCATTGTACGTAACTCTTACACTAAGAAAAAAACTACAAATAAATGTTAAATTCTATTATGATAAGGAATACTTAAATATTTATGAGAAAGTACCCTGACATCTGAAATTCACCCTGGAAAAATAAAAAATAAAATGCATGGACGGAGGGGAGACTGGGTGGCTCAGTCAGGGAACCGTCTGACTCTTGATTTCAGCTCAGGTCATGATCTCAGGGTTGTGAGATCGAGCCCCACCTTGGGCTCTGCTCTGGGTGTGGAGCCTACTTGGGATTCTCTCTCTCCCTCTCCTTCTGCCCCTTCCCCAACCTGCTCACTCTCAGGCTTTAAAAAAAAAAAAAAAAAAAAAAAGCATAGAGAGAAGGACTGATACTTGAAAAATCAAGTGGAGCAAAATGTTAACAGTAGAATCTAGCTGGTGGGTATTTGGTATTATTAACTGTGAAGTTCTTTAAAACATTGCTGTGTGTTTGAAATTTTCATGATGAGATGAAGGAATGAATGAGGGAACACAACCAGAATAAATGACTCCCGGTTGATGTTGTCACCCACCCCCCAGCCCCCCAGCTGCCCTTGATCTCTTTCTAAAGGTCCCCAGCCTTCTGCTCCGTGGTCCCGCTGAAACCCACCATTTCCGTGCCTCCTTCCTTGGCCAGGTCAGGGCTCCGCAGAGCATCTTTGTTGGCCGAAGTCATGTTTCTCTTTCAAACGTGTAAGGCAACAGTGGCGTTGGTCACAGACGGACATTCACCAGGTAACATCTAATACTGTGTCTCTCAGGCCTGCCTGTATGTCCTCTCCAGTTCAACTGCGAGCTTCCCCAGGGAAGGGACTCTGCTCTCCTTGTCTCTGAATGTCCCACAGCGCTCACGAGCCCCCTGCCTGACCACAGCAGATCCCGAAGGAATCACTCATGGCTCTACCGGGCACAGAGCGGGCGGGCGTGGGAGCACGGGCTGGAACTGCAGCCTGTGGGCCCAGTGCAACCATCACCAGTCTTGGTACAGCCCGTGAGCTGAATGGTTGAATTAAGTCTAAAAGAATGATATTTTGTGAGAAGTGAAAATTACACCAAATTCACATTTTTGTGCCTGCAGTAGTTTTTTTGGAAGAGCGACGCTCTTGTTCACGTGTTGTCTGTGGCTGCTGGTGGAGTACGACATCGAGGCTGAAAAGCTGTGACCGGGACTGGACGGCCCCCAAAGCCCAAAATATTCACTATGGGCCCCTTTACAGACAACATTCGCCAAGCCTTGTGCTGCAGAAACGACCCGCTGACGGTCGGTCTTAGAAATGACTCAACCGAATGAAACTTAATTGTAGTAACGGAGGTCATCGCTATTTTGATGCACAGTTTGGTCTTGGAAGAGGAAAAAAATTGCCCCGTTTGACTTTCTAAATTCCTATTCAAATCCCGAAGCAAACGTTACATACAAACGCTAGTCCATGGGTGAAAGGAAGCTATTCACACTAAGATGTCTTTGCAATTAGATTTCTCAAACTTTTACTTATTTATTTATTTTGGCTATCTCTTTTTTTTTTTAAGATTTTATTTATTTATTTGTCAGAGAGAGCACAAGCAGGCCGAGAGGCAGAGCAGAGAGAGGAGCAGGCTCCCCGCTGAGCAAGGAGCCCGATGCGGGACTTGATCCTGGTGCCCTGGGATCATGATCTGAGATGAAGGCAGTGGCTTAACCCACTGAGCCACCCAGGCACCCCTGTTTTGTCTATCTCTTAACGGAGAACTTTTCTACATCATATATCTCACTTTTACTGGAGAATACATGAGCGACGGTTCTGTGGGTTATACAATGCGTTGTTCTGGCTAATTAGTTCACTAGCAATTAAAAATAAAATCATGGCAGTGGGCCACTTGTCAATTTCACCTTGTCATAAATTTGTTTGATGCTCATTGTGTGTGCCTTAAATAAAAATGTATCACTAGCAAGGAGAGAGATGTTTTCCGTTGGATTTTATTCCATCATTTGGTGTAATTATTCCTGACAATTTGCCCATCATATGGTATGTCTCTCTCCAGAAGGAGAAAAATACTACTTTGTGTTCTCGTGATCACAAGTCTAATTGAGCGGAAAACAAATCTGTTTTAAATATGAGAAAAAGAGACAAGCTACTGTTTTACTCTGTTAAAAATAATATGAAGAACAAAATGACAAGAAAATATGGCAGGAAATAGTCCTGTAAATCTTAACACTAATTTTTTTTTCTTCGCTATCAAGATTTTCTGCACAGAGAAGTCAAGATCATAATTTTCTTTTTTTTTCTTTTTTTTTTTTTTAAAGATTTTATCTATTCATTTGACAGAGAGAGATCACAAGCAGACAGAGAGGCAGGCAGAGAGAGAGAGAGAGAGAGAGAGGCAAGCAGGCTCCCTGCCGAGCAGAGAGCCCAACGCGGGACTCGATCCCAGGACCCCGAGATCATGACCCAAGCCGAAGGCAGCAGCTTAACCCACTGAGCCACCCAGGCGCCCCTTTTTTAAAGATTTTTATTTATTTATTTGACAGAGATCACAAGTAGGCAGAGAGACAGGCGGAGAGAGAGAGGGAAGCAGTCTCCCTGCTGAGCAGAGAGCCGGATGTGGGGCTCGATCCCAGGACCCTGGGATCATGACCCGAACAGAAGGCAGAGGCTTTAACCCACTGAGCCACCCAGGTGCCCCCAAGATCATAATTTTAAATGACAGTTATGAACTACAGGTACACACAGTTAAGTCTACTACATTGTTTTTCCATTTTTGGAAGGACGGGGTCCCTAGATGATGGTCCGCTAGACGTCAGAGAGGAAGCCAAAGATGTTCAGTGAAGGCACAAAACCCCACCCCCATCTACGGAGAATGAAGAAAGTAGGTGCCATGTTGCAATTTCAACTGACAAGAAGCATTAGCATTATCACACACTTTGTGAGTTAGGTAATGATTTAATTAGTACCAGTCTGAATGGTCATATAATGTTGTAATTAGAAGGTTGAAACAAATATAATTGGCAGAGGTGGGGTGGGCGCTTGGAGGAAAATTAACATAATGAATGGAACACGGGATGTGGGGGTGCCTGCCTCGGTGGCCAACCGCCGAACCGAGGGCAGGGGCCCTGGCTTACTCCAGCACACACACCTTCCGCCATCGCACTGTGCCCCAGCAAGGCAGGACCTCGCTGTCTTCTTTCTACAGCACTGCAGGGAAATCAGAAGCAGCAGGCTCTAGGTGTTTCCTTCATCCTTTAGCCAAAGGCTGGGAAAATCATTCTTTTGGCATAGTTCACCCTATTTCTGAGGCAGGAGGAAAAGCAAAATGGCACCTGTTTGAAAGCACGAAGCAAGGAATGGTGTGCGCAGCAGAGAACTGGCCTGTGGCCGGGCTAGCTGGAGGGATATACGAAGGAGCTAGGAGAAGGTCTGGGACGGGACGGCGGGAGCCAAAGCATTAGCTGTTCTGGAACTCGATCAGCCCTTGCTTTCTCGGGGACGGCGGGTCCGGAGTAGTCTGGGCACCCGCAGGTTTGCTGACGAGCCTGCTGCTGTTTTCTTAACCTTCAAAGAACCAAGTCAGCTTCAACCCATCTCGATCGGTTAGTGTTCAGGTCCGGAAACAGAAACCACTTGAAAAATGTTAGATAAGGCAGAGGTTGAGCACAGAGAACCGGTAACTTACAAAGATCCCTGCGCAGGGTTGAAGGATGGCCTTTCCTGTGCCGCAAACATCCCAACAGCTGAGCTCAGCCTGACCTACCGGACTCTAACCGCCTATCGACCTTCTGAGGTCATTTCTCCTCTCCTCTCTACAGTAAATGGACTCTATGGGTTGATCTTCGACTTCCTCTAACCAGTAGGTCTCAGCTGCATTCCTTACCTCCCAGCACGTACCTGGAGAGCGACTGCACATCATGGGAGATCCTCTGTGACGGCAGCCCCCGGGAGAGCAACAATGGGGACACCCGTGAATGCTAAGAAGATGGACACAAAGACAGAAGACTGCGAACCGGTACCCCAGACCACTGTGTTTTCTCCGTGGTTTTATTCCAGAACGTGAAGCAAACACTTACCTTGCTAATAACCACTAAGGCAGGACAAGTAAAACTTCAGAACAATTAGACCAATTGGGGGTGGCCAACAAAGGAATAAATGGAAAAAAGCCCAGCAAGTATCAAAGCCATCTCACAGAACCACAAATGAAAACACCCAGCTAAGAGGTACTCTGGACACAAAGAACCGCATCTGGTCCGGGAGCAGAGCAGGACCCGAGAGGAAGCAAAGGGACAAGCAACGCCAACACAGTAGATGCATGAATGCGCCGCTAGAGAATTCTGAGGAAAACTGTCTGTTCTCAGGAAACACCGAGGCCAGGCTCCCTCTGTCAGGAAGCAGAAAGCACTGTGCTTCCAAGCTACACACCCTGTCCCCAGCCTGTTTGGGGAGCAGGGCCCTGAGTCTGACGCACAGTTACCTCAGTTACCAATGGTCCTCTGAGCGTCGCCTACCACCTGCCGCTCTGAGACGGTTCGGAGTCTCAGACCAACAGACTGACGTGAACGAAAACCCAGAATTTATGTTAACTGATGGGGGCAAGTGATCCACAAGCAGAAAGAATTAGACATGATGTCCCATGGGAGTGACCAAGTCCGTCAGACACAAGCATCTAAAGATGAGGAAATCAAAGCTCCCAGTGATCATCTTGGCATGGGCCTCCCCCAAGGCAGACCCTGAGTCAGTGGTGAGAAGCTTATTTGGGAAGTAGAGAGAAGAGGGACAGGGGAACAAGGAGTGAGACAGGGACAGGAAGAAGGGAATAAAGTCCATAATCAAGACAGCTACCACTGGGGCCAACTGGGGAGGCTCTAGAACAGTGTGGAACGCACACCACAGTCATCCCACTTACAGGGCAGTGGGTCCGGGGCATTGAGACAATAGCTCTCATTAGCCTTTGACTAATGTATGTCAAGTCCTGGCGTCCACAGACACTGACGCTCAGGGAGGAGTCAACTTCCTCATACCTCCTGTCTACCGTCTGGGCAAAGGAGAATTCAACCACTAGAGAAAAGCCAACAGAGGAACAAATACAGGGTTGGCAGTGGAAACGGGGCCAATGGTAGTTAAGTGGAAGGGCAAGGAGATGTGGGAGGGGGGCCCCAGAAACATCTGCGAGGGCTGACTTCTTTAAAACTGAACATTAACCGAGGATAGTGGGGCTGAGACTTCAAGCCAGTCTTACACCCTTCAGGACCCACATCTTCCAACGCTCTGCCCAGTTTACACATTAAGATGAAATCTGTGTACGCTGGAAATTCGGGACCGGAAGGAGCATACCCACAACCTGAGGCATGGGGAGGACTGAACAGTGGCCGTGACATAGGGACAGAACCATTAAAATGCTACAGAGTAGAAAAGGGCACTGAGATCTTCCCAGCATACACAGCTCCAACACTGAATGGCCGAAGTGCTAAAGACAACTGGGCCAGAATACAGGGAGGGATTCTGAGATTATTTGTTTTTTCATCTGTTAAACTCTCCAGGGGCCACCTTGCAAGGTTCTATATTTAGTTCTCAGCAGATGACCATCAAAAGACAGAAGGAAAAGTCTATGATTTAAGCCAAGTGCTAGTTTTCCATACAAAGACCTTAGACAGACCGTATCCTATATGAAAGAATTCTAATGCCGCCGCCACATTTTATGAGCTGCTGACCTCTGACACTGAGGCTGAGACAGTGATAACGAGATAGGTGCAAAAAGTGCTTTATCACCTTCAACATGAAAAATGACCACCATCGGCACAACTGCTCAAGCCGGAAGCCCAGGTGCCATCCTTGAAGCCTCCCTTTTCCTCGAGTTCAACTGGTCACAAGTCCCGTGCATGTCCTCTCCGAGGAACTCTCCCAGGAATCCACTCCTTACGATCCCCATTGCCACTACCAGTGCCACCAGCCTCTCTCAGCTGGATTCTCCCCAAGCCGTCTCCTCCTAAATGGTCTCTCCAACCACCCCGTAAAACATTTTCCAAAACGCACGGTGATGTTTTTCCAAATACAAACAAATCTGTTTGAGTCAGTCCCTGATGAAAATCCTTCACGTCTCACTGCCCCTAGAAGAGGACCTGACATTCCCATTTGGTGTGATGTAACCCTCAGGCCACTCGGCGCCCTGCCTTCTCCAGGAGACAAACCACCTCTCTCTGTGGACACCGGGACTTGACATACGACATCCCTCCATGCCCCTCTCTCCACCTTGCTAAATCCTAGCTGTGTTTCCTCTCTCAGCTTAAACAATACTGTCCTGGGGGGAGCTTTCCAAACATCTAGAGAAGGTGGAAACTTCCAGTCAGTCTTTTTCAGACATCCCTGAACCTTTCACGTAACTGTGCCCTTGGGTAACTCGTATTTGTGAAATGGCCACCTTCCCATGCTAGAATGTCATCTCCAGAAGGGAAGAGACCATCACGGTTTTGGCCATCATCAACATCCCGAGCACGTACCATGGGATCTAACATACGCTCTGCTGACTCACTGGCCAGGATTTACAACAGCACGTCCAGGGGTGCCTCCTTTCGCTGACTCCACAGAAGTCGGGCAATGAATCGCAGTCACTATGTGAGAACTTCTTTGTTAGATACAACAGCAGGAACTTCTGTAGGAGTAGTAGGAGGGTTCAAGGAAATGCTGGAGCAAACTGGAAAGTGAACGGGTTGTTAGGACTTGGACAGCAATACCAACAACACAGTCAGACACCATTTATGGGTGATCCGTAAGCTTTGGAGTCTGTAGCCCTAGAATCACCTAAAGCTAAAGGAATGTGTATCTTTAGAATTCAGACTACGACTCAAAAGATAATCTAGAAGAAATGTGAATACCACACCAGAGCCTTCTTTCTCCAAAACCATCATGTGGCTGTAAAGGCATAAAGCTCTAATTCTAGAAAGCCGTTATGACTTCCATACATTAAGCCAAAGGTACAGATCCAAGGTACTGGAGTGAGCATTCCAGAAACCTTCTACAGAACCGTGTCCGGGCAAACCATGAATTTTCAAAAAGGTACCAGTGACATGCTACACATAATTTTTACACATTAGCCTGCTGCTGCCGCCAGGGAGTATGTATTATTCAAACAGGGTGCACATTCAGTAATGGAAAGGGTGAGGGGAAAATGCTGCCTTTAATTTTAATGTGCCTGGCATACTGGAAAAAAATTACTGGCCTCTGTATGTGTATGACAGAGAGTTTTGTGGAACATGTGTTGTATGCAACACTGTTTATTATCAGTAAATGAAGCCAAGAGCTAAGTTGAAAATGAATGCTAAATTAAAAATTATATAAAATGGAGTGAAATGATTTAATTAACAGATTATAAGTGAAATGTTGCAGTGCAAGAATGAGCTTGGGAGAAGAGGGAAGAAAAAAACGTGGAAGGGTGGAAACCTGTCTTTTCCCTTTATTTCCTAAGAGATACTAACAGTCACGTGATGTTTGCCAGTTTTTAACCACAGCCTCTGCGACAGTCAATAAACTTGCTTAATTAAGTCACCAGTTTGGAGGACAGAGTTCGAAACAAACTGCCTTCTGTGTTAAAGTAAAAGTGGAACAAACAACAAAATACAGTGGACTTTCTGAAAAACCTAGCTCATATTTCGAAGGCATCATGCACTAGTATAACTAGTATAACTACTGTTAGTGCAACTAGTATAACTAGTGTAACTAGTATAACTAGGTCCCATCCTCCTCCAGGGGCCTCACGCAGACCTTCCTCGAAGTGCAACAGTTACCTTCTGGAAGCTGTGATACAAGCACTTATTCATGTCAAGCGTCAAGTTACCATTTTGACTGTCTTTGAGGACGTTACCTTCGTAGCTAAGGCTGTCCCAGAAAGACAAACCACAGAGCTGGAATTCACACTCAGACCTGCTGACTCTCAGGAAAGCCCTCGCTATTTCTCCTGTACCAAGCTGCCTCTTCCCAGGGGTCTTTAAGAAAGAACTGCCAACTGCAAGGCCCCCCAGAATGTTTTCCCTCAATTCTGACAGACATCTAAGGACTCACTCCACGACGCATCACCAGATACCTATCTCCGGTGAAGGCGACCAAGTATTTTCCTGAAGAAGGAAATGTGATTTGCATACATTAGTGTGTTCAAAGTTGAAGTGCATTTAAGACAGTCAACTTGTATCAACTTCACAACAATCTGGTTGTTCTCTACATGAGCCTATCTACTTACTTTTACACAGGGATGATCCTATGAAAAGTGCCAAGTGTGAGGCATTTAGTTAACACGGCTGAAATTAACAAAGAGAAAAATGGAAGGGAAATGGACAGAAAATCAGTGAATTCCCAGAACAAAAATGACTTTAAGACACTTCCTCTTCCCTGCGCCTAAGCAGACATTTTGCATGATACGGTGTTACAAGACGCAACCTACGTTTTTTTTTCAAAAGAGGATGAAAAACAGAGGAAGGAAATCAATGTTCTTTTATTCATTCTTTCATTCATTTAGGGAGGGAGGGAGGGAGGGAGGAAGAAAAAGGGGGAGGGGCAAAGAGAGAGAGAATCCTAAACAGACTGGATGCCCAGCACAGAGCCCGACACGGGGTTCAATCTCACAACCCTGAGATCACAACCCGAAATCAAGAGTTGGACTCCATGGACTGAGCCCACCAGGGGCCCCTCAATGTTTTCTTTTTAAAGTAACTGATCCAGACGTTTTTATGCCAAAATTGTGTTGCTTTTGCCCACCAGAATAGGAACTAAGAATTTCTGTAACACAAAACAAATGCTGGAGTTTTCCAATTCTTCAGGAATTTAATAAGAGCAAAGAGAAATAAATCCAAGGGTTCCACACTGCCATGTGCTGTCTGAGGTGGGTAGCACGGAAGCACACTAATCAATTCAGGAGCCTGGTCCCAGCCTCCCTACCAGCGGAGCCTAGGGAAGAGGAAGAGGATCTGGACAGAGGTGTGAGCCGCACGTGTAGTGGGGACAGAGGGCCGACCGCTCTCCCCACGCAGGAGGCACAGCGCAACACCGCAACCCGGGAATCCGACGCGGGAGTTCAGGCCGGCGGAGTCTCCGGACGGACGTAGCATCCGTTCATCCCCTTTTGTCAACAACTCGGCAGCGCTCGGGTCCCCCAGCACAAAGCCAGCCTGGGAGATAAGGCTCCCCCTTCCCCCGGAAGGCCAGGCAGGTGCCGCGCACGAAGACGTGAGCCCCAGGTCTCCCTCGCTGCGGACATGCATCAGCGCGTGGTTCTCCAGAAAGGTCCACTCCGCGTGCCCTCCCCGCGTTCTCGGAATGGAGCTCGTTCCCCTTGCAGCAACTGGGAGCGGTGGGACAGGGAAGTGGCAGGAAGGGAAAAAAGAACGGAGGAAGGAAAGAAAGGAAGGAAGAACAAAGGGTTGACCAGATATACTCTTTAGAAGTCTGCCTATAGGGGGAATATATAGGAGTTTCTCCCTTTGGTAATGTGGAGACGGTCTGGCATGCCTGAGGGTAAATCGATACTAGGCACAGCCCAGGTGAGACTGCCAGGTTACAGGAAGCGCGGCGGTAAAACAGACACAAAAGACACACGGCCCTCCGAGGTCCCCCGCAGCCACAGTAACCACCTGCTGGTTCATCTGACATTGACTTTCCCCGCGTCCCAGTCTTTTCTCTTTCTTACCCCTCCCCCAATGCCCCAGCTTTCTGGGGGTGAAGAGATAACAAAAACCTCTCAAGAAGGGTTTAGCTTGGGAATAAATCCTATGTTTGCCAGGAAATGATGTAGACAATAGGAAAATGTAGGGAGGAGCTTCTAAGGACGTGAACTGGTTCTCCAGGAGCCCAACCAGAAGATTCTCGAAATGTTACTGTATGTGTTAAGTGGACACTGGCTTTCCTGATTAGATCTTATCACAGTCATTTCAAATGGTTTCTTTCTTACTCCACTTGCTACCCTTTGCCTCTGCCAGAGTGCAGAGACAAAGGAAAAAGACAAAAGACCTTCTCTACCCTGCCTTGGCTCCTTCCAGAAGTATTCTTCAGAGTCATGAACCCACAGGGGCTTTTGAATTTAGATAACTTTTATGGTCAGAGCTAAAAACCTTTGCTGGTAATAGGAAATGTCACATGGAATCCACTGGGTAGTCATAATTTCCATTTATAAATAGAAAATATAAAGAGGGTGCCTTATCTGGGTGATTTAATACATGTCTCTGCTTATTACTGTTTTCGAAGTGCCTTTTGCACAAATCTGATTTCAACTGTGCAATAAAGATTCATTATCCTTTTACACAGCAGCCTTTGCATTTCTATGCAGGATCTAATTACGAAAATAGGAACTATTCTATAAACAGATGCTAATCGTGAAGGGAAAATGCTTTCATTTTAGAAAGAAGGTATTGCTAAAACTTGACTCAGAAAAGCGCTGCATCTGCATGGAGAATGAGCGGGTGTGGAGTGGGAAGGGTGAGGACGGCAGATTGTACTTCATTCTTGACAGACACTCTCATGTGAGTGTCACCAGGGGAAAGGTCCCCGGTAAATCACTCTAAAGCTGAGGTCACAAACAAGAATGCACACTAACTCTTATGCCCCCCACCCCAATCTAATTTTTTGTTCCCACAGATTACTTAAAAAAGATCTTGTCCTCTATTTTCTTGCATTTTTGTTTTCCCTCAAAAAGCCCCATTACTTTCATAATGGGAGGGGGGTTGGGTTCCAATGAACAATACAGGAAGAAAATTCCTTCTCCTATTTGGGGCAAGGAGTTAAACGTCTAAGTTTTGAGAATAACTAAAAAACAAAAAGAAAAACCAAAGACTACAGCAACCACCTGTAAGAGACACATCAGACACTAGGTTAATTTTTTGTTTCATTAATGGGTTATATTAAGGATCAAGAGAGACGTATAATTTCTAGTTAATGAACAATTGTCTGTCCTCATCACACTCAACCTCTCCGCAGCACAACCGTGAATGACCATACCATACATCCTTGTCTACGAAGCATCTTTCTCTCTGTTTCAGTGACTCAATGCTGGTCTTACATCACTGACTTCTCTGCCCTCTCCCCTCAGTCCTTCTCCTTACCCGGCTGCACACGGGACTCTGTTCAGAGCCTGCCGGTTCTTCTACATTCTGTCCTCAGAGGACCCAGCCTGTCCCATGGCTCTAAATCCCATCTCTATGCTGATGACTCCCAAACCTCTAGCTCTGGCCCAGACTTCTCCCCAGTATCCCAGGATCTTTTAACTGTTCAGTTGATGTCTTCTCTTGGCTGTCAATTGGCAGTTCTTTTGTAACCTTTATCGAAATAAAATTATTGACTTTCTGCTTCCCACTCTGTAAATTCATCCAGTACAATTTTTCCCTCTACCTATGAATGACCTCCGTCATCCAGCTGCTCGAGCTAAAATCCTGGAGGCCATCCTGGACGCCTCTTTCTCCTTTGCATCTCATACCCATTCTGTCTTAAGTCCTGTGACATCTGCATCCGAAATAAAGCCCGCATGCAACCACTTACCATCTCACGGCTATAACCTGGCCTTATCACTCTCCCTCTGACCCATGCAAGGTGATCTCCTGGCTTCCACTCTGTGAGCACGCGGCGCATTTTCCACACATCAGATGAGCATCACGCCCCAGGCTAAAACGATCCGAGACTTTCCACTGCCACCTGAATGCAAGCCAAATTCCTACCCAGAGCCTTCCAGGGTTCTGACAGGAGTCCTCCTCTTTTCTGTCTACTTTCTCCCTTTGAGATCTAGATCCTAGCCACACCAGTCTTCCTTCTGTCCCTCGAACTCAGCAAGCTTGTTAGTAACTTGGGGGCTTTGTACTTGCTCATGCTTCTGCTTGGAGCAGTCACGCTACCTCCCACTACCCTTCAAAAGCCTCCCCATCATTTAGCCCTTAACCTGGATCCTTACCACCCATACACACACTCTGTCCCTCCACCCTTGTGCACCCTCTCCGGAGCCCCCCCAAATTTCCAAATTAATCATTTGCTTCTTCTTTATGAGTTTATTACCTACCTTCATCCTAGAACGTAAGCCCCTTGAGAACAGGCCTTTTCTCTTGCTCGGCACGGTACTCCCAGCACGAAGAGCAATGCCGGGCTCCAAGTGGGGACCTCACAGAGATACTTTGCAACTGACTGAATTAACCTGAATTTGCCCGTAACAACAAAACTACCCACAATTATTCTAAAAGAAAAACTGGGTTATTGCAATGTTAAAAAACAAAACAGTAAACCAACCAACCAACCACCCTGGGAGAACTACGAGGCTGCCATTTACTTTAGGTATTTAGTTAATTATCTAGTAATTTAAAGGTATAATCGATGTGCATTTCCCGACCTGCTCCTTCAAGCTGTCAGTCCCTGTGCCTGGTAGAAATAATGTTAAAATGACAAATTGAGTAATTTACTTCCCCAGTACCTTGTAAGTGAGGAATTTTTAAATAGAGTTGTCTAAAGCCGTTTAATGGTATAATGACCACTCCTTAAACACGTACTTATTTACTTCAGAATTTCACGCTGGGATCTCTCAAATTAGGTAAAACATGCATGACAAGAAAACAGGAGAAACAGATACAAATACACACGTCCTTTTGTTTTTTATCATAAAAGCAATGTATTCATAAACCATACATTCTAGGCAACGGTATTAAATACTTCACATGCATTAATCTAACTGAATTCTCAAACATGATTATAAGGCATGTACCACTGTAATTACACGTGAGACAACTTCGGTTTATAAAGATGAAGTACAGTCATGGCCAGAGTTATGCAAAAGTAAATGGTGAAGCAGGGACGGTCTGATTCTAAAGCCAGGGTTCATTCTACGCATCCCAGAGCGTAGCAGAAAGTAAACTCATTATCCTCTTATTCTTTATTATGTTTTCAACCAGTCACAGATTTACTAAGATGCTAAAGGAATCACTTTGTGCAGAAGAGCACACTCTTATTCTCTCGAGTAAGTCTCGATTTGGTAGGAAGCCCAAGGCCTAACTGGGGACGCCGCCAGCAGGCAGGCGAGAAGGAACGGGCAGTTACACAGATAGCGCGGAACGTGGGACCGCGTCCAGCCTCAACACAGAGATCGCTCTCTCTCGAAGGCCGTTTTTTTGGCCATTACCCTTAGAAAGTCCAAAGCAATCCCTGCTTCTACACACCTCTGTAAGACATCTGGCTCCTAGTAAACTATTAATGATAGAATGCAATGCCATAAACCTTATTTGGAAGATCTTAAAAGAACAAAGCCTCCACTAATGACATTTTAATGAGGAAATGTATAGGCTAATTACTGTAATCTTCCGCCGGTCTATAAAAAGCCTGCACCCCAGTGATGCAAATATCTGCTGACTCAGCCTGTACTGACAAGATTTCGTTTTATATTTTAAATCAGGGAGGGAAACAAAGGGGAAAAAAGAGGAGGGAAAAAATGACCTCAGTCCCCAGCTACAGAACGCCGGCTAAGGGGGAGAGGGTTAACAGGGCACACTCGGAGCAATAGAGAGAGGTGAATGTCTTTTGGATGGGCATTTCCTTGAGTCCCAAACTGACTGCTTTGTAGTGCATAAATCTGGCACAATCCCTGGGCCAATGAAACAGACTGATCAAGAGCTACACTGCGGGATGGGACTACGGCTGGAGGTAGCACAGTTCAGGCCTGGAAAACAGACAAGCCTGCCAGCATCCTGTATTTCTATCATGTAGGGATATTCACCTACATTATGTCATTTTACGGTGGGTGGCAGGTAGGACACTGGCTAAGAAGCATTCATGAAAGCTAGAACTATCCCAGCTTACTTACTTAGGAAGCTGAGAAACCATCACGGGCAGTGGTCACAGACTTTGTGATTTAAAACCCGTTTTTTCTTACTAGAGTTTCGTTCGTCTCCTTTCTCTCAGTTCCCAGTTGTCTACACTTATGGAAGAAAACAGAGGCAACAAGAAAACAGCAATAAAATTCTTGTAAAAAACAGGGGCGCCTGGGTGGCTCAGTGGGTTAAAGCCTCTGCCTTCGGTTCAGGTCATGATCCCAGGGTCCTGGGATCGAGCCCCGCATCGGGCTTTCTGCTCAGCAGGAAGTCTGCTTCCTCCTCTCTCTGCCTGCCTCTCTGCCTACTTGTGATCTCTGTCTGTCAAATAAATAAATAAAATCTTTAAAAAAAATTCTAGGAAAAAACAGATGGATAGATATGTATGTGCCTCCATACCCCTGTGTCTCTAATATCTCCCTTCCATGCTTGCCTTCCCCACGTCCTGGCTTGACTTACCATCACACATACACACACATGCTAGAAAGTCTCCATCTCCAAGATGCAAAATATTTTAGGGAATCGTATTAGAATGTGGTCATGAAAAACCAGACTGACTATGCCTAACGGAGGAAAAAAAAAAACATGGACAGAGGAGTTAGGAGAAGAGCTCTAATACCAATTAATTAGCCATATGTCCTACATCAAGTCACTTAACCCCACAGATACCAGTTTTCTCCTCTGCAAATTAGGGAGCTTGGAACAGATGGCTTTTAGAGTTTATTGTTCTGAAGCTAATATTTTAAAATTCTATGACTCGGGTACACATCCAGTTCAAGATACGAATTATTCTTCAAGGCCCATCTCTTCCAAGAAGTCTTCCATGATACAATTAGCAGGAATTAATCTTTCCCTCTTTTCCCCTTACTCTTTTGTATCCATACCGCTCTGTAGCAATCTAGGGCACTGGTCAAAGGCCAGAGTTCAAATCCTAGCCACTTATTAGCTGTGTGACCTTAGGTGAATGACCTAACCTATCTGACCTGCAGTTTCCTAAATTATCAAATGCTGACAATAATAGTACCTACACCGTAGGGGATTATGAAGAGAACTAAATGAGATAATGTATGCAGAGTGATCAGAATAGTGATTATCACTTACTTGCTGAAGAAATGTAGGGAGCAGTGGTTGTCCTTGTTTGTGGTTGAGATCACCCAGTCTCCGATAAGCTTCTATATTCCCCAGTGTCTCTGTGTCATGCCTCTCATTTACCTTCTGTGATTTACGAAGCTTTAAAGAAGGCTATTTTGATGACCCAGCAACTCAAAATCTTAAGAGCTAGAAGAACATGGAGCAAAGTGATCTTGGCTCAAGGGTGCATTCATTTCGGATACGCCTGTTGCACCCATCACGTAAGTCATAAGCCCTTGACAGGAGTCAGTGGTAACTTACACATCTCTTCCCCTCCCGTGCTCAACAAATTCACTAAATGTGAACATGGAGGGTGCATACCTGAAATTACCTGGTTTTACCACTAGATGATGGTTGTAGATGTCTAAACACTGAAAAGCTGGGTTTTGCTGCTAACATAACGTTCTGATTCGTTCCCTCAATGTTCAACAAATATTCATTGAGTCTCTCCTCTGCACGAGGCCCATGCTAGACCACGGCATTCTAGGGCATACCACACTGACCCCGTACCTGACCTCACAGAGCCTACAGACTCCCGGAGACAACACACACTGTACCTCTACAAAGACAACCTGTGACAGACATGATCAGCATGACAAAGGAAATCTGGGCCCTGATAAAAAGCTTTTATCTGATAGGATAAAACAAAAAGATTTTACCTGATGTCACAAAAGAGAAAGATTTTATCTTATGTGATAAAAAGAAAAAAGCACAAAACAATGCTGATATTTATTAGGTTGTCTAGCTGTGAATTCCGGGGTGAAACCAGAGGATAGGCACAGCCACCAAACTGAAATGCTCCGCTTTGTCTGCTGGAGACAAAATAACGTTACAGGGTTAGTCTGGACTTCTGCCAGTTTAGAACGTGTGCACCCATCGGAGGCAGACTATGGAAACACAGCCCCCTTGACCACAAGCATAAGTTCATCTCTAGGATAGGGAAATCTCATACACCAGTTCAACACTTACTGGTTACCAGGAGCTGAAGACAGGTCCTGGGGACAAAGTGAGAAAGAGAAGACTCGGCCTTTCAAGACAACACATGGCAGTGGGGAAAACAACTAACCAACAGGAATCCTAAGACGACTAAAACCTTTAAATTGAGCTTCTCTGAACTACCTACAATGTATTCTGCTAGATAGTGCCCATAACTGAGCCACAGAGCTCCCTAAGACTTTGAAGGAAACATACACACACACATACACAGGGTACTTCCTCTCTCTCTCTCTCTCTCTCTCTCTCTCTCGGCTAACAGCAAATAATAGAAAAATGGATTATTATTATGGCAAAAACTGGCTCTATTACTTGATCTGGTTTTTCATGAAATTCTAAAGAAAATGAGCTCCTGGAGGGAACAGACCACGTCTCTCCATCCCCAAAGTTCCACTACAAACATCTAGGCAGCTAACTGAAGGCAACAATGTGGGCATACAGAAGTGAGGCCTCTGGTATAAAATAATGAACATAATTTTCCCTTAAAGACGCCCCAAAATACATGTTTATAATTCTGAAAATATGAACCAAGGATAAGACGTTTCAGTTCATTCTTCCTTGGGGTCTGGGTGCTACCATCAAGCATTAATTAGGATAAATCATTTAAAAAAATTAACACTTCAAAGAGGGAAAATAACTGGTGTTATTTAGAAATGTCCTGTACAGGTGTGTAGATGTCTGTATATGCACATATCCGACAGAGAGCAGCCTCCAGTGACTCAGAGATCAACAGAGTGAGTGTGTGCGTATGCGTGTGCGCGTACGTGCGTGCGCGTGTGAACTGAGCCTGGAGTAGAAAGAATTCCAGCAATTAGTTTGTCCAGTTCTCTCTTTTTTCTAAGAAAACTGATGCTGAAAGAGGCTTACTTGTTGCTCAAGAGCTAACAGGTAGCAGAGGTGGAGACACACTTCCCCACGTAACCAACGGCGAGCGTCTACACGCAAGCCCCTGGCACCGGGAAGGCTTTTCGGTTTCAGTCATTTCCGAGCCGGAACTACCGTGGCTCGTGCTGCGTCTAAGGAAGACAATTTCTGAGCCCGTTTCCCCAAGAGGGCAACCATGACGATCTGAGCTTCGGACTTGCTATCACTGTACCTTCTCTGACCTCCAAAGATACAGAGGCCGGGGAACATTAACAGTCCCCGAACGAATGGCCACAAAAGTCTGCCTGTCTCTGTGCCTGGATGGGGAAAGGCCATCTACTTCTCTTCGCTGATTTCGACGACTCCTTCAAAATGAAAATAAATACATGAGAATGATGTTTTATTTAAGAACCTAATTCCAGACACATCAATGCATTAATACATGTCCCTATAGATGCTGCCCTTCCTGATCAAATCTGAATTATTTTCCATCAGCTGCTGCAACCGGATACCCAGATGCCTGGAGAATAGCAGAGCTCGAGACGGTTCTGAAGTGACACGCTCCGGATCCTTCCCGTGCCAGATGAAATTTAATTACATCCATTGTTTTTACTATTCAAAATATACTGACAGTCCGTCTACACAGCAAGAAATCTCCTCTAATTTATCCAGCATGGCTTTTATGCCAGGAGAAGGCGGCAAGGGCGGGGGTGTAGCTCCCTCCCCACCCCGCCAGGAGCCAGGGGGCCGCTGAAGCCCCTTGATTTCCCCAGCCCAATTATTTCATTGTGCGCTCTCCTCCTCTACAGCGCTCCTCACCTAGGGACACGGTCCGCCTAAACACCACACACTTAATGGAGTCCCCGAAGCTGTCTCAATTTCATCGCTTCTAACTAATAGGCTGTGATACTTTTTCCCCAAACAGATCAAGCTCTTCCTTCCCTCCACGTCCCCGTCCTACAGAAGAGGAGAGGACTTGGGGGAAGCCAGGCGCTCGGATGAGAGAGCTCATTCGTTCTGCCGCGCACCTTCATTACGGCCTAACACCGCCTTTCTTAAGGGCACAACAACCTCACTTAATCTAATCTAGGAGCTGCTTTTTTCCAGATAATGACAATAATCGGTGCTTCCTTATTACTGCTAGTAGTCACACAGAACAGTGGGAATTGACACCGCTTCCAGTAGTTAGCACGCAGACAAGACGAGTTTGGCTTTCCTTGAAAGACCTCTAAAATTGATTGCCCAGAGAATATTTTAGGATTGAGAGAGGAAATAAGGAAGGAAGAGGAAAATGTAGCTTCCCTTCAACGCCTAAGGTCTTTGGGACATGTTCCTTGAGGTCAAAGATTTCAAAATATTCTCCCGTTCTTTCTTTCACCATTCAAGAGTAGATTAGTGATAGTATTTAAAGGGTCATTCCTATGCTGACTCGGATTTATGCTTGAAAACAAGTCTGATGTCCAGAGGTAGGCATCAATGTACCAAAAGGCCTCCCTTTATCTCCCCGTGCAGAGATCATTTATGTTTTTCTCAATCCTTAGCATCTCCGTTAATAACTGTGTCTTACTGAGATTTTCCCATTCAAATATACAAGCATTTTGCGGAAGGACGTTTGAAAAAAAGTCTACTTGCTTTCTTCAAGACTAATTTCTTTAAAAATATTGCACATACTTTAAACATTCCTGCCATCTTCCAGGGTCATACCCAGGTTAAGATTTCAATAAAAAACAATCAGAAACCTAGGTCCAAAAGCAGGCTGAAGAAATACTATAGCTATTTTCTGAAATGTGACACCTCCCTGTCCCCCAGGGAAAATTCCTGTGCCGTCAGAGATAAGGCCTCTTATGTAACTGTGGAAAAGAATCAAAATGGTTAATTCCGGATGCCTCTAATAGTGCTGCAACTCAGAAGCCCTCTTCCTAGAGCAAGACACAGCAGTAACATTTAATTACATTTGAGTCTAGCTTCGGGTTCCATAAGCCATCCTAAATTACCTTTTGGGTCAAAACAGAGCTGGATTTTTCTCACTGAAGACAGTTACTATTATCTTCAAAGTTAACATCCTTGACTGGCTTGGGATGGAAAAGATGGCAAACGCGTAGTAATAAACTCTAGAAGGCATCCGGACAGTCCCTCAAGCAAATGAAGTCCCCTCCCTTGTTGTGGCCCCTGCCCAGAAGGTTTGTGACCATCCTAACCGGGGTCACTACTTCCTGGACAAGCCCACGGGTCACATTCAGGCTAAAAGTTACCTAACATGGACTGTGGAAAAACCAGTGGGGCTGGTCTTCGGGTCAAGGTGTTCTGTTTACGTTCACCAAGTTACAAACTTATACGGACACTTTCCAGGTTCAAGAGATGTTGTCACCCTTTTATATGCATAATGACAGATTCTGATAAAGCAGGGACCAAAGAGAAGGAAGTGCTCTGGATATGAAACGCAGAGAGGAGGTCTCCTAGAACTAACTGAATTCATTACGCCAAGCAATATTCTTCACAGACAAGAAAGAAATCATGAGAGTACACAGGAAAATAATGAAAGATTATTAAAGTGGATTCTAGGTTGGATCTGAGATTTAAATAACCCTGACAGTAGGTTATACGAATCAGTGCACTCCCTTCCCCAGAGGCAAACCTCTCTGAAGCCTCGGTGGCTAGCACGGGCCCTGCTTTCTCATGTCAGAAAATTATGTTGGGTGAGATTAGCCTGAATAGTGCCCTCTACGGGGATTAACATTTTCTGACTCTCCTTCCCAGGGGCTGGCATTTGTGCCTTGCTGGCAGAAGTCAGTGATTTCCCTAAAAGCCTCTGCATTCAGGCTCTGAACTCAGACGGCCGGCGTTTGCGCCTCAGGTCTGTTGTTGATGAGCTATGTGACCTTGAGCAAGTTATTTTCCTCGCCGAACCTCAAAATCTACACCATACAATGAGGAAACCATTCAGAAGGCAGTGGTGTGGCTGAAATGCTGTAAAGGAAGGCCTAGCACCGAGCCTGGCACAGAGAAAGGGCTCACCAGATGAGTTTCTCTTACGTTCATGTTCAAGACATGTATCTGTCTGCATTTTTTACTTCGTTGATAATAATCATTGCTCATCAGTGTCTTCAAAAGCAGCTCTTTTCCCTCATTGTATCGGATACAACGCGAACACCTCGTCAGATCGTGTCAAGAAACCAAGAAGGGCTCAGGGTTCCAAGGGTTTGGGAGTCGGTCAAGGCAGGCTGCCTCCATCAGACTTTGAAGACTACAGATCTGGCATCACAACAGCAGGTCTAGACGATGTCAGGCTTGGTCCAAATGGAAGACAAAGGTAGTGGCACGCCATCTCTAAGCAGGACAAGGGACCAAAAGAATCCCACTGGGTTGATGGCATTTTTACCATTTGGCTTTCTTCCTCTCCTCTCTGAGCACGTACTGGCTCCCTCGGATGGCCGCTGGTATCTACCCAATGGTAGTTTTGCTAGGGTTCGAGTCATGCTTGCTTTCAAGCCTGTGGCCAGAACTCTCATGCTCACACAGACCTAAAACAATATCGATTACAAGGAGCCCCCTTTTAACCTTTTAACACCCTGATTCCAATCCCCCCTCCGTGTCACGCTGCTCCCTAAATTAGAATCCCATCTGCCCACATTCCATTTGGAGCACCAGCAGTCTCTGGAGGTAGAGTCTCTTTATGCCTTCAGCTTTCAGGCTGCGGCCACGGGACATGTTCAGACCAACAAGGACTCCCGCATCCCTACACTGACAAGTGAGAAGTGAGAGTTTAAACATGCTAAAGGCAATTAGCACTGAGGCCTCGTATAGTCAAGTTCATCCTAGCGGGCACGACAAAGTGACGGCTTCTATCCTACACTCCCATTGAGTTCCACGCCTCTCATTTTCTACATCTGTGTTGAGTTAGAAGAGCTTTCCAATTAGCAAACTTCTATTAAATACGATTATGTTTGCTCAAGATATATCAGAAGTGACTTGAAGGGAGTAGCATAAACCTTTCATTCCATTTGGTAAATTTACAGCAATGAACTCGAAATCAATATTCTATTTGTCAGAATTAGAAGGCCCACACTGAATTTATGCATTCCCTAAGAAGTTCTATAAGAGACAGGGCTCTTTTCTCCCTTTGATGGCATTAGTCTAACCAATAGAAGAACAGTCTTCCTAACAGAAAGAAAGGAAGAAACACAGGGTTTCTTCTTCTTTTTTTTTTTTTAGTACCTGCTATAAACTCTGTAAAAGGGCACTGTGACCGTGACTTCATTTAATCTCCCCAAGATTACTCTGAGGAAGGGATTACCAGTCCCACTTTTACAGTGAGAGCACAGTCAACATTGAATGACTTGCCGGGAAGCACACAGTTAAAGCAAGTGTTTTAAAATCTCAGTGTGGAAGGGGCGCCTGGCCGGCTCGGGTGGGAGGGCACGCAACTCTTCATCTCAGGGCCATGAGTTTGAGCCCTGCTTTGGGTATAAGGATTACTTTAAAGTAAATAAACTTAAAAATAATACAATCTAGATGTGTAAACCCAATTACCCTTCCCTTCCTTTGCCTATTCTTATATGAAAAAAACTATTTATAATTAAATTAGGACAATTAACATGTTTACAAATCATCTCGTGTTTATTTACATGGGAGACAAGAACATATGCAGCACGAAACTCTGAATAAATCTGTTAATTATCTTATGACTGCACTATGAATCAGGGAAAACATGACAAAATGAGCCCCTCTACACCGTTCAATGCATGTTCCTGCTATACAGGACTATGAAATAAGATAAGAAGGGTGTTAATGTGATATATAAACAAAAACCTGGGCTGTGGCACCAGCTCTCCCATCACTAGAGAAGCAGCGGATCACACTGCGGAAGCACTATATGTAACGTGACATATCGCCGTACTACCAGAAAGCACAGCATCTGTATCCGATTCAACAAGACTTCAATATGCTGAAATTCATTAAACCAAATGCTTGAGAAACATGCTGTGTTGATGCTTCTGGAAAGAACAGATCATCTCATCTCAAGGGTCTGTACTACCTTATAGACATGTTTTCACGGTATTTCAACAGAAAATATGACACACAGGACAAAGTGGGACATGGCTGACCACACAGGAATGAAGGGACGGCGGTAGAAATGCGGTCTTCGTCCTGCGCTAAATCGCAGGCCGTGAGATCACAGAAGAGTGTGTGTCCTGTAAGTCCTCGAGTTAACTCCTGCTCCCTCAGAAGCATTAGAAAGGCTACATTGGGTTAAACAGTATCAAACAACATCCACGAAAAGAGGAGTGACACAGCTGGCAACCCAAGGCTCTGGCAGATGCCCACCTCTCCAGTAATCGCCTCCAATGGGACTTAGGGAACTAGAGCTCCAAGATAATACACAGTCTATGGAGTCTTATTACCGGAAAAGGGTAACTAGAACTCAGCTCAGCCTGGCCTGTGACACAGACACCCCCACCGTCAGAATCTTGTTCAGCAAATACCACGCAGCAGGGAGAAAATCTGTGAAATGGAAATTTGTGATTGCTGAATAAGCAATACACAATTAAGGAATTTAAAACAGCTGCTAGGAGATGAGATGCACCAACTGGCAGGAAAAAGACGATTTTAATACTAATGATCATATTTAAAAGTAAACAAGAGTACCCCCTTTGCTCCTTAATGTACAGTACTTCTCATTCCATTCAAATGTCCATCCTGGCAAAAGAAAACATTACCTAGCAAAGGTCTTAATTTGATTAAATACCAATCAGCACTTATTACCGTATCTCTGGCTCAAGCCTCAGGTCTGGTAGAAAGTGCACAGGGAAATGATAGCAGGAAAAGGGTGCCAAGCTGGAAAAGCAATATTCCTTCTTATTGTGATTTTTATCATGTGCACAACAAACATTTTGCTCTGTAGTCTCTTGTGCTCAGAAGGGATCTGGCTCTCCCAATGCAAACATTCTGAAGAATATTAAGCACCGTGAACAGCCCAACTACTATACATCCGTGACACGCTCCACCCCAAACCACAATTGGCACTGGACCGGCGCCAAGTAAGTCCTTCGCGCCAACATGCACTGCAGAAGGTGGCCTCACCAGACGGATAACGAGTGGACAGCAGCATTCTCACTGGGGCTGGGGCATCGGCACTTCCAAAAAGCTGAGAGCTCAGGTCATCTGCAAGTCAGAATTCTCGATACCGAGAAATGAATAAAAGCAGCTCCGAGGATGTTTGTCCCCATCCTACAGATAACAGAAACTGAGACCCAAGCAGGCAAACCACCTTTCACAGAGATACACTGATTACCCCCGAGTGGCATCACGGGCGTTAATCTGGCTTCGAGCTTGACATGCACAAGAACCTCTCCTTCTTAAGGAAACTGGGAATCAAACATTTCCTGGCCAAAATTCAGCACCCCCGTCGGGAATATGGCTTACATACAGCAAAAACCTACAGTTCCAGTTTTCCTCTTCTGGGATTTCCTGTCCTCCTGCTCAAATCCCGTATTTATCAAGTCTTGGCCATTGGACGCCCCTCTTCAGTTTTTGGTTCTCATCATTTTGCTTTGTTATCATCTAATTAGACCTGGTAGGGTCATTTACAGGCACAGTCTCCTGAGAAATGAGGCACGGGCCCGTGCAGGCGGCTCTCCTTCTGCAGCACTGACATCGTCTTTGTAACGCACTGCTCATGGTCCTTCTTTCATCTGTTACTCTGGGTAATCACAGATACTGAGCAATCCTGGCACTTCTTGCTACAATTTTTAATGTTCTTTGGAAATTTCTGGCTTACTCAAAACTTCCTATAGGTACCTTTCCTTTCCTACAGATAAAGAAAAATATCCCGCTACACTTGTAGACAACTGGTAGACAACTGGAGAAAAAGCACATCCATCTATGTCCACAGGCTGGCAAAGCCTGGCACTCCCTACCAACAGGACGCACAGTCCACATTTAGAGTACGCCGAGGGTCAGCTTCTTACGAAGTTCTTACGGAAATTCTAAAGAAGGCTTCATCGTCCTCCAGGCTCAGGGCACCGTCACCCCACACTACAGCTGCTTCCCTCAAGCGCTTGCCTGATGGGCGGCTGATTTCAGATAGGCTCAGAGCTACCCCAACTGACTTCCACTCTCCTGACGGAGACTTTCCCTCCCTTTGGCTCCACACCATATGTCTTCCTTCCCATCTTTCCACGAATCTTCCCCTCGCCCCCACCCCAGGGAGATCGCATCCCCCTTATCCTCTCCCTGATCTCAGAGCACCGTCAGCTTCTGCAGCCTCTGGGCCCAGGGCACCAGCCCTCCTCTCCCTCCTCAAAGACCCTCTCTAAAATACTCAGCCTTTCAAGCCTGGCTCTGACTCAGGCAGCGGTGGTGGAATCTTAAAGTCCCACTCTCAATAAAACAAAGGGGTGCGTGTTTTACTCCTCTCCATTTAGAAGCACTTAGCAAGTGCCTGGCACGTACGAGGATTCAGTAACTGTCAGTACATCACCACTCCTAACGAATGGGATGGGATCAGGAAGTAAATGCAACATTTATCACCTGTTAATTAATTCTGGGGGTTTTGATACGACTTGTTTCTCAAAAACCTGGATTTTATCGAGTGAATGATTATATGCTCAAGGCTTCAGACCCTTCCTTTTACTAGGTAAACAGGAAAGTCACGCGGGCAGGAGAAATGATGGGCCAACAGTGCTGATCTCCATCAATGTTACGAAGATATCTCCGAGTTACCTGGCACAAGACTAGCAACTTCCTTTTCTTCTGATGTGATTTCAAAGCAAGGCCAGTCGAGCATGTCTGACAATCTATATGCTTTTCTCTCATTACTGCACATGCTGATTCTTAGATGTCTGCTATCAACAGAAAACTGCTTTGAAATGTATGCAGTCTAAGAATCCATTAACTTTAATAAGTGCGGGTAATTTTAATGGCAGAATTAGTAGGAGCAGGGACAAAGGTTCCCTCACGGAAAATCAAGGCTGGAATGACTGCTTCACTGTAGTCTCATTTTTCACAAGATGGCCTCTTAATCAAAGAGGAAAGACTTGGCCAAATGAATATTTAAGCATATTCCAGTCTATATGCACCTGAAAGACAAGTCTTAAGGGAAAAAGACTCTAGTAAACATCTCAATCAGAAGCCAAGATAAAAGAGGGTGCCTGGGGGGCTCAGAGGGTTAAGCATCTGGCTCATTTCAGCTCATGTCATGATCTCAGGGTCGTAAGATCAAGCCCCACACCGGGTGTGGAGCCTGCTTAAGACTGTCTCTCTCCCTCTGCACCCCACCTCTTAAAAGAAAAAAAGCCAAGATAAATTATTTTTAATAGGTAATTGTCTTAGTTTCTTTCCATATGTCCTTAGACCAAGTAAGTCTTGGATCAGTCTTTCCTAAAAGTCATCCTAAATACCACCATAGACCGTATAAACCGTATTCTTAAAACTACAGCTATTCTGAAACTATAAACTTCCTCTAAACTCCACAGAAATACTTGCATATGTGACGATCATGTTGAGATTAAAACATTACAGATAAAATGGAGTGGAACCTCATCACTGTCACTAGTTATATTCTCAAGCCCATACCATTTTTTAAAAGCTTTTACTTATTTATTTGACACAGAGAGAGACACAGCAAGAGAGGGAACACAAGCAGGGGGAGTGGGAGAGGGAGAAGCAGGCTTCCCACGGAGCAGGGAGCTCGATGCGGAGCTCGATTCCAGGACCCTGGGATCATGACCTAAGCCGAAGGCAGAGGCTTAACCCACTGAGCCACCCAGGCGCCTCTCAAGTCCACGTCATTTCTAAAACTCTTTGGAATTGCTTTCCTACTCATCTCCTACCGATCCATTAAATTCGCTGTCAAGTTGAAATAAGATTCACAAACGCAGCATATAGCTTAGTGGTTTACAGAGCCAGAATGCCTAAGTTTAAACCCTGATTCTACCACTGCTTAGCTGCAAGACTTTGGGCAGGTCATTTAACCTCCACTGTCTCAGTTTCCTTAGCTGGAAAACAGGGATAATAAAAGTACCTACTTCACAGAATTGCTCTAAGGGTTAAATAAAGTTATGAAAATTACACATCTTAAGTGCGGTATGAGTATTAGAAGTCATTACGTTATTATCAGCATCTGTCCGTGCAACAGCTAGGCAACGTGTGTCTTGGTTCAGAAACGGCAGTGAGCAACAAATTCAGACAAAAAGACAAAACATGGTAACAACCGGCACTCTCCTCGCACACAAAAACAATTTCACAAGAACAGAAAGACCTTCATCTACGCAGAAAAGAGACCTTATCACATCTCCTAACGTTTCTTATTTGAGCCAGTAACCACAAGGAAACAGCTTGTGGGCTACAGGCTCGAGCATCAGCCAATGCGGAGTGACTCCTGGGGGGCTTCTGAGGGACAAGCTGTAGAAAACAGATTCCTTACATCAACTCGTGTAAAGTTTTTCTTGGCTTTTAAACATAAAGACAACTTCTTTAGGGTTTTTATATGTCATGCCCAAATTCCCCTACAACGTAATCCCATTAGGAATAGCTCTATCATGACAAACTTCAAATCTGATTAGGCCCCAAGCCACAGAGAGTTTACCTTCTGTGACCAGGACTGCCAAAATTTCATCCTGATAGGTGTGCCCCACCCATACCCAAGTATCTCCTCCTTCCACGTGGACCATTTTCTTTCGGAAATCCTCATTTCCTAAAACAACATTTATCACTTTTGTGTAAAATTTTAATACTTAATACAACATTTTTTTTCCTCAATAACTCTAGGCCTAGATGCCCCACTCTCACCCTATTCCCACAGCCCGCTGGGGCTCAGCACCCCTATGCCACCAGCCACGACTATTCCAAGAATGCTGTGAAATTCATGCCAGGTATGAATCAGCTGTTACGGTTGTTGTTGTTGTTTTAACGTTTTTATTTATGTATTTGACAGAGAGAGAGTGTGAGAGAGCACAAGCAGGGGGAGAGTCAGAGGGAGAGGGAGAAGCAGGCTCGCCACTGAGCAGGGACCTGATGCGGGGTTCGATCCCAGGACCCGCTACGTGCCCAAAGGCAGCCACTTAACCGACTGAGCCACCCAGGTGCCTGAACTCTTGTGGCTCTTTGTTTCCATGTATGGAAAGACTTGAAGGTCCAAACTACATAGGCTTGAGTCTGGATTGCTAAAATACTTCTAAAAAGTTCATCCTAATACAATCTCCAAAAGTAGAATGAGGTATCTTCATGAATGATTTTCAGCCCTAGATGGCCACACTCCAGCCCTTCTTTCCTTGCAAGCCCTAATTCAACAGCCCATCCGATCTTTAGACAACGTAATGCGTGTCTTTCTTCCATCACAAAGAGTAAGACAAGTGGCCTTGCACACCAGAAAAGACTTCAGAGGGGCTGGATTTTATTACAAAATACTGTCGGAAAAAGTAATGTAATGTCATCTGGGCCCAAACCCAAACTTTGACCTTTAGAGCTCAAATTAATTGCTGTCCCTGATGGATAAGAAAGTGTCAACAGTGTTGAAACCAATGCCCACACAACACTTAGTGGCTATCAGTTCATGAAGGGTCTACTATGTGGCACCCTTTGCTAAACAAGGGGGATACAAAAATAAGTAAACTATTACTTCAAGAAGTTTAAAATCTAATGGAAGAGACAGATATGGCAATAATGATAATGCAAGGTATGAGAGAGTTAAGTATTTCAAAAGCATCTAAAAATCACATTTGGTGGCAGACACATGGATTCCACTTTCATCTATGAATTATATTTAAGATGAACAGCTCAGAAGGAAATATAGATCATGTCAAAGTATAGGTTTGAAAGAAAGGAAGCACCCCGTAAAATCTGCTTAAGCATCCAACTCTGTCCCAGAAAAGAAATCCAATATTGTAAGAAAAGGACCTTCCTGGGGTCTGGCTTCCTCTGGTGCACACCTCTAGCTTGTGGAAGATAAAGACAGCGGGGTACATCTTGTCTACAGCCACTAGATCAATACGAGGGAATTTTTTCTTCTTTGGTATCACACAGCTTTTGGACCAAAAGAGTTGGAAAAGCCTCACACCTTAAAAGAGGCAAAACTTTGTCAAGTATGTAAGAGCCTTTGGTTCATTTACTTATTCATCATTCAAAAAATACACACAGACCCACACACGAGGTCAGGCCTTGTCCTAAAACCTGGGAATACAAGCAAGAACGTGTCCAACTAGATTACAGTCTGGTGGGAGAGACACAATCCGCAAAGGCTTAGCCAGAGGGAAACATGTGGGACGCGTCAATTCGGAAGAAATTCTCATTCCTGGGAGTGGGGGGCCCAGGACGCCTCCCCCGGCTGCCGCACAGGCTTTCCCTCCCGCTGCCGCATCAGCCTTCTCCGGAGCTAGTTTGGGAACTACTTTCTATATTCTCTACTCTTGTTTAAAAAAAAAAAAAAAAAAAAAAAAAAAAAAAAGTATAGAACCAAGAGGTTTTGTTTCTAAAGGTCAGGCAGGATAATCGTTGGGACAGGTTTCCAACAACAAAAAAAGAAAGAATGAAAGAAAGAAAAGAAGTTTTAAAAAAATCAAAGAAAAGTTGTTGAAGAAGAACGGATAAATTACCAGTAGGCTGAAGTGACAGGAGAAAATCTGTGTCTTAAAGAAAATCTGACTCTTCTGAACTTCCCTCTGCCACTCACCCTCACTGGCCCAACTGGAACTGGTATTTCTCCATTAAATATACCCACTGAGCTCTACGTTCTACTAAACTTCCTTTTTAAAATTTCAGTTCATTCAGCCAGTTACAAAATGGTATAACTAGCTTATAGGTGTGTTTGGGAAGCTTTCTTTGGCCCCAGGCTGCTTTGGCTAGAAAACCACCAGCGGAAAAGTCCCCGTGCTCCGCAGTTCCTTAGTCAGAGTACTTCGTGCAAACTTGGGGGGGTGCTTCTCAAGTTGTGCAAGGCAGCAGGGCAGAGAGCAGTGGACTGTGGCTCTAACACCGTCTGTGGGATTTTACCTGCCTCCTAAAGTCCTAAGAAGAGTGGGACTGTAAGTAAACACAGAAGATGGCATCTACAAAGTCAACGGAGAAAATGATTCCCCAGACCGAATGCTCTTACAGTATTACTCCTGCAACAGTAAATCAGTAACAGGACCAATTCAATGGTATTCGAGGCAAAAACAGTACTTACACTCTCATTATCTAACATGAATGTCCCCACTCCTTCCTGATGAGGAAATTAAGGCACAGAGCAGCTAAATTACAAGCATAAAACCTAATACCCAAAACCAGATATCCAGAGTCCAAGAGAATGGACCTTCTGTTCAAACAAACAAAACTGGTTTACAGTTTTAGAAGATAGGATTTTTTGGACCAGATTTGTTTTGGTAATTCCTCTCTCTATAATTCATTCTAAGCCTCTACTATTCTCCCGTCACACTCTTGACCACCAAGTTCTGACTCTACTCCATGGGAGCCGTCAAACGGTGCGGCTCCCAGCCATGCTCGCTGGTTCTCACCTGAAGCAGACAGGAGACATGCGAAGGACAGACAAACACTAAGGAGAGTCCCAAGCAAAGGGCATCAACGGACTACTGAAGAGGGGGGACAAATTATCTTTTCTTTTTGCCCTTCTAAGTTCTCGGCTGGGGCCCCTGTGACAAAAGACATTAATAAGAGAAGAACATACAAAATGTATTCATTACCATGTTTTGCTCCTTCTGGTCTGAATTTAGAAAGGAAAAGACAAGGAGAAAATGTCACTGTCCTCTCTCACTGGGGCAGCCCAGCCAGAGATCCAGGAAACCGACATGGATGAGAACGTCTTCCCTTCTGCTGGCCTTTGGTCAGTTGTCCCGGACCTCAACTGTAGTCTCTGGTCCAAGTAGGGGGTCCCAGCCTTTTCACTGTTCCTTTGTGACTGTCAGGACCAAAAGGGAGGAAAAGTATCTTTTCCTTTTGTCCTACTTAACTCTTAGCTGGGGCTCCGGTACAAACAACAGACTAACTAACAGACTAATAAAAATCCATTTAATGTAAGTTTTAGGCAACAAGGGTTCATCATCAAACAGTGAGGGCCTGAAGGGGTTAAACCTGGGCATTTTTAAGCTAGACGGGACAAAGAGTGGGTTATGATGGACACACGTGATAGGACAGAGGGTCTGAGCTGAGTGCAGGGGACTGGGGGAGACGTAGCAAGGCCGGTCCCTCTGGGAGTCCCTCCGTCTCGAGGAATTAGGAAGCGCCTTTCCCCCAGTGACAGGAAGGGCATCTCTCATAGGAAGGTCTGTAACCTGCTTCAGGGGAAGGTCAGAAAGTCCTTCCTGCCTACCGCCCTCCAATTCCACCAGTCTGAAATATTCTATGTGCCAAGAAGCCATATTTTGGGGGGAATATGTCCTGAACCCCATTACTGGTCCACAAATCATATTCTAAGAGGTCTATAAAATTTCTGAATCACTAGAAGAACCTGAAACCTAGTTATACAATGAAATCTGTTTTCCTGACACTCCCAGTGTGGTGCCTATAAATGGAACTAGAGCAGATTTGAAAGAGTCGAACGTATAGTTTGAGACTCGAAAAAGGATCCTGGCAGATGGGCAGCCATCATCTCAGAGGTACAACCATTTGGTCAATCCTGTGAACACGGGGAAAATGGTCACTTGATAAAACATGCCCCAAGACTCTCCAGAAGGCCTTCTTTCCTCTCAAAATCTCTACCACACGCAGGAACAGTCTCCTTCCGCTAGCCCTTCATACGGAGTCTCCAAGAGTCTTACTAAAATGCAAACCATGGGCACCTGGTTGGCTCAGTCAGTTAAGCGTCAGCCTTCAGCACAGGTTATGATCTCAGGGTCCTTGAATCCAGTTCTGTGTCTCCTTCGTGGGGCTCCTGCTCTGGGGGAGTCTGCTTCTCCCTCTGCCCCTCCCCCACTCATTCTCTTAATCTCTTTCTTCCTCTGTCTCAAATAATAAATAAAATCTTCTAAAAAAATTAAAAAATAATAAAATGCAAATAATTTACCTTATAAAGGTCAGTCTTAAGCCTTTGGTATCCGCTAACACAGTCACAAAAATCAAGTTACCGGATGTATTAACTCTACTCTTGGTCGGTTAGAGCAGGTGGTCTATGCCAAGGGGACAGATTAGTCCAGGAAGGAAACGGCCAGGTGGGTAGAGGGAGTGTAAAGGAGGGTCTTGTTATGGTCCTGACCAGTAGGGGAAGGAGTAGCAGGGGAAAATATATAAAGAAAAGAAAGAGAAAGAAAAAGGACAATTTTACCTGTTAAATCGTTCTGCCTAAGACAAACCTCGGTTTCTAACCTCCTCCAGGGGCTATTTAGAGTGAAATGGCCCAGGCCAGGGGTGCCATTTTCAGTTATTAAAGAAGCAAGTGGAGCTTCTGGCTCTGAGCAGCACTTGACCCAAAGGGTGATGGGCAGAAGGAAGAGGGAAGGGAATTAACCAGCTCCCCCGTGGTCAGAGTCTGCACACAGCGGGGCTGACAGCCACGTCCCTCTCAGCACGGCCTCTGAGGAACGGTCCTTTGATTGCAGAAGTTACTGCTGTCCGGGGCTGAGCTGCAGGGAAGGACTAAGGGCGAAAGCCAGGAGCGGAGGGGCCGCCGAGAGCCGTCCTGGATAAGAAATGTAATAATTAACACATTTGTCACCTGGCGGTGCAGAGCCGTAAAACAGTGATGATAAAACAGCAACAATGCTGGTGTAATTACCCTGTCCCGACCAACTGCCCAAGGTCTGTGATTAATCAGAGTCTCTCTAGGCATTTCTCTAGACAAGCCCAGCCTCCAGTCCCGGATAAAACCCACAAGCCAGCTTCTGGGAGCCAGAAACAGGCAGTTGACTTTAGGATTTTTTTTCCTTCATCTGGAGAAACATGAATAAATCACACATCATCAAGTTTATCATTTTTCTCCTCTGAGAAATATGAAATATTATAGATCATCTCTAGTACATCAGCTTCTTCACACTCCATTAGCATGAAGGAACTCTTTTTGATATAATTTATCAAGCCACTGGCCTCATTTCTTCCATTTCCTTCAAGACGGAGTCGCGGACACAGCAGACTCCGGCTTCCCACACTCACGTCGGCCGTGATCTGCCGCTACCCTCAAAGCAGGGGTAAGTTGAAGGGCATCGCGAGCGACAGGTCATCCACCTGTACCACCACCCAAAAGGCAGCAAAGGCCTCACCAAGAGACTGGCATGGGACTGCTTGGAGTCTGCTTTAGTTAGACCCCCTGAGGTGACCCCGAGAAGACGGGTCTTCTCTTACGAAGGAGGCCACCTCTACCAGAATCCGTCTTCTCCTCGGCCTCGTCCCACTCTGAAGCGAAAACGGTCCCGCCAAGGACAGCTGCCCAGTCACTAAGCCACAGGCACTTTGGGGGAGCCCGAAATATGTGAAAACTGCAATGAAGAACGAAAACATTTGCTATTCCTTCTTCCCCGTGGCAGCATTAACGGATTTAACAGCAAGGCTGAGAACCAAATGATCCATTCAATTCAATTTGATTATTAGTATTATTTAATTAGTAAGGTCCTACTATGTTCGAAGCAATTACCATACAGTCCCTGCTCATCATGAGCTAAGCAAATGTATATGGAACCGCTGTAGCACGACGTCGGAGCCAGAAAACGGGCATCAGGTGTACATTTTCCCTAGAATCTTGAAAACCAAGTAGAATGCCAACATCCTGGGTATAGTTCAAAACAGGAAAGATAACTAAGGGTACCGAGACGTTGCTGAGACAGGCGTGGAAGGGGAATGACGCAGGAGTGGAGGGTGTACGGATGACATCTGAAGAGGACAAGGACCAAGAAAGGTTAGGTGAGGATGTTTCTCGAACAGCAGGCCAATGAGTGTTAGTTCCATCACTAAGCAACAGAGAACCTTTAAATATCCGGGGCGTAACAGTGAGGATTAAACTGTGCTCAGGAAGGTAACGCTAGCAGACGTATGGATGGAGACCAGCACAGGTAAGGCGAGCACTGCGGAGACAGGCTCGAAGGTTCCTGCACAGAATCCTGGGGCAAGGCCGGAAGACAAGGACCTCACGTCAGTGGTCTCTCTCTCTCTCTCAGCGATCAGGTCGGGCACTCACGGGACTCAATCAATCTGCTGAGGACATGTGTGCGAGGAGATCTGTACAAGAAAGTTCACAGCAGCACTGTTCGTAACACCAAACACTGACAACGACCTAAATGCTCGTAAGTAGGATAAACAGAGGCAGGGTCTTCAACTACAGCATCGTATCGTCGGAGAAGAGCAAAATGGAGCAAATGAATGAATCTCACCATGTTCAGTTTTTAAAAGTGACAAAAGTGCACAGATCGAGACATAAACATACTGCATAATATTTATTGATTTACAAAAATGGACCATGTACAGAGAAACTCTTACCATGAACAACTTTAGGATTGTGTTTATTACCCCTGGGGCTCTGAGAAAAGATTATGATCGGAATCACAATGAGCGAGGACTTCAACTGTGCTGGAAACATTTTACTCTTCAAACTGGGTGTTGGGTCCGTGAATGCTCATTATGTTATTTTTCATGTCCTCATTTAGGAAAATACAGCAAAAGCAATTGCAAAGAGTCACCGGCATCGTGATGGGCTGGCCACATTGAAGGACATGGGTGACAAGACCAACAGTGGAGCAGACGGAGAAAGGACAGTGAGGAAGGGGGCGGTCAGGGGTAGGCAGGGGCGGCTGTGGGTCCTACACCTGGTCCGCCGGGCAGGGAGGCAGGAGAAGCCAAGGGCTAGTGAGGGAAATGGCAATGAGGAGGGACCAAGGCACAGCATAAGGTCAAAGAAAGGGGCAGAAGAGCCCGTTAGAGGACCAGGTGACCGCGGCCATATAAAAACCGAACGGAACCCCGGAGGGAAGATACCCTCTGGAATGAATACAGAGAATCTATTCACCATCAGCCTCTGGGGGAAAAAAATGAGCTTGTGTGTATGTGTTTTGTTCTAAGAAAATTCCAAAGCTGGCAGCCAAGCTTACTCTCCTACCTCTGCTTCTGAAAGACTGGACTGTGTGCTGTCATTTTCCTTCCAATGGTAAACGATTTTCTTCCACTTTAAGGCTGCACTGGGGCAGGACAGCATGGAAGCAGATCAGAGCAGAATAAGAATATACACGAATCTCTCCCCTATTTCTCCTTACAGAGATGCAACAGGAGAACTTATTTTTGAAAATCTTAAGTTTATTAGGCTGGTATTTATTTTGGTTTCCCCAGAGGGTGCAATTATGCCTTAGAAAGACCTGGGGCTGAACGACTTCCACAATAAGGTGCTTCTGTGCTTGCCACACGTACCAGGAGGAGCGGAGAAAGTCTCCTTGGGGAGGTGCTCGGCAGAGAGAGACTCCTGCTCTTTCCTGCTGGCAATGGCGTTTTGTCCTGGCCTCGAGGCACCTCTGACCACCACCCACGCTACAGAACAGCAGCCTGTGCCAGCGGCCCAGAGGGATGCCGGTGAGTGCTCCAGCTAGATCTGAAAGCCCGAGAGCAGCAGATAAAAGACCACACTGGAATCATCTTTCTGCGCAACCAAAGCTCCGATTCCCGCAGTTTCAGGGAAGGTTGAACCAAGGCTGGTGGCGAGCTGGGAAGGTCTGCTCCCGGGTCCTGTAATTCCCTTCGGATCAGAACATTTACGCTGAGCGTAGAGAGGAACCGGCAGGGGCAGGAGCCCTGGTCCTGCAGAGTCTCCTCCTCCCATCCCTGGTCCCAGAGAAACCTTGCTTTGCAGGTTGGGTCTAGGGGTCCAGGTCACCACTCTGCCAGAGCTGTGAGAAGGTGAGCTAGAGATGTTTTGAAAATGTCTGTCGTCGTGTGAGCAAATTAGCCCATATGGACACAGGAAGTAAGGAATGGGTTTGAGAGTCTCTCTGGCCGGCCACGCTAGCAGGTTTTGCTGCTGCAGGTGCCCAGGAAAGTGATGATGTGCAGGTACTGAAAACGCACGAGCAGAGCGGCACCACGGCACATGTCTGGATAGTCACAGATCGTCCGGAAGATCCGCGGGATCCCGCCCTCCTTCTTCAGAGCCTGCATGACTGACCACGGAAGTCAAGGAGGAGTAGAAACATACTTATCTGGACTCAAAACATGTGTCTGGGATAATACGAAATACACGGGGGCTTAAAAACTGCATTTTCCACTTGCCCAGATCTGGCTGGGGACAACCAACCTGGCCACCCAGACGTTAGTTCCAGTTCTCTCTAAGCCATCAACTGCCACAGGGAGACGGGAGAGCTCGTGTGACTGGCTTCCAACCTAAATGACGCTGGTGGCGCTGGTGCCATCCAGCTGAGCCAAAGGTGGAGCCAAGGTAAACAGAAAAGAAGACGAGCCAGGAAAAGGCGATGGTGGGAAGGCCTAGCTCTGGGCCTAAACACAGTCACAGACAGCAACAAGACCCAGGCTGCCCCGTGCGTCACAGGGGGCCGTCAGATGCCGCCCACCTGGTGCCAGGGCGTTCCAGAAGACACCCAGAGTCTCTGCCGTCCAACAACGGGCATCCATCAGGACTCTGTGGGGCCTGCCACGCGTCCATTCTGTACTGTTAGTAATAAACAGCTATTTGAAAACGGGCTATTCTCCTACTGCAACAGGAAAAGAAGAAAAACAACTTTCATTAAAGTCCCTTTTTATTACACCAGGAAGTGCTTCAACGGTGTTAAGTAAAGGCAAAGGAAACCGAGACAACCCCCCTCCGCGTCCTGGCAGGTGTAAAGACCGCGTTCGCTCACAAAGAGACTCTGAACTAGTGTCCAAGCAGGGCCGTGCTCACACTTCTCCTAAAACGTTCTCAGGGTACCGTACAAGCGGCTAATGGCAGGACAGAAACACTCACCCTTCGGGGGGCTAACAGACAAAATATTAGGGGGTCTAGAACTCAAAAGAAAATTAATCTCTCGAGAACAACAAATGAAAAGAATGATGTTAATTGTAGAAGATCAACCGGTCAACCACAAACCACTAACAGGCAGCGGAGGCAGCACATAAGCAACAACATGGAGGAGATGAGGTAATTGCAACGCAGAACAGAGAGATTTAACTCAAAAAGAAAACACAAATCCTCATGAGGGGTGGGACGGTGTAGAGGAAACGTATGTGTCTTCTATGCTACCAGAATGACCTTTCTTGGAGAGAAAGTTCCTTTTCTTAATGATATCTGTGGCCACACTTGAATATGGGTTGTCAGGTTCCAGCCTCTCTCCCCTCAACTGTTAACCAGCTCCATAATCGTGGTTACAAGCACCACCTTCTGAGCCTGGATTCCTTCACTTGTAAAATGTGGGCAACAAGATCTAACTGGTAGAAATGTTCTGAAACTAAATGAGATAATATAAACCAAAGGACTAAATCAAACGGCATGCAAGGCCGGTAGCAGGTCAGTAACTCTGGATCTCCTCTTACACACACACACACACACACACACACACACGAGAAATCGCAGCGTGCTAGGTCATGAGCCCAGGTTCCTCTATCAGGCTGTTCAAATCCCAGCTCAGCCAGCTACTGGCCTTCTGACTGCAGACGGACTTCTTAAATCTTTCTAAGCCGCAGTTTCCTTATTGGAAAAATGGAAACAGGAGTGCCTGTGTGATAGAGTGGTTATGGAGAATAATGGGGTTATTACCCAAAACATGCTTAGAACAGTGCCCGGCAAACAAAGCCACTCCCTGTGAGCCCGGATCTGATTATTATCACACACAAAAAACTGAAACTTACAGACAGAGGGAAAGCCTCATTTGAAATGTTGAAAAACCAGAGGCAAAGCATTTAATCGAGTCAGATCTTCTGAGCATGCCACGTCTCCCGTGAAGGCACTGACGGAATAACGGTATTCGGCATCGGGACTGTACTTTTCATTTCCCTAAGTGTGGGGAACGTACTTTTTATTTTCCTTTAAGGAAGAAAGAGGTAAAACACTGAGAAAGCAATTCATACAGACATTTTATGTATTAAAAAGCAACTTGTGGGGCTCCTGGGTGACTCAGTAGGTTAAGCATCCGACTCTTGATTTTGGCTCAAGTCATGATCTGAGGATTCTGAGATCAAGCCCCAAGTCGGGCTCTGCACTGGGCATAGAGCCTGCTTGGGATTCTCTCTCTCTCTCTCAATGTCTTTCTCCCTCTGCCCCTCCCTACCTCTGCCCTGCTAGGGCACTCTCTCAAAAAAAAAAAAGGAAAGGAAAAAAAAAAAAAACTTGCAGGGTACAGCCAGAAATCAGAGCAAATCCAGCCCAACTTCCCATAAGTGTCTCATTTTATAGCCATTTCTTGTGCAAAAAGAACAGACTCTAATGTCGTGGTCCCAAGGCCGTGCAAGACAATCGGTCATCAGAGAGGGATTCAATTATATTTGCTCGAGCATGCTCTCTAAGGCAAAAATACCAGACTACATTACAGAAAGGTTCTCAAGAAAATGGAAACAAATGTGTTTTTTTAAGAATGATCTAAATTTGGGGCACCTGGGTGGCTCAGTGGGTTAAGCCTCTGCCTTCGACTCGGGTCATGATCTCAGGGTCCTGGGATCGAGCCCCGCATCAGGCTCTCTGCTCCGCGGGGAGCTGCTTCCTCCTCTCTCCACCTGCCTCTCTGCCTACTTGTAATCTCCGTCTGTCAAGTAAATAAATCAAATCTTTTAAAAAAAAAAAAGAATGATCTAAATTTAAAATAACGCCATTTCATTCCAGGTAACAGAGGTTTTTCTGCGTTATCTCCTTGATCAAGAAGGCTAAGTATCATGAAAGGGTGTGCGAAAGCAAGGTGCGTTCACCATCTCGGGGTGTTCGAGTCCTGTCATGGCATCTCAGCCGCATACGCAAGATAGAACCGAGAAGTAGGAACGCTGGTTTGGACGGGCAAAAATCATGGCCATGTCACAGAAGAAGAAACTGAAACCGAACACCAGGAAGTTCGACAATGTGTCTGGAGTCCGTTGCTCCTGAGCGAGTGTCAAGAAGGTAGACCCGGGACAGGCTGTCCCTGGCTCCAGATAGCAGAGAGAGCGTGGTGGCCAAGGAGTCATTCTCAGGGGAGCGCGTCGGCTTCCGGCACCACAATCGTCACGCGGTCATCATCCTGACCATGTCTGCGACGTCCTTATTTGTGCTCTGAGTGACCATACTTGTGACACGCCATCCTTCAGGAGGAACTCATCAAGAGCACTCCTCTCCTAGTCAGCAACTCGAGTGAAACCCCATGGTGGTGACGAAACCATCTGCCAAGAGCCATCGCTCCGTGGGATCCCTCAGGTGTGCAGAAGGGGTACGCGCAACACACTTGAATTTGAGGGCCTTCCCGGTTCCTAGCTTCTCCGTGCGACAGTCAGTCACATGACTTCCAAAACGAGGGTGTTGGAAGTAAGAATGAATGACGTACAAAAGATAAATACACGTTTTTGTCACATAAATATGCCAGGTGCCTGTTTCTACTCCCTTTGACAGTTCCAGGAAGGAGTCCACAAGTGCCAAGAGTGGCAGATACAGAGAACAGAACGCAACACCTTCCGCTCACTGTCTCAGACAGAGGCCCCCCCACCCCGACTCCCAAACATAAGGGGACGCTACACGGCGAGGACAAGTCCACAGCAAGAAATGGGAACTCCCCAGGTATCAGAATATTCCAACACCCTCGTTAGCCCAACGAATCCTCGCCCGTGCCACACCCAAGGGATCACAGCACGTGACTGGATACGCGCTGCTGCAAAGCACGTGTTCCTCCTCACCCTGGTATCCCTTGTCTCCTCCTTTTAGAAGTTTTGGGGGCCTGGGAGGAAAGTTTATGGATCGCGATAAAGTTCTTGGGCCAAATCCACCAAACTAAGTTCGAGTGATCGATTCTCACTTAAGAATCCACGGTGCTCACAATGTGACACAATCATTGCGATGCAGACGTAACGATAATGAAGGCAATGCAACCCGCTTTCGGTAAACTTTGGCAGGCAGTAACATTTTCTTATAATAATACAGCCAGGAAAATAGTTTAAGGTGTTGAGAGAGATATTAAAATGGGCAAAAATGCACAGGGGAGGAAGGCATTAGATATACATATTTCTAAGTTATTAAAAACTGAAGAAATATAAAGGTGAGATTAATGTTACAGAACCTATCTGCATCTCTGGAAATGAAAGGTTTAGGTTATATGAAATATCTTCTGCTCTCGAGGACATACAGTCGCTGGCAGGAGGACCTCTGCACAGAATCTGAATGAGTGATGGGCTGAGAAGCACCAGATGAAATTGAAGAAGGAAAATAAAATTTCCCATGAAAGAACATCCTTTAATTATGAAGAAGGTTGTCTGGGATTACCCCCCAGACACCTTGCAAATCCTTGCTCTTTATACCTGGTAAAATGAGAGCTACCTGGAAAGCCGCACTTCCTGCCTTACTCCTTTGGGTCCAGAGACACAAAGGGACTGAGAACAGGGAGGCGGCAGCACCGCCAGAGATCCCGCAAATGCTGGGCCCAGAGACAGAGGCCTCAGATTCAGCACTGGTGAGCCTCTGGCTTCCAATAAGGCCAGCGTTGTGCCTGCTGAACGGGGGGGTCAGGAAAGGCAAGGGGAGAGCAAGGGAAGCTTGGCGGGTCAAAAAGGTTTCCTTCACAAAGCATCAGCAACGAAGAGAAACTCAGGGCAGATGGGGAAATTCTACAGTCACCTGACTTCCGAAAGGCAAAAAGAAATGCAGTCGTTCTTAAAATCTCTGAGCAAGGAAGGAAGGGGGGAAAAAACTACCAAAAAAAACCCCCCCCCCCCCAAAAAACTTGTTTATAATAAAGACTACATTCTGTAGCAATTTCCTAGATTCCTGGGGTTAGAAATCTAGATTGCCAATGGATAAGTGAGCCTTAAAATCACATCCCTGCTGACAAAAATTCATTTCTTATAACCGTCTCCATTTACCGGAATGCTGAATCTTTCCCATGGGGAAGGAACAAATGAAAATGTTATTTCTCTGCTCATGAACTCATACCTTTCTGTCTGCTTTTCACTGTTGGCAATTTCATTCTCCTCCAAATTTGACTAAAGCCCGTGACCTGAGGGAAATAATGTCTATATAATAATCTTCTGAAACTCTAATTCTGAGTCATGTTTTTTTGGATGTTGCCTCGCAGTTTATGAAAATTGCACTGAGCTATGAAATGTAAGTGATGTGATGTCTCTGCCTAACATAATCATTTTGCTGGTGCACATGTTGCAAATACTAATGAAAAGGAGGCTCCCACAAAAGCCATGAGAGCCGGCTAATGGCAAGCGTCGAGCAGCAGTGGCCCCGTCCTCGTGCTGCCCCTCCTACACCTTTCAGAGCAGAACTGCAAAGGGTAGAAAGACAGGTGGTCAAAGCACAGTGGGGAGAAGGGGGACAGGACTCACTTCGGCTGTGAGCCCCTGTCCCTGCGTGCCTGGTCTCGGACTCCTCAGCTCCCGGGAGCCTGGGACAAGAGTGTGCGGTCTGAGATTGGGAACGCTGGTGGGCTGACTTTCCACGTGCGGAAGAACACCTCAGCTCTGAGACTGGCCCGATTACCTGCTTCCCCTGGGTTTAGCCATGCAGAATCTTAAGCGCGTCTCTCTTGATGGCTGAAGAGCACGTGGTAGGCCCTACAAGACTAGATTTCCATCCGTCATTTGGCAAATTTAACACAACCAAATGGGATTAAGGACGATTATTTTAATTTTTCCCTGGCCATTTCAATCTATTCGATGTGCAAATAAGGGAATTAAATAAAGGAGAGCTATAAAGACAGCTTGCCCCCAAGAAGTCTGATCTCAAATAAAGAGACCTTTTAACATTAAGCATCTGAGATCTATGGTACTTGTGCACTTAACCGTCACTACCAAAAAAAGAAATGGAAATAACATAAAATATTAAAATGAATATTCAATTATCAAACTGCCTTTTGAGAGATGGTGAATGAAAGTTTTAAAGATTTTAAGTAGAAACCTTTATTATTTGAAATTTTTTCTCTTTTTCTGATTCCCAGCCAAATGAAGGGTTTTACAGTTTCCAATTTTCAGCATATATTACTGCAATTGTATTTGGATCCTGAGGCTACTTAGGGAATGATACAACGCTAGAAAATAAATCAGCAAATAAAGTTTTGTAAGTAACCCACACCTATGTGGTATCATGACCTATGACCAGCCAATGTCCATTTAACTAGTGATATGAAAATAATTAGCAAGTATTACGATCAAATGCAAAACCAAAACCCCTTAATATTTACTGTGAAGACTTTTATGTCTACTGAAATCATAGATATTTAAATGACTCCTAGGCATGGTCAATTACTTCTAAATTTCACTGATGATGTTCCACGCAGATCCCTGCATTCTATAACCATATGGTATTCATGAGGTTTTTTTGGGCACTCATAATTTTTAAAAAATTAAAATCAAAGCATTAAACTCATGACTGTGACGTCTTCTCAAGGCTGAGGGAAGGAACAGGATTAGGGTGGTAGTAGAATTGTTTTCAAGAAGGATTAACAACCATTTGTCACAGGCTCCGTAGCAGTTCTCCAAAAATAAGTCATCTGAAGCACTCGATCAAGATGTGATCTTTTTTCCTTAAATAAAACAACTCTTATACGAAGCAAACTTAAAAATAGGCAGGCCATGTTTGCTGCATGAAATAAATCATCAAAATAAACCCAAAGCCCTGGACCCCAGTTTTCAGTCCATCTCATGTTACTAATCTAAATCTGCCAAGGACATCTAAACACATGTGTAAAGTGGGACTCTCTGGCTGGGATTGTAGGCACACCACTCTCTCGAAGTCTCTGTCGGGTCAGTAGGGCTGTAAATCACAAATTCAATTATTCTTACTTACCCTGTAATTTAAAGAGTTCCTCCTATGTCTCCTGAAATCGAGAACCATTATAAGGTCAACTGTGAACACGCAAACAAGAATTATATTCTTTTCTACTAAAGAACAACTTTGATTTTAGGTAACCAGACAATTAAAGAGGAATGATGGTCTAATATTTAGGACAAAAACATTATGAGCTCAACCTTGCTGGTATAAAATATGTAATTCCAGAAACGGAATTTAAAAGTTCCCTCACTCACCAGCCCACAAAGGTCTTTTTTACTCTTCATTATTAAAGAGTCATATCTGTCACATTAAATCTAATATAAATTTCTAAATACTCCTAAGACGTTTCAAGACCCTGATTTAGACACATACTGAGAAGTCATTATGTCATTGCTATTCTATTATACACTGTTATTCCAAAACGTAATTATGCTTCTTTAAAAGCACAGAAGAACGTTCCACCTTGTGTTTTTGCTGGTTAATAGTAGGCTGCGCCTGTAATGACATCATCTGTGTCCTAATGCTTCCTATTTAGGGAGTTAAAACTATAGGATGTACTCACAGACACCACGAAGAAGGGCCCTTTTCTCAGAGAGGATGCTGTAAATGCTTGTCAACACATGGACCAGTCACACTTCCAAATCAACAACCTCAATCCCAGCACATCTGAGAGCACCTTGACTTACAAAGCTAAAAGGAGACTCGTGTGAGTCTGAGACATTCTTACTAACATATTTGAAGGCTCCACGTGTTATTTTTTAAGCCTAACCACCTGTCGAGTTTTAGGTATTTCATTTTATCCAAAGAAATTACATTTGCCAAACAAGTCATGGGCTACATCCTTAAGCCAAAGGTGCTTAGAAGACACTGTGTCCTGCACTAGATGAGTGAATGTGATTGTCATCCATTGCACATCTGTGTTTAGTACACACAACATCTCTGTATATTTCTACATGTCTAGAAATAAGAGCAATTTAAAAAATGAGACCAAATTATTTTTATTTTGTCTTTGGTCCACAAGCTATTTATTCGTATATAATTTAATTTCCAAATATTTACAGATATTCTAGGTATCGTTCTATTACTGAATTCTAGTTTCAACCTGCTTTGTTTACTGAATATAATTTGCATAATTTCAATGCTTTTGGACTTACTGAAATTTATTTCATCCCTCAAAATACGAACTATATTAATAAGCAAGTGCAGTTCAAAATAACTATTTTATTAACTGAGGGGGGCAGGCTATAAATGTCGACTGACTGAAGGCGACTGACAGTATTGCTAAGGTATTTTGCATCTCTCCTGAATTGTGTTAACTTACTCTACCAGTTACTGAGGAAAATGTATTGCAATCTCCACTTATACTGGTGTATTTGTATAATTCTCCTTGTGGTTCCATTAGTTTCTGCTTTATATATTCTGAGACTATTACGAGGTACACAGGCCTTCGGCTTTCTTGACAAGTTCCCCCTTCCAGGATGAATTAACGTCTTCAGCATCATACCCTGTGTGACGCCATACTTCACCCTATTTCTTCTGAAGCCTACTTTTTCTGATATTAATAGAGCCCTTCCAGCTTTCGTCTGAGCTTTGCATCATATACTGTTTTGTACCTAAAGGTTTTAACATACCGACGTCTTCACATTTAAAAAGGTTTCCTGTGGACCATATAATATTGGGTTTTTCCCTCTACACAATTTTTTAATTAACCATTTATATTTAAGGTAATTATTTCTAAGGATATGTATATCTCTATCGTTCTATCATTATACTACTTAAAACTGCCCCATCTGTTTTTTTTTTTTTAATTCTCTTTACTCCCTTTTCCTCCGTTTTTGGTTTAGTCGAGCATAGTTTATGAGTGCATTTGATCTTTTTTGCTGGATTCTTAATTATAGTTCTTTGCTTTATCTTTTTCTCCAGTGGCTGCTCTAGAGTTCATAATATACAACTTTAAATTATCATTGTTTACTCTGAAATTTTAGTGTATTACATCACATACAGTATAGACACTTCCCAACAGCAAACTTCTACTTCCTCCCTCCTCTCCTTTATGCTATTATTGCCCACAGTTTACTTCTATGTATGTTAGAAACCCCACAAGGCACAGCTTTATTCTTGCTTTAGACCATGTTCGCACAGTAAATAATTTAGCCTTCGCAAACCAAATGTAGTCTCTGTTGCATATTCCTTGATTATTTTGTTTTAAAATATTTTTTATAATTGTTAAAAAAGTAAAAATAAAAACACTTCTGGCATTTAGGCTGTTCAAAATGCAAGCCAACGGGAGCATTTAGCTCATGGGCTGCTTTTCGTCAACCCTGGCTTTAATCTCTTTTCAAAAGACTGGCAGAATAGCTTCTATATTTATCTAAACGTTTATATTTTCCGGGTTCTTCATTCCGTCCTGTGAAACCAGATGTTCCACACAGAAGCATGCGGCCACCTGTGGAACGTCTGTTAACATTTCTCACGGTGCTGGTCGGCTAACAAGGAATTCTCATGGTCCTTGTTCATCGGACGGAGTCTCAATTTCGCCTTCCTTCGTAAAAGATATTTATCCTGGATATAGAAATCTAGACTGAGGAAATTTGTTATTTCGGCTCTCCAAAGAGGTCACTCCATTGTCTTGTGGCTTTCATAGTTTCTGACTAAAAGTCTGCCATACTTTAATCTATGTACCCAATTACGTAGTAGCTCTTCTTTTCTCCACTGCCTTCAGGATTTCCTTTTATCTTTGGTTTTCAGCAGTTTGACAACAATGTATGAAGGTGTTCTTTCTTCATATTTATCCTGACTGGATCTGCGGTTTGTTAGCTTTCATTTTGGAAAACTCAGCCATTATAATCTTCATTTGTTTCTTCTGCCTTATTTCTTCTCTCTTAACATATGTTAGATTGTCTGATACGTTCCACATAATATGCTCTGTTTTTCATTTCTACTCCTTTTGCTTTGTTTCAATCTGGAAGGCTTCTAGTATAGACTACGCGTAACGTTACTGAATCTGTCTCTACTACGTCCTGCCTATTAATAAAGGCACAGAAAAAAATAGTCATGTGATATCATTTCTCATTTTTAGTTCCCATTCGACTCATTTATAGAATCCATGTCTCTACTAAAATTTCCCACTAATTTATCTATATTGTCGACCTCATCCACTAGAACTTTTAATATAGTAATCATAGTTATTTCAAAATCTCTGAAATTGGCACATCAAAACCATCCCTTGACTCGGCTGACTGCTAAACCTACAGTGTCTCGGCGTTTGTAGAATCCCATAACGAGAAAGGGCACTAGGTAAAACCCAAGAAAATCTGCATCAAGGGTAAACTTCAGTTACTGTAGTAATATCAGTACATTAGTTGTAAAAATGTAGCACACTCGGGTATGATGCTTAAACTAGGGAAAATAGGTGGTGTGTGTATGGGTACTCTCTCTCTACTATCTGCATTTTTTTTTTTAAATCCAAAGTTGTTTGTTTTAAAGTTCATTTTTTTCATAAGCACCAAAGGGGCAGCTGAGTGGCTCAGTGGGTTTAGCATCTGACTCCTGATTTCAGCTCGGGTCATGATCTCGGGGTCCTGAGACCAAGCCTCGCGTAAGGCTCTGCGCTCAGCAGAAGTTTACTTGAGATTCTCTCTCTCCCTCTGTCTGTGTCCCCCTGCCCGCAAACTCGTGCATGTTTTCTCTTTCTCTCAAATAAATAAATCTTTCTTAAAAAAAGCATCAAAGTGTTTTTCTCAGGGTCCATGACCAATGATAAACTGGCCACAGGCCCTACACACAAGCATTCTGAGGTCTGTCTGTGGGCCAGGCTCTCTCCATGCTCCTGCCACTCCCCCAGCAGCAGACGACAACTGTTTACTTCCTGGTGCAAGGCCTGTGGTGGGAGAGTGTTGGAGGAGTGGGCAGGACAGAATAAAATTTAATTCTCAAATTTCTGCTTCAGTATCAATTGTGAGAAAGAGCTAACAATCTCTCTCTCTCTCTTTGAACCTAACACTCATCTTTGGTATGAACGTGCCTAGCACCAGTTTGGAACATACTACTTCTGTACATGCTGGATTTATTCCTGTTCATCTCTGAGCTCTGCAACACCTCACAGTGGGCATGTAAATGCACGAACTATGCTGACCCATCCCAGCTTTCGTTAACTCATCTAGACTAGGCCCCAAGGGGACGGCCCACCACTCCTCCATCCAGATCTTCTCACTAACCCGATCTTCACTAGACAGCCCTGGATGCCACACCAAAGGCAGAGTCCCTTAGAAACAAAGGCAACCCTGTATCCTGGCCCTCTTCCTACCCAGTATAACACTGTGGTAATTAGAAACCAAGAAACACCACAGTTATATATGTTGCTTAATTCGATGTTACATTATTTCCTAGGTTCCCCATGCATTCACCTTTCTATCAGTACAAATGCAGGGACAGCTACTGGGGAAAAGGCTCACCAAATGTTAACACTGGTTGTTTCTGCAAAAAGGGTAAGACTTAGGCTGATGTGCTGTATTTTTTGTACCTTTTTCTACTATGTAAATAGTTTATAACAATGGTCTATCATTTTGGGGGCACCTGGGTGGCTCAGTCAGTTGAGCATCTGCCTTCTGCTCAGGTCATGATCCCAGGGTCCTGGGATTGAGCCCCAAGTCGTGTCGGGCTCCCTGCAAGGCACAGAGCCTGATGCTCCCTCTTCCTCCGCCCCTCCCCCCACCCCCATGCGCTCACGCTCTCTCTCTCTCAAATAAATAAAATCTTTTTAAAAATGGCCTATCATTTTTATAAAAATAATATTCTTTAATAACACAATTCAAGGACAGTAATCAGAGTAGGAGTCCCTTGTCTTCGATTTATAGTAGTAATTTTAGAAAGTCTGGGACAATCCACAGGTTAACACAGCAGAAGATCCTCAAACTCTCAAAGAAACCGACAGCACAAGAAACATAAACAGCAGAGAATGTCTAACGTCATAACCAGGAGCACAAACTAAAGCTTCTCCGTTAATTTGCAAATCTTCTCTAAAAAAGACAGTCTATGAACTTTCACACTACAGATTTGTTTTCATTAAAAATGGTCCTAAATTTTGTATTTCCCTCTGATCTTGGAATAACGGAAGTTGATCTCATCGGAGGTTGCCATTCTGCCTTTCAAAAGCCAAGAAAAGAACAATCATTCTCCTAGGAATCCTATGATGGGGCAATGTCAGTAACTACTTGGAGGCCCTGTATTTAGGGAATCTCCCTTCGGGAACTCGAGCAGTGTTGTTCTTTGACAGGCAATACTGCCCTTGTAATTCCTTTAGGAAAATTTTATAAAAAATTACACCATGAGGCCACTGGATGTCACTGCAGGTTTACAGAGTGTTACCCGGTGGGGTTTAAACTGGGCTATAAATAAAGGAACTCTTAAAGTACTCTAAAGGGGCTGGAAAGGAAGTTGTCAGGCTATGAAAATTTATAGATATTACACCAATGCATCAGTGATATGCAATATGCCAATGATCAGACCTTCTGTCTGAAAACGCTTGGCCTAAAAGCTTGAAGAAAAGGCGAAGAACCAATCCTCTAATAAGGCCAACAGACGGAGTGTAAGGAAAGGCATAAACCTAATTCTGACCATCAAAGAAAATGAGAAATATTCTGAAAGCAACCAGGAATTTAAAAGACAAGAACAGGGATCCTTTCTCCGGAAAGTGAGACTTTACGGCAATGGTAAAAACAACACGACAAAGGCCGCATGTGTGCTTCAAAGAAGAGCCAGGATCCCTCCAGGAAACTGACTTAAGAGAACACACCATGTAGACCAGTGTTGCATCTTAATATCTAGTAAAGATTATATCACCTATTATCATAAGCCTTAGAATTTTCCATGAAAAAAAATAAGCAAGAAAAATTGGGGGAAAGATTCATTAAACAGGCACAGCATATTAAACAAGAAACGCCAGATGTCCCCGTCCCTAATAGGAGACGTCAGATGCACAGTTTTACTCCTGTTTTCTTTGTAATATCTCTGTATCCCCCAAAAAGTTATTATTAAAGACTCAAAAACAGAACTTTGTCTTCAAGGAGGGGGAGATTTAAATCAAAATAAATGCCTAATTCCCATGGAACCAGAACACTATGGGATCAGTTTCAGCATCATTACATCAGGACCGCCCAAGTTCTGTTTCCATATTGATTAATTCCAGCAGAGTTGAAATTTGCATGCAATTTACAATCATTCCCTTCCACAAATGTCTTCATTTAGTAGTATTCTGAGCTTGGCATGACAAGATTATTGCAAATCACAGCCATCAAAGGGGAATCTACTAAAAAAAAAATCACAATTTCATTGGAAATACTGCAAAAGATAATGATTGGTTTAGGAGGAATAAAGAGTTTTATGTAGCTAGTCCATTATTCCTCAACTCACCAGTGTCAGAATCGATGAAGACCCTCCCACAAATGTCTTCATGTTGACGCACAGAAGCCTGGCTCCTGACACTGACGACCTCGAGGAGAGAAGGCAACTATAACAGGACGTATTTGGTGATAAATGTTTAAACACTTACAACACTGTGAAAGGAAAAAAAATGGTTTGTAGGACCATCCTTTCTGGGTGTCAAATTTAGTCACCTACGATAGCTAACAAACCATCAAAGACATAATCTATGAGGCAAATTATGGGCAACTCGGAAATTGCTTAATGAGTTAGGAGTTACTCTTCTAATGAGCCTTGAAGAAGGTAAACTCTGTTTAAGTCCTCAAGTCAAGAGTTCACAGACATAAAATGAAGGTGAGCAGAGAGCTTCCTGTGGGAGGAAAATCTAGCATCAGAGTCCAGGCCAGCTAACACGGAGGGCTCCCTTCCTTGGGTATCTCAACAGCAAAGCCACGGTTTTTCAGCTCATCTACATGTATCTGGCCATCAACCACTTCATTAATCTAATAGATCCTATAAATTAATAAGCCATCTTATATGAAGGTGGGAGGATAGACAGTACTTGAGCAAGTATCACTTGACACATGATGGGCATTGCCAAAAAGTCACGTGCAAAAATGAACATATTTTTGGTCAATAAATAGAGAAAAGACCAATCTAATGATCCTTTAGGCTGTCCTACACACCCATTCAAGACTGCGAAATGGCAGAGGAGGTGAAACCGAAGAAGAAACCAGGCTGACATCATTATACATCCCTCCCAATGAACGAATACATGAATTCACGTTATGTCTGAATTATACTAAATGGTATGGTTCTCATCGAACAGACATTCATGTGAGTGAAGCTAAATGAAAACCCCAAAACAGATCAGAGATACACGGTTTAAAATGTTCACTGTTCGGCAATTCAAACTTTCCGGTAAGTAAACAACATAGTCGGGATAGTTTCTAAGGTTCTTCCTTGAAAATCTGCCCGCCGCCCGTACTTCATGGCCCTGCACCGAGAGCCACACTTGCTGTAATAAAGTATCAGTTTGTGTTTATAACATGATCATCTATAACCCAACGAATCAGAATTCTACCACACAATTCCCCTGTGTATGATGCTTATAAAATATTAGGGAAAAAAAGAATCATATTATTTTTAAAAATTGACCCCCAAAATTTCATGCTCCATTTCAGCTCTCGAATCCTTTCCTTTGAAATTCAGCTACTCTCCTGTGCCATTTTTGCTTTGATTGACACACAAATTCGGGGAAGTTTAACCACATGGATTTCACACTGTGTTTCACACTGGGGTCCTGCCAGCATTTTGTGACGCACACAACTAGTGAGCTAACAAGTTGTGCGAGCTAGCAGGGAGGACGGCAAGTGCTTCAGACACGGTGTGGGATTCAGCAGGACAGAGAACCCTGGCGTCCTCAGAGGACGCGGACCAGCATCACCTGACACCGTCTGGCCTTAAAAGGGCCTTGCAGGGGTGGGATCTCCCCAGATGTGCTCACTCGGGCTCCAGAACCGTCTCCACGCTGAGACGAGATGATGCAAGCGAAACGCAGGCTGGTGCCACGGCAAAAGCCACCAAAGGAAGCAGGACGATGAACTAAAAAGGAAGTTGTTTACTAAAATGTAAGCCTAGAGTTGACCTAGAGTTTTCTAAAATCTAGAGTTTACCTAGAGTTTTCTGAAATTATGCTTTGGCCCAGAGAGAGATGTACTATACCTTGCTAATAATGAGGGGAACGTGTTCTAAGAGATTATTACACACTTACTGACTTTTCTCTAGTCGGCTCTAAACTCCTCTAGGTAAATCATACAGAAACAAGAATCTCCCCAGCTTAACACATGTCCTAAATGATCACATTTCTTATTTTTTCCCCCAGAAAGGGAAATTCCATTCATGGCCTATGTGGGACACCAAAATTTACGGGTGGTGCACGCTGTTCTCTGGAGCTCCAGCGCACACTTGTACCGGATCTCCTTCCTCGGGCATCCCACAGAGCCTCTTAAATATCAACATGCCCGGAATGAAACTCGGCGCGCAAATGGACTGAAGTCTGTGCTTTTCATCGACGGCCCATCCTGCCTCTCTGGGTGAATCGTACCAGCAGTCCCTGGGGAGAGCAAGCAGACACTCCGCAGGCATCCGTGAGGCTTACCCGCTCGCTGCCGCATTTGCCCACCTAGGCCTGATAGTTACGAATCCTAAAGGTCTCTAGAACTGTTCCCCTTCCTTCCCAATGATACGGTCGTCCTCATTGTTTTTCCTGAAACTCACCCTTCCAAAGCCACCTTCCCCAGTACTGCGCGACTGATCGGTTTCCCACACTCATCTCAATCCGTCCTCCTATGGCTTAAAGTCTTTCAGGACCCTAGGGTGCCCGGCAATTCAGCTGGTGAGCATCTGACCCTGGGTTTCAGCTCAGGCCAGGACTCAGGGTCCTGAGATCAGTCAGGGCATGGGGCTCTGCACGCAGCGGGGAGCCTGCCTGAGGCTCCCTCCCTCCCTCTTCCTCTGCCCCCTCACCATGGTCGCGTACTCCTTCACCCCTCAAATAAACAAACTTAAAAAAAAAATCTCTCAGGGCCTCTCCTTGTAACACACAAACTCTTCAGTGAGACTTACCAACACGGTCTGTGGCCTGGCCCCTTCCTGGCCTCATTCTTGCAATTTCCAAACACCTGCGGGTCCCTGAAAGCTTCAGGTCCTCAGTGTTCAAGCTCTCCCGTGCTGCGTCCTCCGCGCCCTCCAGTCATCCGGCTCACTTCCACCCCATCTCACGAACCAGTGCAGGCGTCACCCCGGAAAGGTGACCAGTTTGTGCAGCTCTAGCCCCGAGGGGACATCACCCTCACACTACGTTTGCTTGCTCCAGTGTTCTCCCTCCCATCTCAAGGCTGCGAACTCATCAGGCAGTTGTTCTCAATGAGGGGTTCCTCCGGGTCCACTTCTCAAAGTCCCCGGCATTCCAGTTTACGAATCTAGAGCGGGAAGGGCACACACTGTCTCTTTCATCCCCCTGTGCTCAGACCTTTCCACGTACCTGGAGCATCAGAGGCTCTAAAAGAAGGTGAAATAAATGAATAAACAAAACAATGAGAAAAGGAAAGTGCCTGCAAAGAAATATCCCAGTGGGTCAGCAAGACAAAAGTGATGAACGCTGAAAATAAGGAATGATTTAACAGAGAAAAGAGAATACTAAGAAACAGCAAGTACTGGGGCACCTGGGTGGCTCAGAGGGTTAAACAACTCTGCCTTCGGCTCAGGTCATGATCCCAGGGTCCTGGGATAAAGCCCCACATCGGGCTCTCTGCTCAGCAGGGAGCCTGCTTCCTCCTCTCTCTCTGCCTGCCTCTCTGCCTACTTGTGATCTCTATCTGTCAAATAAATAAATAAAATCTTGAAAAAAAAGCAACTAGTCAGGAAATTGTAGAACAGTGCAGTCAGATGAAATAAAACTTAATTTAATTTACTGTAATCACTTCTTTTTTATCCCCCCCAAATTGTATGGAGGACCTTTTATGAGGCTAAAGTACAGAGCTGAGAAATTTTTCTCCACGTGCACAAACGACTGAACGAAATAAGACAGACACAGTTGGAAGCAGAGAGATCTTGTAGCAATACAAGGAATCCCAAAAATCTTCAACTCTACCACCAGAGCAGATTATGGAGTGCGTCCCAGAGGTCCACCACAGTCATGCTTGATAAGGATGGTTCTTAGCCCATCTAAAGGCCAAAGGCTTAGCTCACAAATCTCTCGGGCTGTCCCTAAGCCCAATAATGCCATGAAGAGGCAGAAAGAGGGGATTTGGGACCATCTGAAATCCTACTTCACAATTCTGTCTGCACATGAGAGCCCAGAGAAAAGCCCTCTCTTCTACACAGCCCATGGCCGCCCTCACAGTGACTCACTTTCCAATTCTCCATAACAGGGCACTCTGGGAAAGCGACTGCTTTGGCTGAAATCTGATAGGCACAGGTGGCACTGCCAGCTGCAAGTAATTTAGCTCTTACTGGCATCGCTACAGCTCTTGGACTTCACACACTCTGTGTCAACAGAGAGGGGTATGAGGGGAGGGGAGCCAAGACGAAAAGACAGCATGAGCGTCGAAGGTGATGTGGGAGAGAGGAGAAGACATTCTCCAGGAGCAGGCTCATCGAGGTTTTCACTCGTACTTATTTTTCTGCAAAAAGGGCTCGATGAATGTGTGGACGAGGACAATCAGGTCAGACACGAGGTCAGCACTATCCACATGTCAACAACCAGAAGGATGCTCGGATATCCCCCACCAAGCCAGAAACTGGTGTCACTCCCCGCCTGGCAGATGGAGACACTTGAGCCGAGAATTGCATTCCAGGTGCAAATGATTCGTCTATAGATGAACCCACAGTGGCTCCTCTCTTACCTCCAAACACGTCTGGTACCAGTCCCTTTCCTCCTTAGCCCCTGATTACTAGGTCACCCTAGTAAAATGCAATCCCACGCTTCAGTTTGGAAAATTAAAGTCTGAAGGAAAGGGTAGGAGTTTGACATTTGGGGACCCATGCTTTAAAAAACTATGAATTTATTATTTATTTTCCTGCTGACCCCTTCCTGGCCTTTGATTCCTACTGAAGATGGGAGACGGGTAGGACTGGACTAGGACTAGGAAGCTAGGGGCAGGCAGCCATCAGTGGACGCTTCATCCCAAGAGTTCCAGCTTTCTCCTTCTAAAGAACAGAAATCCCTGACAGCCCCCTCCCCCCAAAACAGGGGCAAGGGCTTTTCCAGGATCACCTGCTCCTCAATGTATTTTTAGCCCATAAACAGAGTAAGGGATACCTGAGTTCAAGTTCTCATGCAAAGACGTTCCCTTTATGCCTCTTTTCTCATCACCTCCTTGCCCCAACTTCCTAGGAGACTTTTCTTGTTTCTTAAAATTACGAATGCAACTGCGGGATTCTAAGACATGCTTTATTCCCAAATCAAAGTCTCCTCAGTGTTAATCAAGCCCACAGTTTTGCTCACTCTCCTCCCAAAAGCCAAACAGGCCTTAGGTGGGACCCCCATACTTGAGACGCATCCCATCCTAGTGGCCACCAAGTCAGGCCACTAGCCAGCAATATGACTGCTGAGCAAACACGATTCCCAGGCTCATTTTGGTAACGAGACTCCCACTTGGGAAGAACAAAACCAGGCCAGCAGCGGGAAGAGTGCCTGCTGGGCTGTCAGCTGCGTACTCGACAAGCCGGGAAAGCAGGTCCCCAAAAGAGCTCCCGTAGCTTCTGAAGCTAACCCGCCCGCCAAACATATGACGCTACAATCTGATCCAAGAAAGCAATGATCAAATGTACCCTTCCAATACAGAAGAGAAGGACAACACGCCCAAGCAACGGCCAGAGACACGAACAGTGAGTCTCTCTCGGAAGCCAACCCAGGTGGTCTCGCGCCCTGTCTGTCCATCCTACCCTCTGCCCTTTGGGCTCAATGCTCTCTGCAGACAGAGAGCGACTTGCTCACAGGATGTGCCCGTGGATGACTCTACCACCTTTATTTGGTGAGAGGTACTCTACTCAGTTTAGAACAAGGAGGTACCACAGAAAATGAGCTGAGTCCCCAAGGAGGACATAAACGCGAAATATTGTTACATTCAAGCAAACGTGCGGATCAAGCAAAACAATGACTCTTGTTTCACTGTCCTCACACTTTCAGGAATCACTGTACTCGCTACTATCTTGAAAACAACAAGTATCCAAAGAAGTTCTCTCCTCGCAAAAATGCAAATCTCTCCCTTCAAAATATCCAAATGCTTTGTTCGATCCGGTCAACCCCTTACCGAATTCCTTCCACTCATGTCAAAGGAAAATCCTGCTTTTCCCTTTTTCTTCTCCCATCATGGAAGGCACACCAACCTTCCAAGCCCCTCAAGCCTGCTCGTCTGATGGACACTTTTTTCCTCCCTCCAGGAAATGACATAGTGACATAGGTAAAAGGTGATTTGGATAGACTGCTGTGTCACAAATTGTCAGGATCTGATTTAGAGACCTGCTTTTGTCAAGAAAGACAGTTGGATGTCTGCTTTAAAGAAGTACTGGGAATATTTTCATCAAAGGTTTGAATTGAAAAACAGCGGGAGGTAAATATCTGAGATGTTGCCTAGAAAGACTGCTGTATCTGTGCAATTACCATTAACAGAGGACAGCAGTGGTTCAATGAAGTAATTCAATCTGGTGGCCTACATTTTATCAGACAGCAATTTTGAGTTCTGACATAAAAGGCTGCCCAAAAAGGACTGGGTTCTTTTGTGTGCATTCCTCTCCCCTACTTCTGGAAGCATGGGATGTATTTGCCTCGTAAGGCCTAATCAGGGATTTCTTGGACATTTAACAAAGGGCCATAAGCTATTTCTCTGATGGAAATATGTATTTCTGCCTTCCTCAGAGTAAGTTTTTGTGTTTTGTTGTCTGAGATAGAGAGGTACACAGGTGCAGTAGACTGGTGTGTTTAAAACACAGGAAGACAAGGAAAAGATGGAGGCAGAGCCCGAGACGTTCCAAACAGCAGGGAAACAAGCAGTCTTTTAAAAATAGCTTTATGGAACTATAACTGAAATAAACTTCATGTGTTTAAACTCTACTATTTGATCAAATCTGACATATGAATACAGCTGAAGCTGTCATCACAGTCATGATAAAGAATGTATCCATCACCTGCAAAACCTGACTTGGGCCTCTTTCTAACACCTCCATCCCAACCCCCCCCCCCCCCCGCCTCTCCAGGCAACCGCAGATCTGCTTGCTATCACTGGAGACGTACGGGCATTTCTAGTATTTTACATAAATGCGAACATGTATTTCCTCCTAAATGTAGCTTCTTTCACTCGGCATGATTATTCTAAGACCCGTCCATTTCTTGCATGTATAAAAGCTCGCTCCTTTTCACTGCTCACTGGTATTGTTTTGTGTCCGTGGGTCTACATGTACATGTCTACATGTCTACGTAAATACATATAAACACCACAAGTGTTATAATTGCTCAGTTGGTAATGGACATTTGGACCATTTCCAATTTCTGCCAATTACAAACAAAAGTCACGTAGGGACACTTTGTGTCACTTTCTGGGACACGTACCTTCTTTTCTCTTAAAGAAAAGCCTAAGAGTGGACAGTTAGATCCAGGAGCAGAGCTATGTGTTTAACTTTTTAAGAAACTGATGAACTTTTTCCCCAAGGAGATGTACCATTTTACGTGCCCGCCAGCAGTGTTGGAGAATTCCACTTCCTTTATCCCCTCACCAACACTGTTCATGGTTATTTTCATTTCAGCCATGGGAACTGATGTGTAGCGGGAACTGTTTTTGGTGAGGACTACACATGTGGGGCGTCTTTCTGTGTGCGTATTTGGGATCTGTATATCTTCCTCAATAAAATGCCTATTCAAGTCTTTTGTCCATTTCTTGAATTAGGTGCTAGTTTTCTTATCACTTCTATGTTGACACTTCTTTATATATTCTGGATATATATTCTGGATAGAAGTCTTTGATCAGACATATGCTTTGCAAAAATTTTCAAATATTTACAATTCTCAAATATTTGCCTAGGGATTACCTTTTCATCTCCTAGTAATAGCTTTCAACCTTTTCATCTCCTAGTAATAGCTTTCAAAAGGTATCCTCACTGGGTATAAAATTCTAGGTCGGCACTGTTTTCGTCCAGGATTTTAAAGATGTTGCTCCACTGTCTCCTCACTTGCATGTTTTTCTTTTTTTTGGACAAGAAATCTGCTGTATTCTTACCTTTGATCCCTGAATTTAGGGTTTTTGTTGTTGTTGTTGTTTTTCTGGGGTTTTAAAAGAGTCTCTCTCTCTTTTATAAAGATTTTATTTATTTATTTATTTGACAGAGATAATAAGTAGGCAGAGAGGCAGGCAGAGAGAGAGAGAGAGAGAGAAAGAGAGAGAGAGGGAGAAGCAGGCTCCCCACTGAGCAAAGATCCTGATGCGGGGCTCAATCCCAGGACCCTGAGATCATGACCCAAGCCAAAGGTAGTGGCTTAACGCACTAAGCCACACAGGCGCCCCTCTTTATCTCTCTTTTGAGAAATCCGATTATGATTTTTTGTCTGATTTTCTTGTATGAGGTTTTCTTCATGTCTCTGATGTTTAGATCTGTGGGTATATAGTTTTCATCAATTTGAAAAACTATCAGACATTTGTTCTCTATATATTTGTCTCTTTTCCATTCTCTCCTTTGGGGACTCCAAGAACATGTATATTAGGCTGTATTAAACTGGCACAGAACTCACTGACGATGTACTTTTTTTTTTTTAAGACTTTTTAAAATTTATTTGATAGAGATCACAAGTAGGCAGAGAGGCAGGCAGAGAGAGAGGAAAGGGAAGCAGGCTCCCCGCCGAGCAGAGAGCCTGACTCGGGGCTCGATCCCAGAACCCTGATCATGACCTGAGCCGAAGGCAGAGGCTTTAACCCACTGAGCCACCCAGGTGCCCCTGAACTACTCTTTTTAATTGTACATTCTCTTCATATTTCACATTGGATAGTCTCTGTTCTTAAAGACTCCAAGTTCACTAATATCTTCTCTTTCGATATCTACCTGCCGTTAATCTTATCTGGTATATTGTTTATCTCATACAGTACACTTGTAATTCTAGAAGTTCAATTTTGTTTTTAAATTACCTAACTTTTTTGGACATATTGAATACAACTATGCTAACTTTTTAAATGTCCTTGTCCAATTCTAGCATCTGTCTCAGTTCTGGGTCAGTTCGAATGGACAGATCAATATTCTCATTATGAGTCAAATTATCTTGACTTCTTGCATACCTTATAGTTTTTAATTATATGCCACACAATTGTTCTAGGAGTCAGCTACATTCTTAACTGTATACCACACAATTGTTTTAGGGTCTGTTCAGATCCTTGAAAACACTTTGATCCTTCCTAATCATTCACTTACAGTGCAGCACTCAGTCTGGGATTAAGTGTTCATTGATCCTGAAGAAAGACCCTACTATGTACTTGACTCAATGCTTATTGAATCGTGAAGTTTTCCAATGTCAATGGTGGGAATAAGCACTCTTCCTGGCTGTGAGTAAGTGCCAGACACTATTCTCTCTAATCGCTTTTGGATGGTTCATCTCCTAGCCTTAGGCAGTTTCCTAGCACGCATGAGCTGATTAAGACGGCCAAAGAAGGAAAGCAATCCTCTGGAGATTCCGATTTTCTTTCTCTGTGAAGCTCCATCCTCTCTAGCCCTGTGTCCTCTGAACGCTAGCTACCTTGTTCTTCCCAGACTCTCAGTAGTTTATTCCGGTGCAGTCTGTGGGGTCCACCTGGTATCCCTAAACTCTCCCCACCTGGCATGGAAGCCCGAAATTCCCTCGAGACAGTACGCTGGAACAATCACAGGAATCACTGGGTTCACTACTGTCTCTCATAGTCTTATCAGTTATTGTATTAAGCACTGTCATTTCTTTTTTGTTTCTAATAGGATAATAAATTCAGTCTCTGTTTCTCTAGATTGGCTAGAAGCACAAATTTCTTCCTATTTTTCTTCAGATACCTTACCATAACCTGGCATATTATGAGTTGATTTGGTTGACTGTCATGAGGAGAAAGACTCTGCTTTACTCACTGCTGCCAAATGTGCAGAAACTCAAGGAGAGACAGGCACACATTTGTTGAATTATCAGTGAAAATGACAACACTAACCAGAAATGTATACTGTAACACAGAAATGATCTGCAAGCCGTGTGCCAAACCTTAAGTATAGATTTCTACCATGTAACGGGAATTCTGGTTTGTTAGTCTTTTTTCTTTCTCTACTTATCTGTTTTGAGCTCAAATAACTAACAAATTTGAGCATTCTGGGAAGGAGAACAGTTCTTTGCAATTTGGGGACAATGAGGTTTTCTTTATTGTTTGTTTCAGTGTTTTCTCTTAATGTATCACTGACATTTTAAAACTGGAACTGTAAGCTCCTTTTCTATCTGTATGTTTAAGTGCCTGTGATTCAGAAAGGTCTTTGCCTTTCACTCAATGTATCGGTGTGTAATGGTTTCCTACCTCCAGATGGTATTAATTAGATTATAAAGTCTTTAAAATAAAAAAAAAAAGTGTTCTAATATGATACTGAGTACAAATAAGGACTGACATAAACTAAATATTCCTAAAATTCCCAGAAAACAAGAAAATTAAATTTCTAATACTTAAAATGTGGCATATTAAAAAAATAAATTCTTACGTAAGTCAGCTCAAAAACATTTTACAAATCCAAGTTAATTAACATGGTTTAGGTAAAAATCTGATTAGTTTAAATCTGATTAGTTTAAAACAAATTAGTTTAATAAAATTTGTTTTAATAAAAACAACTATGTATTTTCTGACTTTCCAGTGTAAAGTGTAAAACAAATGTATATTTTAATTCTACGTGGAATGCCCCTCCTACATATACACAAGTTTATTGATCAACTAAGCCAGCAATATTTCTTGTTTTTAAAATTATCAAAACATGAATTTGATTAAATTGAATCATTATTCTGATAAACTTTATTTCAACAATAATTTCGTTTCTAGTATGTCAGCTTGAATAGTTTCCAAAATTTTAAAGAACTTAAAATCTTGAATATTAAATTGAATTACTTAACATATTTATTGGATACCTAGGCCATTTCTAATTAAGAAGGAATACTGAAATATTGATTATTAATTCTAACTTAAAATTTTTACACTTTTGATTTTTATAAGCTGTACAGAGGCTTTAGAGTCCAGTCAGGTTAACGAATTTGTTCATTTTTGCTACTTTACGGGGTTGTAAAACAGATGTATATGGCCAGAGAAAGTCAGTTATATAAATTCAGTCTTTGCTAAAACAGTGGTATTTGACGGCAGTTCACAATTATCCACGCCCTCAGGTTTTTTCTGTGAAATGTAATTATTATTTTTTTTTAAGATTTTAGTTATTTGAGAGAGAGAGAGAGCGCGTGCGCACACACAGCAGAGGTGGTGCAGAGGGAGAGGGAGAAAGAGACTCCCCACTGAGCAAGGAAAAGCACTTGGGCTCCATCCCAGGACCCCGCAATCATGACCTGAGCCGAAGGCAGCAGCTTAACCAAATGAGCCACACAGGTACCCCAAACTTAATTACTTTGGATAAAAATTGTAATATAAGCAGTTGACACTAGATTTGAAAATAGTTTCTAAGAAATAAAACTCTGTATATCATAACTCTATGCGCTTCTGTTTTCCAAGGAAAAGAACATTTTTGCCCTAAAGCAGTCATTCTCAAGATTTCTGATCTCCAGATACCTTTATACTCTTAAAACTTTTTGAGGACCTCCATGACATTCTTGTGTGTGTGTGTGTGTGTGTGTGTGTGTGTGTGTGTGTGTGTGTGATATTGATATTTTCTGTACTGGAAACAGAAATAGAAAAAAATGCTTATTTACTCACTCATTGCTAATTAGCAATAATAAGCACACTGCACAGTAATATTATAGGATTAGTTCAGCTTTATGGATCTCCTAAAACCAGTCCTAAAGTAAACTATCAGGTTTATTTCCAGAATATCAAAGAGCATAATGGGAATAAAAATTGAAAAATGAATTTCACTTGCACTGGTTTTTAATACCTGAATCAGAAAAGCAATGTATTAAAATCTTATCAAAGTCACTCAGTTCTGATAAGCTTGCTTCCTTATAATAAAGTATAATTCTAGAACTTCCTTTTAATTAGTTTTGTTTTGCAAGCCATAGGAACAACCATGTCTCCTTCTTGGTTTCATTACTCTAGTTAGGAATTCTCATCAGATTTTTCACTTATTAAAAAGATTTATTTACTGATGTGAGAGAGAGTGCATATGGGGGATAGGTGAGAGGGAGAGGGAGCGAGAACCCCAAGCAGACTCCCTTCTGAGTGTGGAGCCTGATGAGGGCTCAATCCCAGCACCCTGAGATCACGACCTGAGCCAAAACCAAGAGCCATATGTTCAACTGACTGTGCCACCTAGGTGCCCCCAGATTTTTCACTTTTGAAAAATTTAACATTTATTTGAGAGAGAGAACAGAGGAGTGAGAGAAGCAGCAGGGGGAGAGGGACAAGCAGACTCTACACTTAGCGCCAGACGTGGGGCTCGATTCCAGGATCCTGAGATCATAACCTGAGCTGAGATCAAGAGTTGGAAGCTGACCACCTGAGCTACCCAGGTGCCCCTCACTCTAGAAAATTTTAAGTCTGTGTCATTTACATGGTTTTTTTGCTTTACTCTGATGTTTCCTTGAAAGCTCTACATTCAGCAATGGGCAAGGCCAGTTCTGGACTTGAGGAAAGCAGCCCCAGGTAAAAGGACTGTAGCCGGTAATCCCAACAACTAAGACCTCAAGGAAGAGGCTCTTGTGCGCATGCCTCTGAGGTCACTGGTAACGGTGAGACCAGGCCTGTGGGCTGAGTCAGGATTTCCAGAACTCTTCTTGTTGAAAAGCAGACAAATTCATGAGGTTAAAAACCCAAGATCCAATGGAGCAAGAATGAATTATTCAGGGCTAGATGAACCGTTGAGGGTCAGGAATGTCTTTAATACCGTTTTAATGTTCTATTTCTTTTAATGTTCTATATATAAGAAAGCTCTTTCTCTTTTTAAGCTATCTATAATTCATAATGGTTTAGTATATTCTTTTATTAACTGCAGTATTTTAAAATAATATTTAATTCTCATTGGCTTCTCTCCTTCCCCCGTTGCCCTGACCCCTACTCCCAGAATTGAGAAACTCAAAGTCTTCTAATTTTTCATGGCAATATAGTTACTTCACAGGTTCAGAAAGAACTGGTCTCCCTGTTTACTGGGACATGCCTGGAAAAATTCTAAGGCCTAGTCTGGAATGCCTCTGGAATATGCCTCCGGAGTAATGCTTATTCTAGAGTAACGCTCCTTCAATCAGGTATGATTAGACACTGTTCGGGAAGTAAGGCTGCCTTTATGGAGCCATCACTTACAAAGTCCCCCAGACAAACTAGATTGGTCTCTGACTTACAGGGTCCAGCTGTACAAATAGAAAGGAATGTCTCTTCCACCTTGGGATACTTTGGGAACTTTGAGAAAAAAGAAATTCACCGAAATACAGTTGACCCCTGACCAGTAAAATCCGCATAGATCTTTGACTTGCCAAAACCAGGACTACGAAGAGCCTCCTGCTGAGCAGAAGCCTCACCAAGGACACAAACAGCTGATGAACACGTATCTTGTAAGTCACATGCATTCTGTGCTATATTCTTAAAGTTAGCTAAAGAAAAGAAAATGCCATTAAGAAAACCAAAAAGGAAGAGTCACCTTTACAGTACTGTACTGTATTTATTTTTAAAAATCCATAAATTGTGAACCCCTCCCCCCAGTTCCAACCTGTATTGTTCAAGGGTCCCTGGATAGAGGTACTGCAAGTGGTGGGTAGAGTTCCTTGGGCTCGGTTTTCCAGCCTTAGGACACAAATAGAGACTTCTAAAATTTGCTATAAAATGCTTGTAAAACCTTCCAGGAAAAGTGAACTTGAAAAGGCTTATATAGTAAATATACACTCTTGCTACACCCCTGTAAAACAATCAGGCCAATTCTAACGAAACCAACGTTCCTTTGAGACTATTTTTGCCCAAATAGGGGAAAAATTTTGCTTCATGGGAACACGAAGCATGGTCTACAGTGTACTCATCAGCATTGCATTTCTTTTTATTATTCCATGAAAGCCAATTTCTAACTCTGTAAGTTGCAGATGTGTGATAACAATTCAAAATGATTATTGTGTATAATCAATCAGATCCTGTCTTATAAGGCAGAGGCTCTACTGAGTTCCCTCAAAGTCAACTGAACTTCCATGTACACATTCACTTCAATATTCCCTGTCTCCTCATCTATAACTGTGTCTAATCTCATGATTCTCCTTTGAATTGGCTATAACATCTACCAGGTTCCATCATTATTATCTAAATAAAATCTTTACAATATATACATCTTGTTATATAAGAGAGTCATGATTTTACATGACATCTTTCAAAAACATCTTTAAACATCATCAACTCTACAAAACTTTAATAATCTCGATTTTTTTTTAATCCCCCAACACTCGTGGGCCATTTCGCTATGTTGAAGGTATTGCATTACAACCTCTCCTTTAATTCTCTCAGACCAAATATCACTCACCATATGATAGTTAAATTCCGAAGTTTTAATGATTTGCAAATGTGGACTATAACCAAAAATGAAAAGAAAGAGGTGCTTTTAACAGTCACCCACATACACGTATGTACATATGAACATAATTTTAAAATTTTAAATAAGTTTTTAAATAAAATTGTGCTACTGTTCCAAAATTCCACACTGTCTTTATACAGGCTCTGGAACTGTGGGTGATCTTTATGAGGCATAGGTTTTGACTAAAATATTAAAAGTGAGCAGTATACATACAGAGTACAGAACACTCAGTTTTCATGATTTGAAACTGAAATCCTAGGAAGCAGAAGGCTTTATATGTGACAGCTTAAATGCTTGTAATCAAACTAATTGGTAGCACGCTGACCTGAAATGAGTTTAAAGTCACTATAATGTACGTTTAGCAATCAACCAAGTGATCCTTTATTATTCAGGCTCACGTTTTGCACATTTTATGTTACAGGACCAAATGGAAGTAGGAGTTGGAAAGCAGAAAATGAAAAAGTTAAAATACATAAATAATGCTATTGCTTCCAAAGAGTCAATGAGGCAAGAATGAGCCTATTGCTGGATTATAAAAAACAATAAAATAAGCTTGATGAACGGAATCAAGAATAAAAACATTAAATGAGCTATCTGTTGCTTAAAGAAATCTTACATACATAGAAACTGACAGGTTTAAAAGCAGAGACTCCATTTTCAAACACGTACCTTAATATAAATAAAACCCACAGCAATTTTCTCAAATCGAGGAATGGACCCATGAACAAAACTTCGAGCAAGGACCGACGCAGTCTTCTTCCTGTTTTCCCAAATAAGACCGCATCCTACCCAGAAATTAACAAAAGTCTTTGCATAAGTATGACAAATTATCTGGCAGAAACAGGATCAAATAAAATACAGGATCAGATTTCGGTACGTATCTAACTGAGTCTTGGACAACCTACACTGTAACGAGAAAAGGGAAGATGCCGACGAAAACTCACTCACATGCATACGCTGCTAATTAAGTCCAGTAGTAATTACAGCCGGTGAGATTACTTTCAAATTACGTTATGTATGTGCACAACTCAAGTCCGTGAACATGCGTTGGGCGGACTCCTCCAGAATCTTTTGAGGAACTTGTTACAAATCAGTGCTTCTGGGTTGGCAGGGGTGGAGGTCCTGAAAGTGACAGTTTTGAGAAGTAAAAACCTCCCCAGGAAACACCACCTTTTAAAATAATACATGGGGCGGGGCGCCTGGGTGGCTCAGTGGGTTGAGCCTCCGCCTTCGGCTCAGGTCACGATCCCAGGGTCCTGGGATCGAGCCCCGCATCGGGCTTTCTGCTGGGCAGGGAGCCTGCTTCCTCCTCTCTCTCTGCCTGCCTCTCTGCCTGCTTGTGATCTCTCTCTCTGCCAAATAAATAAATAAAATCTTAAAAAAAAAAAAAAATACATGGGTCAAACAAGAAATCTCAAGACAAAATACATATCCAAGCATGTGGAATACAGCAAAAGCATTTTTTTTTTTTAAAGATTTTACTTATTTATTTGACAGACAGAGATCACAAGCAGGCAGAGAGGCAGGCGGCGGGGCGGGGGGCAGGGGTGAGACAGGCTCCCCGCCGAGCAGATAGCCCGATTCGGGGCTCGATCCCAGGACCCTGAGATCATGACACGAGCCGAAGGCAGAGGCCCCAACCCACTGAGCCACCCAGGTGCCCCGCAAAAGTAGTTCTTGAAGGAAAACTTAGAGCACTGAATGTATGTATCAGAAAAGAAGAGAGATCTAAAGTGAATAACCTACACTTTCACCCTAGGAAATAAGATAAATTAGAGCAAAGTAAACCCTAAGTAAGCAGAAGAAAAGAAATAATCAAACTTAGAATAGAAATCAGTGAAATTAAAAATAAAATCCGTAGAGAAAGTCAATAAAGCCAAGAGCTTGTTCTTTGAAAAGATTGATAAAATCAGTAAGTCTCTATCCTGGCTATGAAAAAAAAAAGAGAAGACACTATTAATATCAGAAGTAAAAGAAGGGATTTCACTACATATTCCACAGACATTAAAAAGATAATAAAGGAATATGATGAAGAAGTCTACGCTATAAATGACAACCTAGATGAAACAAACCAATTCCTTGAGAGACACACCATGCCAAAACCCATATATGAAGAAACACATAATCTGAACAGATCTGACTTTAAAAATGAACCAATAATTAATTACTTTCCAAAACAAAAAGCAGCAGACCCAGATGCGTTTGATGGCAAATTCTACTAACATTTAAGGAAGAAATTTTAGTAATTACCTTCAATCTCTTCCAGAAGATAGAAGAAGAGACAATACACTACATGACTCATTCTATGAGGCTGGCGTTACCTTAATATCAAAACTGGACAAAGACGTTAGATGAAAAGTTCAGATCATTATTTTCCATGAGCATTTATGTAAAAATCCTCAGTAAAATATCAGCCAATCAAATCCAACAGTGTATGTGTGTGTGTATATATATACATATATATATATAGGACACACCATTACGAAGGAGAAAAGCAAAGATAAAACTTCTGTCAAAATCCAATACCCATTCATGATAAAAGCTCTCAGCAAAGTGGGAATAAAAAGGAACTTTCCTCACCTTGATGAAGAATGTCTACAAAAAAATCTACAGCTAACATCATACTTAATGATAAAATTCTCAAAGCTTTCTTGTGTAAGCTTATAAGAGCAAGGACAGAATGTTCTCCCTCACCAGTCTTTTTAAATATCATACTGGAAGTCCTAGCTAATGTTGTTAGATAAGAAAAGGAAGTAACAGATATACAGATTGGGAAGAAAAAAATACAACTGTTTTCGTTCTCAGATGAAATGATCACTTACACCTCTGGGTTGTAGAAAATCCAAAAGAAACTCCTAGAAATAAGTGATAGCAGCAAAGTTGCACGATACTAGTTAATGCTACAAAAAGCAATTACTTTCCTATATACCAGCAATGAACAAGTGTTGTTTGAAATTAGGACATTATCATTTACATAAGCAAACTGTAAAATGAAATATTTAGCTATGAATCTAACATAACTTATAACATATGGAAGATTTATATGTAGAAAATCACAAAATTCTGATGAAAGAGACCACAGCCGAAATACATTTACAGAGAGATGTTCCATGTCCATGAATAAGAGGACGCAATATTGTCTAGCTGCCATTTCTTCCCAACTTGATCTACAGATGCAATTCAATTCCAACCAAAATCTCAGCAAGGTATTTCATGGCCATTGCAAATTGACACTAAAGTTTATAGAGAAAGACAACAGACCTAGAATAGCCAACTCAACGTTGACAGAGAAGAACAAGGTTGAAGAACCAATGTAACTGAACCTCGAGACTTACTACGAAGAAATATCAACTAATATCACTTATCTACAGCAACTGAGATGCTGTAGCGCTCGTGAGAGAACAGATAAATCACGCGACGGAACAGAGCACTCAGAAATCAGTGGAAATGAAGTCAACTGATCTTTGACAAAGGACCAAAGGCGATACAATGGAGCGGAGGTAAGTCTTTTTGACAAACAGTGGTGGAACAACTGGGCACTCACAGACAATAAAGAAAAACACAAAGAATCTAAACACATACCTTACATCCGACACAAAAACTAACTTAGAATATATCAAAGACCAAAATATAAAATACGAAACTGTAACATTCCTGAAAGATAACAGAGGAGAAACTCTGTGTAAGCCTGGGTACAGCAATGCCTTTTTAATCCAACACCAAAGGCACAACACATGAAATAAATAATTGATAAGCTTCAGTTCATTCAAAGGAGGGATTTCTGTTCTGTGAAAGACAACGTCAAAAGAATGAGAAGACAAGCCACACGCTGGGAGAAAATCTCTGCGAAAGACAAAACAGATAATGCACTGCTATGCAAAGTATATAACAAAACTCTTCAAACACAACCAAAAAAACCATGAAAAACCTGACGAACACATAGGAAAAAGTCCTGAACAGACACCGTGCCGAAGGAGAGATACAGACGGTAAGCATATCAAGAGATGTTCAACGTTAAAGTATCACTAGAAAACTGCGTATTTCTTTAGAGATTCCATCTGTTTATTTGTCAGAGAGACAGCGTGAGCGAGAGCACAAAAGCAAGGGGAGCATCAGGCAAAGGAGGAGAAGCAGACACCCCGCTGAGCAGGGAGCCCGATGCAGGGGCTCGATCCCGGGACCCCAAGCCCATGACCTGAGCTGAAGGCAGAGGCTTAATTAACTGAGCCACCCAGGCACCCCTAAACCATAAGATCCAGAAACTGGGCTCCTTGGTATTTATGCAAATGAGTCGGAAACTTATGTCCACATGAAAACCTACGACGCGTGTTACAGCTGCTTCATTTATAATAGCTAAACTCTGAAAGCAGCCAAGATGCCCTTCAGTGAGTGAACAGGCACACTAACTATGGGACAGCCAAATAATGGAATCTTATTCAGCACTTAAAAGAGCTATCAAGCCCTAAAAAGACATGGAGGAATCTTAAATTCATGTCACTAACTAAAGGAAGGTAATCTGAAAAATCTACATGCTGTGTCGTTCCGACTACATGGCGCTCTGGAAAAGGAAAAATATGGAGACAGTAAAAACTGGAGACAATAGTTGCTGGCGGTTAACGGGAAGAGAGGACTGAACAGGGAGGGCACAGAGGATTTTTAGGGTCGTGAAACTACCCTGTATGATATTCTAATAGTGGATACACGTCGTATTTCCAAAGCTAAGTGAGCCCTAATGTATACTATGGACTTTGGGGGATAACGATGTGCCAGTGCAGGCTCATCAATTGCGACAATATGGTGTGAGATGTCGTTAGTAGATTTATGGGAGCTAAAGGTAAGAAAAACTCCCCGTACTTTCACTTCAATTTTTCTGTAAGTCTTGAAACTGTGCTAAAAAGTGAAGGTTTTTATTAAACAAAAAATAAAAAACTAAGCTTCCTAGGAAGCTGTCCCAAGCAGCGATCTGGGCAAGTTGGGGCCTGGTCTAGCATGGGTGGGGCTTTAACTAGATTGGCATGAGTATTAAAAAAATTATATTATGAGGAATGAATATTAAAAAACAAAACAAAACACTTATACAACCTTTAAAAAAAAAGATTTCACTTATTTATTTCAGAAAGGGAGAGCATGAGCAAAGAGGGGGAGGACAGAGAGGAGACGCCGGCTCCCCACTGAGCAGCGAGCCAGAAGTAGGGCTGGACCTGAGCCAAGGCAGACGCTGAACTGACTGAGACACCCGGGAACCCCTTATATAACCTTACTCTGGAAGAGAAAAACTAAGCTTTCACGTTTAGTTGAAAGGTAAGGGCCCACCTTGTTTACTGTCTATTTAGTGAGGAAAACAAAGATAGACAGAACTTACCATTTGTCTATGTTCCCAAAAGGTTTCGGGGAAGGTAGATCCTATTTTTCTACTGCTCAATGTGACGTAAGTATTCAACCTCTTGGCAGGACAGTTTTATATCGTTAAGCTTAATTCTCAACTTGAATTCTTCCCCTAGTTGTAGGACTTTGGAAAAGATACTTTTCTTGTTCACAAAATGACTTTTATAAATGGTCCCTGAACATGTCTAGTCTCTTACTTGGTTGTACAACAGTCTTTCCAACACATCCGCAGACGTGCTGACATTGAAAGACCCTTTCAAAGAGCAACTTGATCCAACCTTCAGTTGAAAGATGAAAAAAAATGTAATTTCATGGCCCAACCACCTTAGAATTTGCAATAATTTCAAAAGTACACTATGTCTTCTGTACTCAAAATTTACATATGCATCACAGTTCAAGAATTCTGTTTATATAACAGGTCTGTATATAACACAGACCTATTATAAATAATAGCAAGCTTTTCATTTGTCTCCTTTCTCTAATTATTACTCATGCGTATCTGTCATGACATGAATACTGTATCAAACGGCACCTCTTTCATACTGTGTCCTTTTATCTGTCTGAGATAATACTGCTTGTTCACATGTATTAGAATAATTTGAAGAGGCTTAGCTATGAATACCCACGTCACAATGGAATCTATGATAAGTATGTTTTAATGGTCAATTACTTTGCCATTCTGCAGCAGAACAAAGGTGTCCACACGATACTTTCCAGTTAATTTTTTTAAAACTGGATACGATGTCTACAAAGGAAAAAGAGACAGTGTACTAAGCATGTCCACAGATTGTCTCAAAGCCCTTTCCAGATGTAGGTATGGAAAAACAAAACAAAGGAAGAATGTCTGATTTATTTTTTTTTTTGGAGGCTCCAGATAAAAATCACCAAGGGAGATAAATACCCACAATAATATTTAATGTAATATTAATAATATTATTATATTAATATTAAAATTAATTTTAATTATTATCAAAATAATATTTAATTGTTATTATATATATAATAAATAATCTGTAATAGCCAGGTAGCATAACATCCCATGCAGAAGAGACATGACAAAAAGAGTAACAAGGAAAACCTAGCAGCACGGGTATTTTCGAGTCTACAGCTTGGATGGCGAAGGGGAAGTCACACTTAGGGCAGCGGGAAGTTTCCACCAGCACGGTGCTAAGAGAAACAATGATGTTGTCAGCGGCAGCTTCTCTGAAGCTTTGGATAGCGGACAAGTGTACCGAGTGCACCAAGACGAGCTTCGACAGAGGTTAAAACGCACACGTGCGTGTGCGTGTGTGCGCGTGCGTGTCTGCATGTTATTATTCGACGTACGGAAAAGGCACAGTTGTCAAGGTGAATGTATTCAAAAGAACAGTGAGGGGCAGGAGGTCAGAAAACCGACGCACTCTTTCAGCTGTGCCAGGAAAGGACAGTTCGAGGATGAGAGAGGTCACAGTCCTTAACTGTCAGCCCACCCTAACACTCCTTAGCTTTCTGAGCTCCGTTTCAGACCGGCAGGCGGACAAGAGGATATGTGAGGTCCCTTCCGACTCAGAGGTTCTATGAACACTAAACCTGTAAACGTAAAACCAAAGTAACAGACCCATTTTCATTACCAAATTGAAAATTGGCAACGTAGCAAGGGATGAAAATAACCTGCGACTCTATCACGCCTCTTTACAAACGCAGCGTAAGACTTCCATGTGGTCGCGACGCTTATCTGTTTAAAACTCGATGAGAAGAACATATCGGCTTCTACAGTCTCCCTTGCTTCCCCAAATGTTCTAGTACCAATGCGCCTTTTGCTCAGAGAAATCAGGTTCTCATATCACATTGCTTCGTTCTGTTATAAATTTACTTTTAACATGTATTTCAATAAACTCTAAAGGAACCAAATTTCTTGTGTCCTTTGCGGTTTGGGGAGAAGATGAAACTTCCCATGACTTCCTCTGCACAGGATATAGCCCTGCCTTCCCTTGGCAAAGTCAGGCCTAGTTCCCACAAAAGCAGGAAAAAGTACGTTACCGATAAGATCCTTTGGCAAAAGGTAAAACTGTCAGTGTTCCCTTTAGGGACTAAAATGGGAGTAAAAAGAGACACCGTAGGCTTGGGCGAGTCCTTGGTGGGTCTCTGGAATGTCACCTGCACGATTCAGTTTCTCCTCCATTTCCTCCCGCGGCAGGCCAGCGGCACCCGCCGCCATGTGCTGGTCTGGGCAGGATTGTATGAGATGTGATGATCGTATGAAGTATCAGGAGTACACCGGAACCACAGCTGCTATGCCTTGCTGCATTTTTAACGGCTCCTTAAAATCAGAGGCCGCTACGCACAGCGGCACATTTAGACAGGAAACACTGCAATTATCCGGCTTTACCACTGCCCTGCGGATCTGCTAGTGCCTTACGGTTTATAAGCCCTAATAGACAGTCATCACCTTTGGCAAGGCTTCTACTTGAGAGGAGCCACGATCTGGATTTATTACCAGAGAGCTGTCCATAGAGACTAATAGGCTTTGTTGTCTTGCTCTTTTTTTTTTTTTTCTTCTTCTCATTTTGTTTTGTTGCCATCCTGCAGACCAGATACCAAACATTTCAGAGCAGAAATGAAGTGTAGTAGGAGGCAGGTCCCTCTAAACAGGATTGTTAGTGAAGCTAATTACTACAGGAAATCAGAGATCATTCATTAGCCTCGTAAGCAAATTAAGGTTTGTTAACAGTGATTTATAATGCGGGGCTCGGGGGACTGCGCTGGTCTGTTCACGTATACGCGCATAGGACCTGACAGTTCACTAACTGAGCGGTACCAGAACAGCTTGTCACCAGGGGGCTTCTGTTAAAACGACATTGTATTTTAAACGGATAAACATTTTTACACAAGCAAAATGCATTTTAAATGTTTGGCTTCTGAAGTCAAGTATCGGGAGATAAGTGAAGTGTCTCGAACTGTCTCAGCTTCCAATAACTCTTGTTTGCGGCTGGAGCTGACTATAGGAAAATGTGACACTTGGAGTTAAAACAGCACTTTTCCTCTTTAACAAGCCCCAGTTGTGTTTTTAAACCTCTTTTCAAACGATACTCTTGGTGTTTCACAAAGCTGTAAGTTTCCTAAGCAATGGATTGGGAGGCATCTAATTTACAATTTTGGGAAAAATATTTTTTTTTTAAAGCAGTTAAGCAAAGGAATGAGTCCTTTGATGTGAGATTCTGATGGATAGTCCATAGAACTCCAGGGCAGCTAAATCTATCAAAAATGAAGGTGGTGCGGGTCGTCAGAGTAAATCTTGTATTTCACACTGCCCAGAGCTCATTTTATATAATATAGCTCATACCCACTAATTCAACATTTCTATAACCTGGAAATCCCCAATAAGAATAGGATGACTTCTTTGAAGCCAATGTCAGAAAAAGAAAAGGGAGGAAGGCAGGGAGGGGGGAGACAGAGAGGAAGAGAGAGAGAGAGACAGAGAGACACTTTCTGAGCTCCATGACAGTGGCCTGTCCATTCCCCCCGGGATTTTCACACTGGAAGAGTCTTTCCTGAGTCATCTCTGTGACCAACAGGATACCCTAGCTATGGAAAAGAACGAGACGACAGCCTCAACATTTCTATATGCTAAACCCCTAACTGAATACCAGAAATATAAAATAATATTTCGTTGTTTATTATGTATTATTAATTTCAAAGGAAGGCAGACTTGGTCACTCAACTGAAATGTGGATCTCTTCTTTGCTGACGCTGAAGAGCAGTGTTCATTAAGCACTAAGGGGACCGTGGCCTTGAATTCCTACGGTTCACAGGGGAGCTAAGAGAGGCAGCGAAACCGACTGAAAGCCCTGGTCCCACACGGCAAACATTTAGGTGTAAAGAAGCTAGAATCACGGATCTTGGAATATTAGAAACAAAGGCCCCTTAAGTAATTATCTAGTCCAGTGGCTTGTAAAGTCTTTTTTTCCCCCTCCCGAAATGATTTATTTTCTCTACATCTGAGGGGCCAAGGAAGGGTTTGAGGAGACAAGCAGACCAGGCCAAGGGCTATTTCGCCACATGCATCAGGAGCAGCTGTATTTTCATCTCATCTCTTCAGTCAGAGCTCGCAACAGCTGATACCAAGACCCTGGGGGACAGCAGATGTCTGAAGATACCAGGCTCTCTCTTCCCAGAAACGGTGAGAAGATGAGAGTGTTAAGGGGTTGCGGCAATTGCAGATTCCAGTGGAGGCTTTCTCATCGGATTATACTGTTGCCCAAATTTCTCAATTCCTGTGCGCCGCATGAACAAGTTGAAACTAAAAATGTGGACACAGAAGGCAATTTCCTCAGGTCAGCCGGAGGAGCCGTGTCACTGTGGGGATCCTACACGTGACTCGGCGTCTGCTCACCGGAATCCAACTTGTGCTGTCCAAACAGTCAGCGTAGACTGCGCATGGCTCACTGATCCTGTTCCCAAAATCAAGAGTACTTGCACCCACTCAAAAGCAGAAAGAAAAGAAATGGAAAGTACAATTACATTTTTAGTCTGAAGCTCCTGAAATCTAAGTGTAATCTAAGTCACCCCCAGGGTAACTAAGATTAATTCTGTGGTTCCCACCTCACCCTGAACGAAACACCCACTGCGGAGATGCCGGTTTTGTTACTTTATAAGAGACAATTATAATTCAGGGTACTATTTGAAGGTTAGAATTTAAAAACATGGTAACTTTTTATCATTAGAAAGAGCAGCTGATTTCATTTATCCTAATGTTTCTGCACAGTAAATAGGGAGCTTCCAAACCACAAGTCAGGCCCCAGCTTTTATGCCGAGTCATGGCTTCCAATATTTTATTCCATCATCAGAATAAAAAATTCATAAAAATATTTGTGTATAAAAATATTTTTGTATATTAAATATTACATAAACATTTTAGCAGTGTGCTCACTTGGGAGATGGGGTGCCTCTGAGACCAATGATTCAAGTTACTTTGGGTGACTCACTGGGTAATTCTTAGGGGTCACTGAAGAAAACTGTATGTACAACCACACCTCAAAGATATCTTTTGATAAGCATAAGGCTGAGTTTTAAGAACATACTGAAATTCTCACAAGGTACTACTTTTTTACTTATTTTAACACAAATTTCAATTTGCACGGCAATGTTTTGATCTTCCCTTTACTCTGGACGACTCTGTGAACTACTGTTGCAGACTTACGTGACTTGAACTTCTAACTACCTCCTGTAACTTCCAAAATCAATTTAAAAATCAAAAATCAATTTTAGCTTCCTAAAATCCAATCTCTCCTTCCTGGGATTCCTATTCTGAGTGACAGACGCATCATGGCCATTGATGTTGAACTCCCATCTTCCTCATTTTTAACAGATCACTCATGCCAAGTCTGGGGCCACCTCTAAATCCTCTCTTCCCCACCCACCCAGCTCCTTCCCTGGCTTTGTTCCACATACCTTATCATCAACCTGCCCAGCGCAACCTTTCTCCAAAACAGGATACATACAGTGGACGCAAGCCCGCTCGATGACGCCGTTTTTCTGTGCTCTCACCTTTGCTGCCTCAAACTTTGTTCCCCCTTTCCCTTATCCGTTGAAACTCTAAACACCCACCGAGTTCCGCACAATTTAACCCTTCCTACAATTAACCGACCGTTATGAACACTCCCAAGTGCTCTACTCACTCTTCTCACAGGACTGAGCAGTTTGCCACAGATCAAACTCAACTACGTACGACCCGAGGGCCAAGCTTACATCTTATTTAAGAATGAAGAACGGATGTTTAATACGTATTTGACGATTAAAACGCACCGAGCTCTTCAACTGGTGAGCTGTTTTCTAACTCGATCTTTACCAATGAGTCTAAACGGAGAGCTCTGATGGAATTCAGATTTTTAAAGAAATTTCCATTATAATGGAGACTTGTCAGTAAAGAAGTAATGGCCAATAATTCATTTACCCAGAGTTAATTATTAATAAATAAAAATATTAGAGTCTTATTTGAGAGACGTGTTAAAATACTCAGCATCATTTATCTTTAAACACTTGGCAGGTTTTGATTAAATACTTGAATTACAAAACTCTCTCCCAGCATCACTAGCAAGCACGGGCAGGTGCAAAGGAAGATGACTTTGGATGGGTTGCTGTCAAGGCCGGGCTGAAGTAGCAGCATTTCTAAAGTTAAAATCCAGAGAAGCATTATAAAGTCAAAGAATGTTGGGTTCTCCGTAGAGCCGAATTCCTCTTATTTAAATGCTTTGTGTCACAAAATTTAAAAGCATCACAGAGGAAGGAAAGGACCTGGGTTGAAAGAAGCCTAAATTCTTTGAGAGGGACATGGTTTTTCACATCTGTAACATCACCGGAACAATGTCTCATGGAGAAGGGGCTCAGGACTTAGTAAAAGACAAAAAGTCAGAAGTGTCCGTTAAAAGAAAGATCCAGTCTTTAAAAAAAAACAACAAAAAACAACAACAACAAAAAAACCAAACCAGAGTATTCAAAGAAAAAGAGCAGATATTTTAAGAGTCTATAGTCAAAAACGTAGAACAGAGCAAAGAATTTAATCTCTTTATGATCTTAGAGCTGTGATGGAAAGCCACAGGTCAATATTTCACACCCCAATGCCTGTTAACGACACTATCAATGTAACTTCTTAAGTAATGAGCGCACAGGTAGGCAGTAATCACACACATCCCATTTTAAGAAATGTGCCACTCCACAATTCTCCTCTATTACGTAATGTGGTAGTTTTAATCATTAGGTAGAGGTGGGTTGGTTTCCCTGATAATCCTGAAGTACGTATATGTATATGTATATGTACATGTATATTTATACTTAGCTAGATGTGATGTAATTGGGTAGAATTAAAGTTGTTAGTTGGGAACTGCTAGAGAACATCTCTGGATCACTGGAATTTCCAAAGCAGGATCCAAACTCTGAGATTATGGGCCTGAGACGCTTAGATTCAAACCTGGAAGGAGGCTGAAAATCACCCAGAGAAGGAGAACGAAGGACAGCTTCCTCGATACCAGGGATCAAGTCAGCCACCCCGACACCAACAGCAGCCACCGACTACTGGCGTACGGGCTCAAGTGCTTGTAAGGAATGAGTCCCAAACGCTCCCGTGATGACACATCAGACCACTGGCAACCAGGAGATGTTTTCGCTGGTCTGGTCACTCTCATGACTTCAGTTACGTCATTCAGGCACCCTAGGGCATGGGCATCTGCTTTTCTTTTGGGGGCCGGGGAGCAGCAAATACGTGATACAACCTCCTAACACCGGACATGTTGAACAGATCTTTCTTACTCTTCCTGGAACCCAACCTCAAGAGCTGTTAGCAGTCCTTCCATCTCTCCAGTCTGACGGAGGAAAGAAGCAAATGACCGCACCACACAAGTTACACAACTCTGATGCATGAACACCGGAACAGTTCATTCTACCATCACGGTGATCACGGAGGGTCACGGAGAGGGAATTCTGTATTTTTGTCCACAGATGGAGTAAGGTGGTTACGGCTGACCGAACACACAATCACAGGCTCCTCCGAAAGCGACAAGAGCATTCCTGACCTACGGCTCCAAGTTCCAGAACTCACTGCTTGCAACACTGATTTCTGGGGGCGATCCTCTGCCTACCACAACATTACACAGCCACTTAATGAGCCCAAGTTGTGTCCATCACACACTATCATGGGAATAATTTGCTATTAATGAGGGCTGTACTGTGTGCATTAAACACCCTGTCTCATTTAGAATTCGCAACTCTATGAGGTGCGTGCATATCTACAGATATTAAATAACCGGACCAAGGCCACACCACCAGGCTTCAGATCAGTCTGTCTCTAAGTTCTTAATTATCCACGATGCACGACAACACTTCAAATACATGTATAAGGAGAGAATATAGCCCAAAACATTTAAATTAGAATGAAAACGTGTTCACTGCATTAACGTTTAAAAAAAAGAAAAAAGAAAAACCCTACACACTCCAACGAATTTTGCTACTCTTGCCAGAATAAAAAAAAAATTTTTTTTAAAAAGCAAATAGATTCCAACTAGTCTATACTTCCATTTATATTTAGAATATGAGATGGGCTTGAGTATGTAATGAATATATATGTGTGTCTCTCTGTGTATAACACCCACATTATTCAAAAGCTCCCAAAAATGTGAAAAGTTTGTTCCAATCCTTCTTTATTTTGTCTACTTTAAGAATCCTTTGCGATATGCTTATGTAAATACTGATTTTAGCTGCTGTTCTCTGTTCTCAAATCTTCAGCTTATAAATGGATTGGAAAAGTAACAGACCTAAGCAGACATCTTTGGAACACAAAACCAGAAAGATATAAACAAATACAACTAAATCAAAAACAAAGGATTCTTCTTTAAATTCTCTCACATCACAGACTGATAAATGGAAAGAACTGCCAGAAAGTAGACTACACCGGCTGTGGACAGGGGTGTACACAGGCACACGTGAGTGTGTGTGTGTACTTGGGCGGGTGTCTATTTTATTAGCACGCACTATGATCAGCATTTTACCCTAGCTCACTGGAAGTTCTTTAAGAGCATAAACTCTAATGGAAAGGAAATTGTGACGTTAGAGTAACGCTGGGGCAAAGGAGAGTATTCAAGAAAACAGTTCCAGGTCATTAAACCCAACAGGTGAGCGCCCTCAGTTTGCTTACACCAGAGTTCACACTATGGTTCAATGGCATTAAAAACACAGTGACTTTGCTGGTGAAGTGCCTCCGTCCACACTTCAGAGAGATGCTGAAAAGGAAAGACAGGGTCCACATTATCACCAGCCCACTTACCTGATGCTGAGCCCTCATTACAGACACAAGTAAAGGCTAATATAATATCACAGATCATAAAGCACAGTGCAAAAATGTTGACACAAAACTCTTATAAGTTGTGAATCTACTATTTCCACTCAGAAGCGTGAAACGCGCCAATGCTGATGTTAGGACCTGAAATCAAGTGCTACATGTGGTACCGCTGACATGAAAATTGAAACGAAGACACTTTTTGATGAGAACTTGGCAATAATATCAATGGATTCTGCACTCTGATAACAGAATAAACCCATTACTGGAAACACATTCTAAGTAGAGCATTTTTGTCAGAGTTCAGAGCTGACCATGCAAGTGGTACGTATCTTTTCCATAAGCTAATAATACTACATGTTTTTTTTTCGTAAGCAAATTTAAAAAAAAGCAAGAGCAATTTTATCAAAGGACAGACTTTTCTACTCCTCCAACACCATGTGAGTATAAAAATCATTTTAGATTCGTAACTGCAAACTCTTTCCTCATTAAGAATATATTATTAAAGAATAAAAAAGAAACCCTCCTAGAATTAGAAAAATAAGTGACAAAAAGTATAATAAAATTTTTGGTATTTCTACAGATGACGTTCTTCTATCTGGGTTATCACACTGACAATTAAAAAAAAAATACTAGAATGTTCAGTCTCGAAGTGATCAAGGGCGAAGTTAGTGGTTTGGGCCTCCTTCTACTGAAGGAAGCCAAGAGGGATAATTTAGCTTTTGGACAGAGAACAGACACTGGCAGCCTCCAGATTTTACTTCCAGCATCTCAACCCACATCCAGCCTGGTGTGAAGACGCGGCAGATGGACTACTTCTGTTATTGCGGCTGCTTCAGCATCCTGCGTGTTTCTGGAAGCATGAATATTCAGGCCCAAGAAGGAGCAAGGATAAGTGCACTCACTGTATTAAGCAGGTACCAAAAAATCTTTATCCTTATGCTTTTTCTCCTCATTAGCATAAGATTAAGATTAAAAAAAAAAACTTAGAATATGCTACTTCTGCCAAGCTTGGAAAAGACTTATCATTCAACGAAATGGTGCTGGTTTTCATATATTTAATGTAAATGGATGAAGAGAAACGTGTGGGCAGAAGAAAACCAGTGTAATTAGCATTTTAGAGGAAAGAAATTTAAAGGCAGCTAAACTGAATCAGTAATTATTTTCCACTTGGTTTTATTTTCATGGTTTCATTATTTTCTCAGAAAATGCTGAGCGGGCATCAGAGGATCAGTGTTCATCACTGAGAACACCAGTCAGACGCCTTTAAATACCCCAGAAAACCTCCACACCGGCATGTTTTCCTCTCGTGTACATAATGCCTGTTGGTAACTCTTTTCTACGTAGATCTTGAAAAAGATTACTCAATCCAGAAAGGGTAATTTTGCTATAAATGAAAGAAATGAAGTGACAATTTCTCTGTGAGAAAATTACCTATGAGATAATCCCTGAGGAATGACACCATCCCAAGCCCTCTGGAAGGACAGAGAAATGTCGAGAAATAAAATAATACATGTGCATTTGCTACGATGCGGAGTTCCATGGCTGCTTAGAGGAACTGTAAAGGCCACATGCTCAGACCATAAGGGGAAAATCCATTAAAACACCACCTTTCATAAAAAAAAATTTTTTTAAAGGCAATTCACTGTAACTGTGGGAGAGTTCTTTAAGAGATTTTGAAAGTGAATAAAAAGCTCCATGCAGAATCTGAATTTCATCTTCCATATGACACCTGTCACTAAAAAAAACAGTGACGTAGGAAAGGTGGCAAGAGCCAGCAGTTCTCCGTCACCCTGGGAACCACACCTCCATCTCACACTGACTTAGGACCCCCAGGGCCCTATAGCTTATGTATTTTAAAAATAAAATAACCCTACTGAAAGGATGGGTATGAGTCTGCTCTTTAGGACTGAGAGAGGATTTCTTCGATTTTTTTTTTGTTTTCACATCCTAACGAGCAAACGTCACAGAAGTAAATCAAGGCCAACGCAAGGCACACGTGGGGAAGTTGGGATCAACTTACGAAGTAGCCTGTCCCCAAGCTGGAGGGAGCTGAACTCTGCAATAAAGCAAAAAGAGAAAGTGGCAAATCAGCAACGGTTTGTAACACGTTCCCATCCGCGCAGCTCATTACCAGCCCTTTGTGGGTCTTCATCGCTACATCACGTCACTGGCGCGCACTGCCTCTTGTCATCTGCTACCGATGCAAACACCGTGTTGGCTTAATTTCCCCCTTTACATCTCTCAACGACTCAGAGATGCTAACGTGCTGTTTACCGAATTCCAAGCTTCTGCGGTGGACGTAATTGCCAATTTATTTGACAGGCAGCTGGGTAATGAATTAATGATGGCATTTCGCCCCGCGCTGAGACTGAACAGACACGCATCAGCCTACCTCCCCGACTCGCTGACATTCAATGCCCGGGTCTCAAGCTACTCGGTTTTGTGGCCGCAAAGGGGCAGGCAAGAGGAAAAAGCCCAGACTGAGTTGAAAATAAAAGCCCAGTGGGTTTGGATGACTTTTCCAGCGTATGACCTACTTGCCAGTATATTCCCTAAAGGCCCCGGTTAGTACACACAGAGCGCTTTTCAAAAAGGAGACATTTTGTAAACATAATTAGTAGAATAAAATGCAAAGAATGTGAGGGTAAAGGGAAGCAGTGAAAAGCACCATTTTTCCCAACGGTTTTAGTCACAAGAATGATCAACTTAGGGCTTCCATAGTTCTGACACTGGGAAAACTAAAAATAAATAAATAAAATTCTGAAAGGTTTGCAGGGCATCGCTCCTTTAGGCAAAGAGGCCGAAAAGAGAACTTGGTTTTTGTTTTAAACTTGTTCGTGATCCAAGCTTGTTTGTACTTCTTTTTTCCTAAAACCTGTCATTACAATTTTTTTAAAATTTCTAGTCTCCTTTTCACGAACGAGAAAGTCCTCAAATAAGCTTGACACACAGAGGATGCTAGTCAGTACCGGGGTGGTCTTCTGGTCTCAGCGTAGCGTCCTTGCACCTGCAAGGCCTTCTCCCTGACTAGCCTCATCAGGTACGACACCTTCCCTGGGGGGGGCGGACCTCCGCCCCCGCGCGCACGCGTTTCCTCACTTCCCCTCTAGCTCTCCCACCCGAGTGTCCCTTCCCTGCTTTGCAGCTACCCGTAGCAGGGACCACCCGCGGACGCCGTCCCTGCTTCTCCAGCACTCAGGACAATGCTTTGCACGCAGGATGCATGTAACAAGTATTTGCTGAATTAATGTATGAATACATGAGAGGCTGGATTGCACAGGGGAAGAAAAAAGATCAGGTGAATTTAGCATCTCCAAAAATACAGTAGATGGGAGTTTTCTTGATTTTAAACTGTTTTCTGAGAGGGAATGACGGTGCTTGAGCTCCAACGGCATCCACATCAAGCAAGGAGAGTCCGCTCCAGGGCGTTCCAAAATGCACTTCCCAGAGCAAAACTTTCTCCACTCGGTGTTTGGGAGAGGCTCGGAGCGAAGGACAACAGATGTGCGATCTTGCACACTGGACTTAGTTTAAAAAGATCTCGCTGCATTCTTGATCCCATAAATGGTGTGTAGGGAGAGCACAGTAGCCATGGAGACGGCTTCTCCTGGTGGTGATTAGCCATGTGACGGCATCACCTGTTTTCGGCACCCACAGCCCTCCATGGAATAGAGGAAGGAAAAAGCCAACTTAGGTCTCCACCACCCTGGAGCCATGCCCCTGGGAGGTAAACTCATTTTAGGATGAATTACTCAGAAAGAACATGGGCCCTTGTTTATTTCAGGGTTGTTTTTTTCCCCCTCCTTCCTGCAGATGTATTTTATCCAGAAGCAGAAGTACCCCTCCAAACCCACCTCCCCACCCCCACACACATATCATCTTATTGTATACCAAAGAAAATTACATCCTTCAGGTCTGGGGAAGCTCTGTGACACTCACTTTGCATATATATTGTGCATTGCTCCGGAGCCGGGTGGAGAAGGGGCTCTGTGGTGCGCATTTGCTCTGGCTACTGTTCATGCGGGTCTGACTGAATGAGGGAACGGTGGGTATCATTTCAATTTCTGATGTCAACATCAAATTACTTATTTAATTTCATGCCTGGCGAAGCATTGTATAGCTACACGCAGAATCATTTCACTTCATTTGTTATGCTGTGTTTTCGTGGCGATTGGCTTGCCTTCCAACTGACAGCTTTAATTACGACATGAATTTGATTGCACTAGCCGAGGAATTAACATAATGCAACAAAGCATTTAAGCACCCTGCCTTATAACACCCCCCCCACACACACACAGACACATGAAAGAACGCAGACTCTGTATCCTCACGTACACTCCAAGTCCATTAGAGTTTCAGTATTCGCTAGAAAGCATACAGAACCTTATGGTCAGAGGCTGCCCACACTTCCCAACCCACTGTACTTCTTTTTCTAAAGAGGAAAAAGTTGGGGGCATGAAGCTATGATTTCTAGATTTGGGGGGGAAAAAAAAACTCTGAAAAAAATCCTCCTAATCTACTTTGCCAAACATCCATAGCACTGACATGTCTTCCCTTCTTACTCCTTCTCCACCATATTTTTCTTGGCTACTTGCCAGCTCCCTTCAATCATCACTGGAAAATCTGAACAGAAATCACATCTCTGAAAGAGGTACCTCCTTGTCCATTCTTCAACCTCAAGAATGTGGCTATGGCCTTGTATTCACTGGGACACGTTCCCTGGTCATCAACACGATCTCCACCAGATCTTCTATTATGCAGATAATAGAAGTTCTGAGACTAGCCACAGGGCGGGGGTCAGGGTTTACTGATAGCCCCTAACACACACCACATTCCTTAGGACTTGGTAGCCAAAAGGCCCAGAAGAGCCTCAATCATTAATACCTAATCTAAGTTTGTATCTGAATATAGACGCAAATACTGGACAGTATTAATCTTTCTTCCAAGTCAGAAATTCTTGAACACCTGAAACCATGATTATGCTATAGAAATGTCTAGAAACAGCTTTTCTATTGTTTGAAATGTGTTATGTTAGCTAAGTTACAGATGTGCATTGAGGGATTGGCACCAATTTCTCACATAGGAAAGAAACACACACCAAGAGGTAAAAGGCCTAGGAAAGCAAAGAAATGGTGATGCACTGACCACTGAACCATTTGATAAAATCAAGTTCATTTCAACTTTCCATGTTGCCCCCAGTCAACATCTAATGAGAAGGGGTCCTCCTGGTTTCTTTCTTTTTTCTTTCTTTCTTTCCTTTTTTTTTTTTTTTTTTTTGCTATAGGAAGAAGACAGACTCTGTCTAAACTATACAGCAGAAATTGCCATAGAATCTAGAAAAGATGAGGAGTTAAAATGAGGCTTGAAAACCAGAGATGTTTTAAAAAAGAACACAACAAACAAAAGTGTCCTCGGATTCGAAAGCATTTGAAATAATACCATACACCCATGTTTAGGCAAATACTTCTGTTGAATCATGGAAAAGCCTTCATTCTTGCTTTTTCAAATGGCAGAGATGCCATTTCATTCATATTTTCAGTGCACCAGGTAGAAACAAGAGGCAGAAAGAGACTGAGAAAACAGAGCAAGAGAAAGTGTTTAGCCGTAAGAAGACGAGAATCTGAGGAAAAGCCAGCCTGCTGGCTATCTGATACGCAATTTCGGGGCTCATTATAAGCCATCTCCTATCTCACACGGTCTTTTCATTCTGCTGGGTCCGCTCTCTCCCTTTTTTTGTAGGTTCGACCACTGCTCCAGCAATCTCTGCAAATTACCCGCCTCCATCTCATTATGTTGCAAAGGAGAGCTCTCTTACAAACACACCGCCTCCATCGCCAAGCCACACGGACTGTGGGGACAGTAATGGCATGCACAGTGGAAAGACATTTTCCGGGAGCTAGAAGGTTGCTGCGGACATTCAAGTGTGCAAGTGGACATTCATTAAATTCATTCTTTCCTGACTTTCTTTCCCTACCTGACTTTCTGTCACTAAGCTATCATGGAAGCTGCTCATTAAACTCATGACGTTAACATTTCTGTGTTAACAGCTTACCTACAACAAGGGATTTCAAAATTCATTATCCATCTAAAATCGGTGCGCTCCTTTCCTTAGACATCTATACAGAGAGGCCATGGCTACAATGATCGCTCCTTGAGTATGGGATGGATGTGTACTTCACCCCTAAGAGGAGGATATATGCTCTGACCCTAGGGTTAATTTAAGTAGAATATTTAAAAACTGTTCCACAACACCAATCATGTCTAACATCTTTGCCTACCCACCTTCCTGTTAGGATTTTCTCTCTTGGGAGTAAAAACCAGAGGATCGTGCCAATAATCACACGGCCAAGCGCATTTCTAGGAAAGGTCACAAAGCAAGCTCATTCATGGGTTTTCTGGCGCATTTTAAGAAACAATGACAATTAAAAAAACCTTGAAATCTCAATCCTAGGAAATGTGCCTTGGAGACAGGATTACTAAAAGCTAATAAAGACACAAACTGTATTTGAATGGGAATTACTACCAGGGGGACTCAAGTAAAAACAGGCCAACAATTAAAAACAGAAATACCGTATGATCTGTTCCACTACTGCGTTTACCCAAAGAAAACAAAAACACTAATTTGAAAAGATATGTGCACCCCTGGGATTACTGCATCATTATTTATAATAGCCAAGATACGGGAGCAACCCAAGTCCCTCCACAGATGGAACGGATAAAGAAAACGTGGTAAGGTTTCAATGGAGTATTACTTAGTCACGAAGAATGAGATCTTGCCATTTGTGACAACATGGATAAACCTAGAAGGTTTTAAGCTAAATGAAGTAAGTCTGAGAAAGACAAATGCCCTAAGATTTCACTTATGTGGAATCCAAAAAAAAACAGAACAAAAGAACAAACAAACAAGAAAACAGACCCTGAAATACAGAGAACAAAGCGGTGGCTGTCGGAGGAAAGGTGGGCAGGGCAGAATCGGTAACGGGGATCAAGAGGCACAAACTTCCAGATATTAAATGAGTAAGTCATGGAGGAGAAAAGTACAGCATAGGAACTCGAGTCAGTAAGACTGTCATGAGGCTGTATGGTGACAGACGGCGACACTGCCCTGGTGAGAACTGCGTGTTCACCAGGTCACCAAGTCAACAGAATCACCAAGTCAATACGCTGAACATCAGAAACCAATGTAACTCTGTACATTCATCATCCTTCAAAAAATTCTACAGGTAAGAAACAAAGATATAATAAAATTATCTTCTCAACGGAGAATTTTTATAATTCCATACCACAAGGTTAAAACAGTGGAAATTTTAGGGAACATGAAAGCTAGTGTAGGTGATACTAAGGGAAAGGATTTGTTCTCCTTTTTTGTTTGTCATCACTGTTGTTAGTGATTGTTTTTATGCTTAATGAGCAGAAGATGTGATTTTAAAGGGGGGAGGGGCAACAGCATGAAGAAAGCATCAGGTATGGAAATGGACCCTTCTGACTTCAATTTTCAACCCCCTGTTCCAACCCACTTTACCTGGTCGCCAGCTCTCATCTATACTGAATCCCTTCTGGCTTCTTTCCCTCACTGCATTCTTGGTCTTACCTTTATCTGTTGTTTCAAATAAAGAGCAAATAAACATTTTTAAAATAAAATTATAACAACACTCTTTTTAACATCATCCAGTGGCCTAAAAATGTGTTGTGGGTTGAACATTCTAAGAGTGTTCCCCCAAACTCATATCCACCAGGATGCTCAGAACATTGACTCTATAAGTTAATTTTATGTGCCACCTTGACTAGGCCCCTGGTTACCCAAATATCCAGTCAAACATTATTTCGGGCATTACTGTGAAGGTGTTTTAGTACGAGTTGAACGTTTAAATCCACTGACAGAGCTTGTAAAGCATACTGACCTCCCTAACGTAGGCGAGCTTCATCCGAACAGAACAGAAACAGGACGAAAGAATGAACATCGTCAGAGTAAGGAGAATTCTTCTGACTGCACATGAGCTGGGAGGACGGCTTCACTCCTGCTCTCAGACTTCAACAAAATGTAGATTCCTCCTGAGTCTCAAGTCATCCAGCCTAGAGACTGGAGTTATACCCTCAGTTCTCCTGGTGATCAGGCCTTTGGACTGAGACTGGAACGAGCGATGGACGCCCCTGGGTTTCCAGGCTGCTGACCACAGATCTTGAGACTCATAAGCCTCCATAAATGTACACGATTCTACACCCTACCGGCTCGGTCTCTCTTGAGGACCCTGACTGATATGACGCCCTATCACAACCCTGACTGATATGACGTCATATCAGCGATACATGCTGCAGAAGTGAGCACTACCATGAACTTCTTTGGAAAAAGGGTCTTTGCAGATATGATGAAGTTGAGGTCACACTAGATCAAGGAGGCTTCCAAATCCAGGGACAACTACACTCCAAGAAGAAGAGAGGACAACGCAGAGCAACACTGAGCAGAAGGCCAGGTGGGGACAGGCTCAGACACTGGAATGCTGTAACTTTAAGCCAAGGAATGCCAGATGCCCCCAGAGGCGAGGTGACGAATGGAAGGATCCTTCCTGGAGCTTCCAGAGGGATCATGGCCCTGCTGACTCCCTTAATGTTGGAATCTTAGCCTCAAAACCTGCGGAGGTCATCAATTTCCATAATTTTCAGCGACCAGTCTGTAGTCCTCAATTACAGAGGCCCAAGAGACCAATGACACGCTTGGCCTCCTTACCAGGCACTAGGAGGTGTCATGTGATCAGGCCCGGTGCTCAGTCCCTAGACCCAGCCGCAGTGGCCTCTTTTCTTTCCCACAAACATGTCATGCTTTTCCTGACTCGCTCTGGATCTTGTTGCTCCCACTACCCAGGATGCTGTTCCCACAGCTCTTTATGGGTTGCCTCCCTTTCGTGAGTCAGGCTTCAGCTCAAACGTCATCTACAGAAAGGCCTTGTCCCGTCACCCTGGTTCAAGGTGCCCTTCCACCCCTCATCATTGTTTTGTTTTCCTCATAAAACGCACTGTCTCAGAAAGTTCTACTGTTTGCTCACAGCTCTGCCGTCTGCCTCCCCCCACAGAATGGGAGCCTCCTGAGGACGGAGACTCCATCGTGCTCCCCAGTCAACCTCAAGTGCATGGAGCTACCCCTGACACATTGGAGATGTCTGGTAGATGTGTCTGGATAATCTAACTGCTGACACACCCAGGGAAACACATGAATGTATGTTTCTGGAACAGAAAAGGGCAGGAACAAGCTGTCAGAGAAAAGGGAAATCTAACACAAATTTTGAAAAGGGAGAGAAGAGAAGAAACAGAAAGCAGGACTACGTTGCAGGACTGGAATTGACCAGATTTCCTTCTAACTACAGGGGATCTCATGGACGGCATGGCCCGTGTCTGCTGCTCCTTTCCGAGCAGCAAGTCGCCCTGGCATAGAACAGAATCTCTTTAAAGGTCGGGTGGGAGAGTGGGAAGGACGGAGGCAAAGACACACACTGCGTGAATGGATGAGTGACCGCACGGTGGGACCAAGAGACCTGGGGAGTTCAGGGTAGCGGAAAGAGATGCAGGAAAAAGCGCCTCAATTACGATGTCAAATGGTGCACATGGCTTCAGCAATCAGGTTAGAGAACGGTTTCGCACAACACTTACTAGAATTCAATCCCTTCACATGATTTCCTGAAATGTTTCAATTCCTTCAAGGTCTTAAGCCCTTAAAAAGTATTAAATATTTTTTTCCCTTCTCATAACCAAAAACCTGACCCAAAAAACCGTTCAGAGAAAGGAGCCATATCCACATACTCATTTCAATAAAGCATTAAAGCAGTTTACTTCCACAGGATGGTGGGAAGAGTCTGCTGGAGAAAGTGACACTGGAGCTTGCAGAAGGAAAAGAGAAAGAAAAAGGATTACAAAAGAAAAACCAAAGGTAGGAAGAGTAGAAAGTGCATGCTAATTAAGAAAAAAAATGGTGGATCAGAGGGACCAAGCAGAAGGTACAAAGATGGGCAAGTAGAGGGAAGGGAGGACGATGAAAGGGAAGCTTCAGACTTCCTTGTGAAGGGCTCCGCAGTCAACCCTCGCCAGCGGAGACCCAGTCCAAAGTATCTTAAGAAAGTTCAATGGCGAGCTCAGATTGCTGGAAAAACAACTCCAGCAGCACTGCTGAGCACAGTGCAAAGGAAACAGAGACGGGGCAGGTAACATGGTGAGAGGCGCAGGACTCCTCTGTAACACGCACCGAGCCATCTAACATGGGCAGAGTCAAGGAGAACACACCCGCACCCAAATACCTCTTTAAAAATACAGCCAGGGGCGCCTGGGTGGCTCAGTGGGTTAAGCCTCTGCCTTCAGCTCAGGTCAGGGTCCCAGGGTCCTTGGATTGAGCCCCGCATCTGGCTCTCTGCTCCGCGGGGAGCCTGCTTCTCCCTCTCTCTCTGCCTGCCTCTCTGCCTACTTGTGATCTCTCTCTGTCAAATAAATAAATAAAATCTTAAAAAAAAAAAAACTTGGCGTGTTTGTCATGAACACGCAGGGTCAGTTCACAACTTGACGACTTTACTTACTAATTTATAAGTGAGTTTAGTCCCTACATTCTGGCAACTTCCTCAGTTAAAAAATTCTGTGTAAGTCAGAAGCAATACTGTCCCGCTTGAATAGCTCATCATGAATATTTATATACTCAATTATTCCCCTTAACTTTTTCCTTAGCGACTAATGGAAACAAGTTACTATGTGTCCTTGATGTGGACACTCTGAGAGTCCTTGCAGACAATCACTCCCTTCCGGCAATACAGTTTGGGAATACGTAATTTAGCAAAGCCAAGCCCATTTGGTTTTGAAGCTTTACCCATGAGTCAAACCCTCCAGCTACGCTGGAATTCTTTTTCTTCCTCTTTTCTCCTGCCCCATTCAAAGCAACCAAGCTGGAATAATATAATGTCTTCATTAGCTGCACCTGGGAGCAAGTCTCAATCGCCAAAGCTTCTAAAAATAATGAAAGTGAATGCAAGACTTAGGGGAATTTTTATCTCAGCTGCAAAACCAGGAGTCGGTATGATGGACTCACGGGGACCAAATACATTCTCTCACCTTAAACAACAACCAAATAACCAGACAGATGTATAAGGGAAGGGATTCTAGAAACCGGGCAACCGGCACTGCGAGACATGATCTTAGAGACCAGGGAAGCAAAGGAGATGAGCCAGGAAATTGCCCGGCTTACTGCCTGGGCAGAGTTTTCATGTCCCAGTTGGGCAAGTGGGGGAGCGCCCAGCTGGAGCAGAGAAGTACCCGAGTTGAAAAGACAGGGCTGATACCTGGAGGAAGCCAAGGCAGCTAGAATTTGTGAAGCAGAAGACGGCAGGGAAGAGAGCGTCACAGGGACAGACAGAACCATGAATGCTGCAAAAGGTCCCCCCTAGTCTTCACCTCAATCCACCTGTGCCCACGTGTTAGAGCAAAGCCCCCAAGCAAGGGGGACACCCGCCGGAGAGGAGCAGGCAGAGCAGTCCCCAGAGCTCACACGAGGCAGGAAACGGCCGGTGTTGCCACCAGCTGGCCAGGCCGGGAAACAATCGCGTAACGCATCAGGAACGGGTCGGAAGAGTCAGTCCTGGGGAAGAAGTGAGCTTCAGCCTAAACGCTGTTCTGGTTCCACCCAGGAAAGCCTAAAAGCAAACCTCAGAAAAATCAAACTACTTCCAAATGACATAAACGCATCCCAGAGTAAAGCTCAAGAAAGTTTTTAGAAACCAGAACTATCCAGCACCCCATAAAGAAAAATTCACAGTGTCTGTCATCCCCTCAAGACTGTCGAGCGTGCGAAGGAGACAGACAGGACGTAACCACCCACAACGAGGAGAAAACCCCACAGAAACAGACACGGAAGTGACACAGAGACATGATGAGTAGACGGAGGGTCTCAGAACAGCCGAAAGTAACTGTTTCCCGTAGGTTCCAGAAAGTAACGGAAGCACAAGCCTGGTGAGGAGAGACACGGTAAAACCACACACAACAAAGCCAGCAGTGGTCCTCATCTCCTCATTCTCGGAGACTCAGTAAGGTCATTAGTTACTAATTTCCTTTAAAGAAAAAGTAGGGGCATCCTTATTTTTTAGAATGCTGTATGGGTACGTGAAGCCCTGGTATCCAAAAAAAATAATTTTGTGTGTTTCATCTCAGCAGATGTTGGACTGCAGCAGGCCCAGGTAAGAACTGGCAACCTCAGAACGGCTCACGCAAAGCAAGTCAGTGGCTGGAGGTTCTGGAACATCTCACAAAATGTCAACTATTACTTTTTTTCCCTTTTCCTTCTTTTTTTTTTTTTTTTAAATTTCTTCTTTCCTATTTTGATCCTGTTGTTGCAAAAGGTATGAGTTTTAATAATTAATACACATCGTGAACTCAAAGTATTACACAGACGGTCTTGATATAAAATTGGTAGGATTGTTACGACCCTAATTTTTTTTTTTACATTATTCTATTGTGGCAAAAAGTACATACATGCCATATAGTTTGATATTTAGCCGTTTTTAGGTGTATAGTTTAGTGACATTAATTGTGTTCTCTGCACTGTGGATGTAATTCTCCAAATATCACCCTAAACAGAAACTTTGAAACATTAATTAATTAGTAACTCCCAACACCTCAAATTCCCCCACTCCCATGACAGATCCTGTAACTCCTATTCTACTTCCTGACTCTAGGAATTTGCATATTCTAGGCTCCTTATCTGAGTGGAACCATACAATACTTGCCTTTCCATGACTAGCTTCTCTCACTTAGTAAAATGTTTTCAAGGTTCATCTACGTTGTAGCGTGTATGAGAATGCATCCCTTTTTCATGACCAAGTAATGTTCCACTGTCCACACATGCCACTTTATCTGTTCATCTACTGACGGAGGCGGGTGGTTTCTACCTTTGGTTAGTGTACATAATGTTGCACTGAAACGGCCTTGGAGATATCTCTCTGAGTAACTATTTTCAATTTGATTGGGTATATACCTAAAAGTGGAACTGGTGGGACACATGATAATTACATATTTAGTTTTCTGAGAAACTGCCAAGCTCTTTTCTGCAGTACGGCACCATTTTCCATTCTCACCATCATGCATGAGGGTTCTAATTTCTCTATATTCCTGACATTTATTCCTCCCCCATTTTTTTTTTTTATTTTAACCATCCTAGTAGATGTGAAGGTATATCTCATTATGGTTTTGATTTGCATCTTCCTAATGACTATAATGAGGAGACTCTTTCATGTGCTTACTGGCCATTTGTATACCTTTTTCAGAAATGTCTATTCAAGTCCTGTGTGCATTTTTGAATATTAAAAACACTTAATGGTTTTATGATTTGTAAATACTTTTTTCCCATTCTATAGGGATTATTTTTTTTTCACTTTCTTGATAATGCCCTTTGTTGCTAATGCTTCGGGGGCCGTATATTAGAATTCACAGCCAAATTCAAAATCAGGAAATTGACCCACATTTCCTTCTATGAGTTTCATGATTTTAGTTCCTACACTCAGGCCACTGATCTATCTTGAGTTATTCTGTGTAAACGATGTGACACAGGGGTCCAACTTCACCCTTTTGTATAAGGAATCCAGGTGTCCCAGCACCATCCCTTGAAGAGAGAATTCTTTTCCAGCTGCATGGACTTAACACTCATATCAGAAATCCGTTGGCCATAGATGTGTGGTTCCTTTTTGGATTCTCAATACTATTCCAGGGCGCCTGGGTGGTTCAGTGGGTTAAGCCTCTGCCTTTGGCTCAGGTCATGATCTCAGGTCCTGGGATCGAGCCCCACATCGGGCTCTCTGCTCAGCGGGAGCCTGCTTCCTCCTCTCTCTCTCTACCTGCCTCTCTGCCTACTGGTGATCTCTCTCTCTCTCTGTCAAATAAATAAATAAAATCTTAAAAAGAAATAAAATACTCAATACTAATCCATTCATCTGTATACCTATTCTGATGCCAGTATCGTACTGTTTCGATTACTATAGCTTTGCTGTAAGTTTTGAAACTGTTTAAGTGTGAATTTCCTGACTTTCTTCTTCTTTTCCAAGACTGTTCTGACTACCAGTGGTCTCATGCCATTCCACAGAAATCTGAGTATCCGTTTCTTCATTTTTGCAAAAAAGGATGTTGGAATTTTCAGAGGAATTGCCCTAAGTCTGTACATTGCTTTGGGTAGAATCTCAATACCGAGTCTTTGTATCCATGAACTCAAAATATCTTTTGCCAATTTCTTTTGCGCTAATGGAAAGTGAATTCAGAGCAACTGATCAAGAGATCTCAGTGACTGTACAATACTGTACTCTTGTCCCCTGATTTAACGTGGCTTTCATTTCTCCACTCTGGGATGAAATTATGACTAATCCTGGAGGAATTTCCAGGGTCTGTGAGATCTCCTATTAAAAACAAAGCTCAAGAGGAGCTACTTAAATATTTTTAACAACTTAGGTAAGAAATGCTGTTTTATTATTATAATTTACAGTTCCATCATAAAGTTAAGGAAACACATAAACACACAAAGAAATACTTAGACATAGACATACCCACACAGCAAAAGACCGAGTTGTATCCTTTATTTGTATCATTGATATTAAACCTTATTAGAAGAGGAGGCAGTTGTCTATAACTAAGATATTAAGAGTACTACAGAAGTAATTATACTTTGTTTATTCCACTGAATTCTCAGAATTCAATGTTCCGTACATCAAGTCTCACTCTAAGTCTCTCAGACTTTCCTGAGAGGTGTGTCTCGGGACTATTCACCTTGGACGTTGGAGAAGTGGATGGGAGACGATTACAGGGAATGACTCAATGTGCAGCAGTGGGTTCCAACCTCTTATGCTTATGAGCCCCCGGAGTTAAACACCGCTTGGGGCACACTCCTACAGTACGGGGGTTTACAGATTATATACCGGCACTACTCCCAGCTCACCACGTATTAGCAAAGTTTCATGTCTTTTGTTTGTAGACAAAAAACAATAAGTTCTAATATTTTTTTTCCCCTGCAACGCACTGAATCATCCCGTATCCCAGGATGAAGGCGACTGCTTTAGAGTATTTAAAAAAGAGGGAGACAAGGGGCAAAGGTTTTTTGTCCTTATTCTACGCCCTAACTCTGTTTCTTCTCCTTGAAACTCAGAGACTCTGAACTGCTGTCTCTTTGAGAGTACCGTTCTCTCCTAGTCTGCTAATGTGCCTTCACTGGCATCACTAATAAAAATGTCTCCCTACGTCATCATTTTGTAAGAACGCTTCCCAGTGTTGCTCTCAGGGTCAAGAATCCTGCTCTGTGACATGTCAGGTTAGCAGAAAAGAGAGCCCAGAGGATCAGGTGGTTCCCAGGAGTGGCAAACCATAATGTGCCCCGTCGGCGGACAGGAGGCTGGAGAGCAGTCAGAGGTGGGTCTGGGGGCTGACGGACCCCTCAAGAGGCATGGCACGTTATCACAAGAATTTGCCAGGAAATAAAATCCCTTCTCTTGCCGAGCAAGTGGCTAGTTACTTATCCCTTCCTACAGAAATAAAATGGCAGACGGGGATTGTTACCAATTTCACAGGCCGAGAAATGACAGAAAGCCCCACATTCAATGACGTCATCTGGCAGCGGGAGCACTGTTTTCATCCGCCACCCTGACAACGGAAGTATCGTCACGGCGCTTTGTCATCTTTGGTTTCTAAGCTGACAAGTACTCCCACCCGCCCTGTTACGTGTTCAACCACATTCTGGGTCACACTAGAAAACGGAATGGAACCACCAGGCCAGGCTCAAACACGTCTGCCGAGAGAGGGAGCTGTGATGCTCGCACAGACCAAGCGACGGGAAGGGGTAGGAGCGCTGGGACTTGACCCAAGGAATGTGTGGTCTGGTGGTTTCGCCTGATTTTTTTTTTACACTTACATCGCTGAGCCGTTCCCGAGAGCTGCTCCGGGGGAAGCCCTTGGATTCTCCGCTGTCACTGTCGCTGTCTCTGCAGCTGTTCCGGCCGGGCTTGAGCTGCGCGCAAAAGAGAAGAGGAAAGAGACAAAAGTCAGAGGTGTCCTCACAAACCGGCCTCCGCCCGTGCTCTTTAAGTCTTGTCAAAAGTGGGCCACTGAAGGTCCCGCGTTTTAACGTTCTTCTCAGCTTCTGAGTCGCGCCGGGCAAGCTGCCGCGGGAAGAAACACGGAGAAGGATCAGCAAAACGTTTACCGTAAAACGTCACTGTAAGTAAGAGTGAGCAAGCCGGAAAGACAAAAACAAAAACAAAACCAAACAAACAAAAAAACCACTTGACAAAAATTTAACAAAGGTCCATGAATCTCGGAAAGTAATCTTCCCTCAGATGTTTTCCTCTGTTCTAGTGGGAGCTCTTCTTTGTCAATAAAAAGACCAAAAACACTGAATTAGCTAAAGTCAGATTACACTAACTAGGGTAGCCCACCTTTTTCCCTCTGTCCCCTAAAGAAAGAATACAAAAAAACAGAACAAAAGCAATGTTTTCTTCTAGGAGAAAACGATGAGACGCTGCGTGTTATCCTTTCACCACTGGGAAGATCCTGATCCTAATTTCTGAGACAACATTCTGGAGGTCTCTCAGCAGATCTTTAAGAGTACCCAGATTAAGACCTACAGCTTAAGCAATTAAGCCACGACTCCTTCAACAGACACGTAGTAAGTGCTACATCTGGACCTGGTCCTAAGAGCTGGAAAGGTGACGCTAAACCAAAAAAAAAAAAACAAAAAAAAAAAGTCTCTGATCTTATGAAGCTTACATTTTAGCAGTTCCTGCACATTCACCCAGCTCTGATTTTCATGTTCAGAAAATTTTCCACATTTACCCTTCTTTGATTTTTATGTTCAGAAAATTCTACACATTTACCCAGCTCTGATTTTCCATTAAAATGAATAAACATGCAGAATCTCAAACCAGCAGTCTGGAGAAGACTGTAAGACACACACATATGGGCCATTAGCCGGCAACGTCATCATCAAGAACCACCTTTGCAGGGACCCCAAGAAATCTGACGAGGTTACAACGCACGGCCATTCTATAATGTCCTTAATCTAGCAACAGAAAGACTGCGAGACAGGCAAATACAACAGACAAGGAAATACATGTAAAGGGACACCAAAAAGTAGCCAGTGACATTTGGAAGAAAAGTAATCTCTGAAGCCTTGGGTTTCAAAAGCAGATTGAGCTCATGTGGCTGAGAGGGGTGGGGAAGATACTCTTGATGGGAGAGAGGCAGAAAGCAAAGGCGGAAAGCAACATGCTAGGAAATGATCAGAAGGAGTCTTATCTGAAACAGATTTCCTTCTGGGAGGAAATAGGAAAAAACATTACTAAGGGGTCCATGGATCAGACATGGAAAGTCTCAAACAAAACATGAGCCCCGTGCTTCTGGGCAGGAGGGAATTTTAGAGACAAGAACGGGTAATAGGTAGCAAAATTTTTGCCTGCAGGTTTTCATGTGGCTCCAGGGCCAAAGGGGAATGTGAACCAAGACGAACGGAGAATGAAATCTGAACCCACACGCCCTGCCTCACGTGCCTCTTCTAAAATCTGCCGTTCAGATCCCACTTTGGGTCACACCATCTAATAAGCTGTCCCCAAAACCCACCATACAGAGCGCTCCTTTTTGCTTTCAGCCTTCCTACAAATCTACTTTTATCACTTCCTTCTAAAAATCCCTTTCTCCAAAAGTCTTCTCTAATGGAACCCAGAAAAATGATACTCATTTTAGCTTGTATCCTCCTGGGCCCTTAAGGGCTTAGTTTCCTTCGAAATTACTGCGAAATCTGCTAATTCTAAATTAATTCAGACACAAGCTATATGAGCCTTTTCTTATTACTATGGAATAAAAGTTCAGAATATTGTCATTCTCTTCAAGTTTTCATTTTTATACTTACAATAAAGGGGAATTTAATGGAAAATGAACATCACTTTCTCCCAGTCTCCTGAACACGTCACGTCCATTTCTGTCCTGCATCTGTCTGTTCACGCTGGGTTCCTCACCCCATAGGGCCCACCCTCAGCTCCTCTGTGGTTTCCAGGTCAAGACTGTTTTGAAGCTCAGATACGATCACCATGCTGTTTGAAGAGCTCTTTCTTTGTCTGTCTTCCTTTTCTGATGTGCCTTCCAAGTTTAGGTGATACACCATTCTTCATTAAAGGCCTTGGATAATGACGATCCATTTTCAAGTCTGAAAAGGCGTACTGTTAAATGAACTGGACGGATGATAACATCTATACGTGGGGTGGATACTCTAATTTATAGGCCATGTCATAATTTTTATCTTCCTGGACTGGAGTTGAGTAAACGCGTGTAAAGCTACCTCTGTTGTGTGAATGACGAAACAGAGCAAATGAGGTGCTCAGAACTGGGCACAAGGTCTAGGACTCAGTCCATGTCTGTACGACTCACTGCCATTCTCACTCTACTTCCTAGAAGGCATTCAGATGTCAGCATTTCACATGAAAATAACGAGTCTGCAGCATATCAGTATTCTCAATGGAATATGTTTTAGATATACTTGCAGTAACTGACTTCATCCACAAAGAAAGAAATCCTATAAGGTGATACTTAATCTAGAGATGTTTATAAAAACTCAGTCCCTCCACCCAGATGGGAAACAAATACGTGGCAGAGAATTAATCATTTAAGAGCAAAAAGACCTGCTGGTGTCCTGGTACCCATCCACTTGGCTTCCCCAAATCTGGACTTTGCATTTGGGTCTCTTCCATGTTTCTTCATGGAAGGGAAGCGATGACTTCAACAGGCTTGACAGGAGACTTCAGTGGCTCTGATGTCTATCATCTGGCCAAATATTGATCTAGGCTAAGGGCAAAACCCAAGGAGGACTGAGACGGAGCCGCTTCCTGGCCTACCCTGAGCTCTGCCAGCAAAAGCACTTCAGTGAATTCTCTTTGGAGAGACTTACATAAAAATCCAGCCCCACACTACCCTTTTCTCCTCCAAAGCCAGGCTCAAGTTTAAAGGAAATTTAGGATTTTAAGCTGTCAGACAGCTCAATATTTCAAAGAAATGGATTGACTACAGTAAGTACTAAAGCTAAACCACAAGATTTCAGGCGAAGAAGTATTCATTCCTAATCCCATGAATACATTTAAAACTGGCATTTTTAGCCATATCCAATGGATCATTTGGGGTAGCACAGCTAACTTAGAAGTTGTAATCCTTCACCTGAAATTCCCAGCTATTACCTACAACCAGAGACATTACAAAGGCCAGGTGCTGGCTTAAACATTTAAAGACCTAAGGAAAATCGATCTGCCCGCATTGATTCGTCCCAGCATCCATGGTGGCTGTTGTAAGTCAGCTTTTGCTACAACAGATGCTATGAGATCTCCTCTTATCATCTTCTAGATACTTTAAAATACCTTGCTTATTTAAAAATTACTGTAATTCACTCCTATTTCCATTAGTGTCTTCCCATCAGAATATTATACAATTTAGCCTCCAGATTAGAACAAAACAGATGAAGTAAAAGGAAGCTGGTAACTGGCATGAGTGGTAGGAATCCTACCAGTAAGATGACGATTTCTATAAAACGTAAGAGGCAGGGTTGTTTTCTATTAGATTCCACGGTCGACAGTATATACAGAAACTCTGAAGCTGTGATCTTGTTAGAGTCAATGGTTACTAGTGGCTGATGAGGAAAATAACGACCCATGGTCTCATCGCTGCTGATGAGCATACAACGGAAACCCGTCACCGCAGACTCAGTGAAGGGACAGCCGTTCCGTACAGCCCTGCCAAGATTTTCGAGGCGGGCGATGCTACGCTTTTCAGCTTCAGTATGGAGGGTTCAAGATGCTAGCTGCTCAGGAGATTGTCATTAATTCTTCAAACAAAATTCACAGAAGGATAAAGTATGTGGAGAAGATACCTACGCCCGAAACTCAAGAGGAATGATGTGAATTATGCACCGCAATGCAGAGAAGCATCCAAAAGTAATCTCCTACCACCATTTTTGCTTCCTCAAAGCAGCATAAATCCTATCTCGGACTGCTGAGCTTTCCTGCAGGGATCTCAATGAACTCCACACAGTGTTTTATAAACGCTATCAATAAGCACAGACTTTTCTTTGTTTCCAAGAAATTTTGTTTAACATTCCTAACATCAAAACAGCAAGAATTTAATCTTGTAAAAATGTTGGTTTTCTTTTTCAAAATCAAACTTTCCCTATGGGTTGGACTCTTCCCCATATATTGGGTGGCATGTGTACTATTTTCACTTTTTTTATTCGATGATAAAACACATGATGTTTTATTAGTTTCAGGTGTACAGCACAGAGATTCAACATCTCTAAATGTTATTCTATGCTCCCCACGAGTGCAGGTACCATCTATCACCATACGACACTATTAGAAGGCCACTGGCTATATTCCCTTTGCAGGACCTTTTGTTTCCATGACTTACTCGCTCTACAACTGGAAGCCTGTAACTTCCACTCCCCTTCCCTCATTTTGCCCATCCCCTCATCCCACTTTCCTCTGCCAAACATCGGTTTGTTCTCTGTATTTATTTATTTACATATTTTTTAAAGATTTTATTTATTTATTTGACAGACAGAGATCACAAGTAGGCAGAGAGGCAGACAGAGGGAGAGAGGAGGAAGCAGGCTCCCCGCTGAGCAGAGAGCCCGATGCAGGGCTCGATCCCAGGACCCCAGGATCATGTCCTGAGCCGAAGGCAGAGGCTCAACCCACTGAGCCACCCAGGTGCCCCAAGTCCTTTTTTTTAAAAAACAAGGACATCTAATATCTGTTAGGTAAAATAAATAAATATCCAATTATTTGTTAGTGAGAAGTCCTAAGTTTAAAAAAAGAGAGGGGGGGGGGAAGACAAAGGATTAGAAATAAATGGTTAGGTGAGGTCACAGGTCAAAGACAGTCATTTTAGAGTTGCAAGAGGTGCCTTCTTTACCTTTTACACTTCTGCACTTTATACTAAAGGAGAAAGTTACCAACTTCCATGTGCCCATGTATAAAGTAAAGAAGTAACTTAAGTAACCAAGGAAACGGAGATGGGTGTCTTTCCCATCCTACTAACAGGGAGCAAGAGCACTGAGCCACAGGAAAGGACACAGATGCTCAAACACTCAGTCTGACTTAGGCAGGACGTCATGAACTTGGTAGTTAGTTCTCAGAGACCACGTTTTTCGGTGCCCCCACAAGACATCAGTATCCGCTGCAGGTGGGCCAGGCCACGAAGAACATCAAAATAAATTCCACAATGTAAAAATCACATGAGCAGCCTCCTCTATGATGAAAATTAATGAGTATCTCCTTTAGAGATTTTTAAAAATCTTTTTTTAAAACACATTTTTAAAAAATCTCTCCACACGGGGTGCCTGGTTGGCTCAGTCGCTTAAGCGTCTGTCTTGAGCTCAGGTCATGATCCCAGGGTCCTGGGATCGAGCCCCGCATCAGACTCCCTGCTCAGTGGGGAGCCTGCTTCCCCCTCTCTCTGCCGCCTCTCTGCCTACTTGTGCATGTGCTCTCTCTCTCGCTCTGTCAAATAAATAAATAAAATCTTTAAACGGAGGGGGAGACAAACCACGAGAGACTGTGTACTTTTTTTTTTTTTTTTGAGACTGTGTACTTTTGAGAAACAATCTGAGGGTTTTGGAGGGGAAGGGGTGGGAGGATGGGTGAGCCTGGTGGTGGGTATTCAGGAGGGCACGTGTTGCATGGAGCACTGGGTGTGGTGCATAAACAATGAATGTTGGAACACTGAAAAAAAATAAAATTAAAAAAATTCTATAGTTACAGTCGAGTCAAAGACAAAATCACAAACACATCATTTTAAAAGAAAATAAGAACTATAAATACGTAAGGTAAAAAATTTACAGGATGCTGTAAATTCTGTGCTGGAGGTTAACTTTCTAAAAAGTGGAAAATAATAGAAATAAATAGCCTAGTTGCAGAGATCAAAAGGACAAAAAAGCAATGGCAGGGAAAATTAGAGAAAGGCAATTTCAAAGATAGAAAGTACAGGGCGCCTGGGCGGCTCAGTGGGTAAGCGGCTGACTCTTGATCTTGGCTCAGTTTATGATCTCAGGGTCTTGGAACTACGCTCCACATCCGGCTCTGGGCTCAGCGTGGAATCTGCTAGAAGATTCTCTCTCCTTGTGCCACCCCCTTACCTCCTCTTGAGAACTCACTCCCTCTCTTGCTCTCTACCTCTCAAAATAAATAAATCTTTTTTAAAAATGAGAAGTACATAACGAATTGGAAATTAAAATAGTGGACACAATTAATAAACCAGGGCATAAATGGGAGCAAAACCTGCAGAATCAAGAGAGACACACTTACAAATCTAAGAATAAAAAGAGATAAAGAGCAAACCAAATGTAGAAACATAATAATGTGGTAATTTAATAATATGTAATGCGAAAATAATATAAGAACTTGGTTATTACTATGAAAATGTGAGAATAAACACACTTCTAAATTACAGTACTAAACATTCTATGGTGGTACTGTCAAAATCATAATCAAGTTGTGTGAACTTTTAAAAATTTTTAACAAAATTTGATTCGGAGTATTAAGAAAAATATGCAAAGCTAATCTGTTCCAAAATCCACTAATATAAATGAAACACAAAGGGAGCTAAGGAATTTTTTTAAATTAAAAGAGCTGCAAAAACTTGAATAAATACAAGCTAAATTTAATAATAAAATGAAGGGTAGTTCCACCATGTTCTAACCGAATTTTTCCGAAGAATGTAGGAGACCACCAATGTTCAAGTGGACAAAAGGGATATTTCTGAGTTGATGGCAAAGTTCCAAAACTGGAGTATTGTGATGATCATACAACCCTATAAATGTAGCAAAACTCACTAAATTGTACACTTACAATAAGTGAAATTCAGGACATGTAACTTACATTTCAATATGGAGGTTTATTTTTAAAAAGTGAAAGATTTCGTCATTCTTCTCTCTTACTCCAGAAGCACTTCCTTATTAAGGATTTACCTGTTGGGTCAGGCTCAGGGAAGGGAGCCCCCTTTCTTTTCTTCTTCTTTTTTTTTTTTTTTAAGATTTTATTTATTTATTTGACAGAGAGAGATCACAAGTAGGCAGAGAAGCAGGCAGGGGTGGGGAGCAGGCTCGCCGCCCAGCAGAGAGCCCGATGTGGGGCTCGATCCCAGGACCCTGAGATCATGACCTGAGCCGAAGGCAGAGGCTTAACCCACTAAGCCACCCAGGCACCCGGGAGCCCCCTTTCTTAAAGTCAACTACGCTACACAAAAATCTAATCGTGGGAGTTCACAGGAGGCAAGTTATCCTGAGAGACAACTTGGAATTCTGCCTACCACAGGTGGTTTAAAAAGACAAGAAAAGGAGAAAGTGCTTCTAATTCCATTTATTATAAAATCATTCCAATGGAGTTAGTAAGGTTTCAGTAATGCAAAACAAAATAGGCTTCTTGGACTGTGGCGTGTCGTTTATCTAATGTGTCAGTGATGTTCCCAAATAAACATTTAAGGTACGGCCCAGAGGATTGACCTGAAGGCCGTGTTACCAGCTTGGAAAGGGAAACTATTGAATCCCTTCTCCTTGCCAATCACATACATTACTCAACACTGAAAGGGGTTCGGTGGACTTTGTAGCAGTAAAGATAAACCCTGAGGTTAATAAAGAGAGGAAAATAAGCCAAGATCAATCTAACTACATAGTTTCAAACATAAACAAGGAGCAATTAAGACAGTCAAAAGCAATCTGACCAACTTTGATATCCTTCCAACAGACACACTCAACCCAGCAAGCAGAACTTAATAATGTTCTACAGCTTATCAAGAGAATCATAACTCTCTATGATTTAGCCAAGAGGCTATTATGATACTGTTTCTTTGTAACTTGATAATATAAAGGGAAGAGGATGGAAGTGTAAACAGCAGGGCTCGATCTGTAACTCACATCCTGATCCACAACTTGGGTACTACTTCTAGGGTGAATTATGTTGACGAAAAGCATGATAACATACCTGACTTCATTTTCTACTGAAAAGGAAGTCTACACTACAGGGGTGGGGGCCAGGGGGAGATGAACAAGAATGGAACTGAAGAGAAAAGCCTGAATGAACAAAAGACATTTGGCATTCCTTGGGTATGACTGTGGACTAGAAGACAAAGCCGTTTTCAGATCAGCTCAGAAATTCACATGCAGTACACGCGAGCTGTGCAACAATAATTTGATGAAGGAATGTCTGACTGCTTTGTCAAAGTCTCTACCTTCTAATAATGAGATTCTGATTAATAAAAAGAAATTCTGAGACAATATTATTTGGTTGGTGAGAATGAATGTACAAAAATAACAAGCACACGGAACTTCCTTCTTCTATTTTTCTGTAAGAAGTCATGTTTTCAAGCAACTTTTTAAATGGCCTGGCATTGTTTAAAATAACCATCACCCTCAGGCACAGAATGCTTTGTGTCCTTATGTCTTTTTTTCCTGTTCTACATGAAAAAATAGCAAACTAAGGCTGAAGGAAAGAAATACGCAAGATGAGTCTCACACGTCTTGTCTTCCGAGAAAAGACCATGTCAAAGGGACTTGGGAGTCAAATTTGAGGCACTTGCACTAAGGCAAGATGGGACAATTTAATTACCAGTAGCATAATAACACAATGAATTAAAAAATATCAAACATGGCAACAAAAGTAGACAATTAAAAGAAAACCAACCAACAAATAAATACCTTCTTGGTTAACTTTGGAGGACCTTCTGAAAATGAAAAATAAAGCAAGGAATCAAGCATCCATGGCTGTTATAACATCATGAAAAGAAAGAAAACCAGACAACGCATGCCTCCTGATGTGAGAACACACCACTCAATGCTCCCCCCTCCCATCAAACCTGAATTTGATTCACCACAGATTCTTGAACAAACTTGCAAGAAATATAAGGGATCGGGCACATATTAAACTACACATCAAGGGGTATGAAATCAGCAAAATCCAGAAATCTCCCGATTCCCTCGATGAATCAATTGCAAGATCAGTAAAGAAGAGTGGGTACGAGGTAACACACAGGCCTCTCAACCAATGGCAAGGTACTGCTCTTGTTTTAACCTAATTTCCACAAGGTGTAAAAAGTTATGAGGCAAACTCAAATATGTCCACTGATGAGTACTGATGAGATTAAGAAATTATTTCTATTTTGATATAGTTACAATAAAAAGGAAAGAGCTTTTCTAGACCCAGACCAAAATATTTGTAACAGAAATGATCTGACATTTGGGACTTACATTTCAAAATAATGCAGGTGACAGGGAGAACAGCTTCCTCCCTCCCCTCTCTCTCTGCCCGCCTCTCTGCCTACTTGTGATCTCTGTCAAATAAATAAAATCTAAAAAAAAAGATTTTATTTATTTTATTTATTTATTTGAGAGAGAGAGACACAGCAAGAGAGGAAACACAAGCATGGAGAGTGGGAGAGGGAGAAGCAGGCTTCCCAATGAGTAGGGACAGCCTGATGCAGGGCTCGATCCCAGGACCCTAGGATCATGACCTGAGACGAAGGTATCTACCTTAACGACTGAGCCACCCAGGCACCCCAGGAAACAAGATGTCTCAACTGTTGAGGTTGGAAGATGAGTATATCTGGGTTTACTACACTATTATCTCTACTTAAGGATGCATTTTAAATTTGCCATTAAAATAAGTTTTAAAAACCTTGTCTCCAGAAGAAGCATTATTCTCCCCTAAGCCACAAACTCAATGGCTATTCATTTTCATTGCTAGATTATAAACATCTAGAATTCGTTAGGATATAAAACAGTTTCATTGCAAGCTATCAAAATTTCTAAGATAATGAACTTTTAAAGCAAACCTCTTTCCAACTTGCCACTGTTTTCATACCAGTACATTTCAAATCCAACCAAAAATTGAATTCTCGCCAAGCCTGAGGGTTCTCCTCTACCCTTGGGTATCCTAATGTCCAAGCAGGCTCAGGCCGCCGTTAACAGAAGTCCATAGACTGATGGCTTAATCAGCAGACATTTTCTGACAGTTTAGAGACCAGAAGTACAAGATCAAGGTCAGCATGGGCAGTTTCTGGAGAGACCTCACTCTCTTCCTTGCATATCAACAGCTGTCTTCTCCCTGAGTCCTCACATGGCGGGCAGAGGAGAGCTACTCTCCAGTGACGACTCTTACACAGCCATCACGGTCCTGCCCTTTAGGACCTCGTTTCTCCTTAATTACTCCCGGACCCCAAATACATGGGGTTCCACCTACGAATTGGGAGGAGGCACAATTCAGTCCACGGCGCTTAGAAACCTGTATATCACTAAACTTACTGCCAGTTAGTAACTATTCCATACTAAGCCCCATTATTCCACGAGAATAGAATTGAACTGCTTCAGCAACCACGATATTTGATGTTTTTAAAAAGCTACAGACATTTTAGAAGTGGGATGGGTTCCACAAAGGCAGGTTCTAGAATATCTGAGATCCCTCTTACAGCCTGAATCGTGTCTATCCAAAATTTGTATGTTGGAAGGTGAGTGCATTTGCAGAGAGGGACTTTAAAAGGGTAATTAAGTTAAAATGAGGCCATGAGGGGGGCCCTAGTCTGACCTGGGTCTGTACACGAAGAGGAGATGGAGACACAGAGACAAGAGGGAGGCCCAGGAAGACAGAAAAGACCACGTGAGGCCACAGGGAGAAAGCAACCACCAGCAAGGCAAGCAGAGAGGCCGCGGGAAAACCTGCCGACACACTGATCTTGTACCTCTAGCCTCCAGAACTGCGAGAAAACACATTTCTGTTCCTGAAGTTACCCACTCGGTGGTATTTTGTTATGACGACCCAGCAACCTCATGCACCCCTTCTCTTTAGGGTACAAACATCCTGGCCGTTATCTTTCCCACCTTCGAAGAGAACAAAATGAAACCAGACAAACACAAGAACCCAGCCAGCTTTCCGCTTCTTCCAGCCCCTTACAAATGATTCTCGAAAAGACTTCACTCAGTATCACCAGTTCTTTCCCTCCAGTTCTCTGCTGAACCCAGCCCGAGGAGGCTTTTGTCCCCCGGGCCATGAAATGGCCCCTGTCAAAGTCAGCAGCAGCTCTCAGACGCTGTGCAGAGCTCGGGGCAAGAGACCCGAGAACGAGCCAGCTGAATAGTGAGAAGCTGAAATCATGCTACTGCGGCGTTGAATGAAATATCTCTCGTCTGAAGGCCCGGATTTGAATTCGGAATTTTGTATTCTTGAAGTTTCTTGACGGAACGTGGCAGGGGAGAAGAACCGGGCGCAGGCCTGGTGCCCTTCCCTTCCCGTCTGCGGTTCCGTCCCTCAAGAAGCCTCACCCGTAAGTGCGGTAACAGCCCAGTCCGTCCTCCAGGCCCACCCGCACTGCCGACTGGCCCCAGCGCCAAGAGCTGTGCCCCCAGCTCCGGCACAGGCACAGCTGTGGTGCCAGGAGCTGTCAGGAGGACGGACCCAGAGAGCGGATCCTCACAGTTCGACCGAGGACATCGGGACGGGATTCTGGAGTCCCACAGAACCAGTAACGTGTGTAGGAGTTCGGTGGGCTCCAAGGGGGCACATGTGCTTGGCCCTTTGATCTCTTCCACTCTGGGAAAGGAGGGCCGGAGCAGGGCTCGAGGAAAAGGCTCTGCTGCCCGGCTTTGAAGGAGTCCGGTACCGGCCAGCAATGACCTACCAGTGCTACACCGAGTGGTCACTCTCAGCGCCCACCTTACCGACCTACCAAGCGAACGGTAACATCGGACTCAACAGATCATTCCCACGTCCTCGAAGCACTGCTTCACCCCTGCCTTTCCTCCTCCCTCCCTGGACACTCCTTATCAGTCTGGGTCCTTCACCTAGTCCCGACCCTTAATGTTAGGTTCTCCAGGGCTCGGTCTTGGGACCGCCTCTCTTTTAGGCCTATACTTAACGACCTATGATGACCTCGTGTTTTACATATGATCTGTGTGCTGGTGATACCTAATTTACACCCTTGGCCTCAATCTCTTCCGAAAATCCTAGTCTTCTAAGTCCAGGCAGTCCCTCAACTCTACTTAAACATGGAAAAGGGCATCTCAAACTCAGAATGACTAAAGCCATGTTCTCAATGTTCCCAATTGTTATTGTAAAGTTGCTACTTTCCAGCTGCTTAGGACAAAATCTTTGTCTACAGCTGCTCCTCTGCTCAAAGCTACCTTTGTCTCTTGCCTGGATGATGACAACGTCTTCCTACCTGATCCCCCCCACGGAGCCCTTCCGGCCACTTCTGTCCATCTCTCCCAAGAGCCTAAGTACTCCTGCTAAAAAGCACATTAATTCATTTCCCAGTCTTCTCAACATCTTCCAGAGTCTCTCCATCATATCGAAATAAACACTGAGGTCATCACAATGGCCTACAAGCCAACCCCCACTGTATCTGATTCCCCCATTACTTCTCTGGCCTCATTCTCTACTAGTCTCTGCCTTGCTCCCTCTGAAACAGCTGTACTGGCCACTTTGCTGTTCCACAAACGAGTCAGGCGTGCTCCTGCCTCAGGGTCTTTCCTCTTACCACAACATCTGCCTGGAATGTTCAGCCTCCCAGAAGACACAAAGTTCACCAAGGTCTTCACTTAAATGTCACTTTCTCAGCGAGGACTTCCCTGATGGTCCCCTTCACAACTGTTAGCCCTGCTCCTATCTAACACCTCCCCATGTAGTGCATCCTTCACTTGTTTCCTCCAGACTCCTGCTACCTCAACCACACTGCAACCAGGCAGTAAGTTTTAACAGGGTTTTTATCTGTTTCGTTCACTGTTACAGGTACAGAGTCTAGAACAGTACCTATAATTTAACAGATGCTCAATAAATATCTGTTTAATTAATTCCTATGTATAATCTTTTAATATCTGCAGCATGGAAGTCAACTTTCAAAGTCTCCTAGAGAATGGCTCTTGGAGCTATTAACAAGAGTGTGACTAGGTCATAGAAAGCTAGTCTTCTAGGGTTAGCCAACAAGGAGACCTCAAAAACAGTGACTACATGTGTGTTAGCAAATCTGTGGGCTTTGGTGACATACAAAATCGGCCTTTAAAATCCTTATGCTCCAAAAAGTAATACTGTTGATTTTATTCTTGAAAAAGTGATCACCTGTAATTTAAGATATTTTAGATAGTCAGGTATAGGATTAGAAAATGAAAAGCAGCACATAATTACAGTTGGTTTAATAAATCTTCATCCTGGCATTTGAGACTTTGAGAAGTACTTGTTCAGCAAAAGGTCAAAAACCACTACCAAGAGAAGTTAATAGCTCTCCTAGTATTACACAACCTTATTGATGAGATTGCCACTTTAAGTAATTTAGATAATACGAAGCATTTAAAATTCTTATTTATTTTACCACCTAATGGTGCTTTTTTAAAATAAAAAAAGTATTTTCTTATTTTTTTAAGATTTTATTTATTTGACAGATGGAGATCACAAGTAGGCAGAAGAACAGGCAGAGAGAGGAGGAAGCAGGCTCCCTGCTGAGCAGAGAGCCCGATGTGGGGCTCGATCCCAGGACCCTGAGATCATGACCTGAGCCGAAGGCAGAGGCTTTAACCCACTGAGCCACCCAGGTGCCCCTCTTATTTTTTTTTTTTAAATCAATCCAGCAAAGGCTTTTTCCAAAACACCCCACAGAAAGGCAGAAATGTTTAAATGTGTATACTACCAAATACTGATTAAGACCATCAATAGTTATAAAAGAAACCCAACTGTAATAGAACCAAATGCACTCTCCTGAGTGAATTTTTCCATGAAAAAGTGCTTTCAAGGGGCACCTGGATGGCTAAGTGGGTTGAGCCTCTGACTTCAGCTCAGGTCATGATCTCAGGGTCCTGGGATCGAGTCCCGCATCGGGCTCTCTGCTTGGCAGGGAGCCTGCTCCCCCCCCCCGCCTGCCTCTCTGCCTACTTGTGATCTCTCTCTCTGTCAAATAAATAAATAAAAAAAATCTAAAAAAAAAAAAAAAAGTGCTTTCGAGGGAGATGGTATGTTTGTTCTTGTTGCACAGAAAAGAAATGGCTTGTATGACCTCCAGTGCCAGCGTACCCTTAGCAAAGAGATGTGTTCCTGGAAACCAGCAGAGCAGCTGAATTAATTCTACAGATCCGGAAGGTCATTGTTGCCTGTGCCAGTGAGGTCCCCACACCCTGCACTGACCTCCATCACTTACTCCCATGATCTGCCTGGCCTGGGAAACCTGAGTGAGGGACGTAGGGTTACAACAAACTTCACTTCCACATACCAAGTGATTTCTCACGTGGTTCCAGAAGATTTAAAGTAATGGAGTCTCTCCCATTTTTCATGTGAGCGAAACAGACACGGGGAGTGCAGTGATCCAATTCTCAATGAGGGCAGGTGAGGCAGGGGAAAAGCGAGAAGAGACACCGAGAACCATGAATTTCCCAGCTATCGGAAATTCTTGGTCTACACACATGACGTTTCTCCAAAACATAAGAAAGATTCAAATGCGTACAAGTTTCTGATTCTTGGCATGACTTTAGCTGATTGGCATAAATTAAAGAAGAAAGAACTTGACAATTTTTCTGAGCCAAATTGAGAGATGAGAAGACAAAGACTAGACCCCTTGGAGACATAAATTAGAATCCCATGCAAAGATATACTAGTTCCCTCCGCTGTCTGTCTCCACAATCCGACAGTTCACTAGAGATAAGATGACACTAGCTGAGATTTTCACTTTGAGGATAAGAACTTAAGGCCACCAATGTCCGGCGATCAACACAAGAGCAAAGGCTAATGAATGAAGGGTTTGCTTGTGGCTCTTACAGTTTTAGTGCTCCCATATTTCTCAGTAGGACCCAAAATATCTCAGTAGCTCCATGTAATCAAGAAAGGAAGCAACTGGCACCTGGGTGTCTCAGTGGGTTAAAGCCTCTGCCTTTGGCTCAGGTCATGATCTCAGGGTCCTGGGATCGAGCCCCACATCGGGCTCTCTGCTCAGCGGGGAGCCTGCTTCCCCCTCTCTCTCTGCCTGCCTCTCTGCCTGCTTGTGATCTCTGTCAAATAAATAAATAAAATCTTAAAAAAAAAAGGAACTAAAATGTCTACTATGTAGAATATGCCACATCTTCATAGTATTTCTAAGATTCATAAAAACTCTGTAAATTAAATTGTACTTCCCAGTTTACGTATGCAGAAACTGTAGAAAGCTGAGGAAGACTAATGTACTCTGAGCAAAGTCACAAAAGGCAGAAAACAGTAAAACGAAGGCCACCTGACTCCGTATAAGCTAAGGCCCTCAGGAGTCATGATGAGCTTGTGGAATACGGCAGGCAGAGCATGTCCTTAGAATCTAAACACTGAGCCTTCCTTCATCCCTCCAAATTCATAAACTGTTTTGATCTTGATGGTAAAATGATCAGCATGTTAAGGTCATCATATAGTTTAAATCAACTACTAATCTCATCATGAAAATACAAGTCAATTCATGTTACCAAAAAAAAAAAAAAAGAAAGAATGTGAAAAGAATACACATAAAATATGCACAGCAGGTAGGGGAAAAAAAAAAAAAGCAAACTACAGCTATTTGGGACACTGGTGTGTTTTAAAATTGTTTTTCACTTCCACATTCCAAATTCCCTAAACTCCAAACAGATCAAAGTTTTACAGATTATCCCTGAAAAAAAATAAGACAAGAAACACAAATTAATAACTATTTAAGCATTCTGTTTCATCATGATAACAAACAGATGGTTTTAATATTCTGGAGGCTAATTCCTGAACAATTAAAAACACAGCAAGACATTAACATCTAATGAAACATTTTAACTACCAGTATATGCATCTGCCATTAATTCCCACACAGTAAGGTCTTGGATCTCCTCAATCTGTTCTTTATTAAGGAAAGTTTTTCCGCTCTGAATTTAGTGAAGTAGAGAATTAACAACTGTTTTCAATCAGCAATCAGCAGGATATTTTGCCAATGTGTACTGAAACCGTGTACACTCTCAGACTAAAGTTTATTCTTATGATCGCTTTGATGTACACGCATTTGCAATTTAAGAACAGATCCAATTTTCTAATTAGGCATTTTCCCCCCAAAACGCATACGACATTAGCCCCCTTTATAAACAACAGAAACTGTCATTGAGCTGTGACTAAAAGAGGTGCTGTTAGTGTTGAATAACGCAGGTAACTTTTGGCTTGAATTGCCACAAATGTCCGAGCCTGCTGTCGCCTACCACTCCAGCAACAACCACAAGAACAAGGAGGGACACACGGATCGATCACTTTCTCAGATCTGGCAAGCGGAGACAGAATAACCAGTTACCATCAGGCTGTTTCCATTTTACGGTAATAATAATGCCACACTAATTTGTTTGCTGTGACACAGTTTTCCAACCGGAGACACCCAGGGAGGGGTGGGGAGCGGAGCTACGCGCAGTTCCCGCCCCCGTGGAAAGCTGCTGGCCATCCTGAAGGCGAAGTCGACAATCCGCCGCACGGAGCTCCACAGGCTCATTTCCCAGCAATGAGGATTTCCACTTTAAGGCCCAGAAAGTGGAGGTCCAGCATAACCCACGGTCAAACAGATAAGAAGAGGGAGACGTGGGATGCACAGCGAGGCCCTATCCCGGGGCCCCTATTACTCCACAGTATTACGCAACTGTCCTGAGCATCATCATTCACAGGCAAGGCCGGCCCATTCCAAGCAGTCGTGGTGTGTCTGCTCCTCCAGGCCGTAACAATCCTAGCATTTTGTGATTTAATGACAAATATTTTAGGGCAGGCAATTAGTAAATATTCTGATATCTTTGAAACAGGAAAGATGAGGCAAATGCCATCACATATCTTGGTTATTTTTACAACCGTGTCCCTCAATCCTGATTAACTAATACATAATCTAATGGGGCTGAATCTGCACATATTAAATGTACGAACCTAGGAACTAAATTCTATAAAACAATCTCAAATTTCTTCGTAGAATTACTACTAATTAAAGCACCTTTTAACACAGGGATTTTGTTGTTGTTTGCTCATATTAGACCCAGACAAGCAAGCAAGTATACAATTCCGTTAATTTTAGCGGCCTGAAGTGAGAAATCTGGATTAATCTAATGATGAGGTTAAAAGAGCCCTCTAATCTACTCAAGTTAATTTTTATCTCTTTATTCAAAATCTACAGGTGCCAAGCCATTGTTGTCTGATTTGTAACTTCACTGTTAGTCTTAGCTCCAAGTATGTAGTAGAAGATCATGAAAGGGAAAAAAAACAGGAAAGCGTGTAGATTAGCTTATCAAAAAAGCTCTGCGAAATTTTAGTGCTTATGTCTATAAAACATATACATATACATGTACGCTACAGACTGAATTCCTCCATCCCTCTCCAATTCATGTACTGAAACCAAATCCCAAATGTGATGGTATTAGGAGGTGGGGGTCTCTTGAAATGATTAGGTCCTCAAGGTGGGGCTTTCATGAGATCCCGGAGGGCTCCCTCACCCCTTCCACCTGGTGAGAAACAGGGAAAAGAAGGCCGTCTATCAACCAGGAAGTAGGCCCTGAACAAAGAACCTGCTGGAACCTTGATCTCTGACTTCTCAGGACTGTGATAAATAAATCTGTGTTGTTTACAAGCCCCCCCCGAGATCTACGGCATTTTGCTATAGCAGCCTAAACAGACTAAGACAATTCACAATGTATATAAACACACACACATAGACACACACGCACACACACCTACAGATATTATCTAAGCAAACAAACTATTAATATCAAAACAATCTTCACAGAGATGCCAGAGGGCTGGTAGCTAGTTTTATAAAGAAATCTCCAAAAATACTCAACATTGCAAATTAAAAAGATTATATGGACGCTTCCTTCATACTTCTTTGCTTTTGTATAATAAGTCAAAGCTTAATGATGTCTTCAAACCCAAGTGTTAGGGGTAAATAAATATATAGACCTATTTTTAAAAATACAAAATAGGGGCGCCTGGGTGGCTCAGTGGGTTAAAGCCTCTGCCCTCAGCTCAGGTCATGATCACAGTGTCCTGGGATCGAGCCCCACATTGGGCTCTCTGCTCAGCGGGGAGCCTGCTTCCCCCTCTCTCTCTGCCTGCCTCTCTGCCTACTTGTGATCTCTGTCAAATACATAAATAAAATCTTTAAAAAAAATACAAAATAAATGTGGGATTTTTCCTAGCCATCAGGATAGGCATATTTTAAATGTAGTATTTGCCCAATATAGAGCAGTAACAGGGAGAATATTTTTAAAAAGAGTAAAAGGGTATATTGCCACAGCAATGATTAGTGGTGATATGGGAAGGAAATTCAAGCTGGTAGAGAGAAAATATTTTTAGTTTAATGATGTTTTATTCCTACAGAAAAAAAAAAATAAGAGAGAGAGAGAAAGAAATCCCTAAAGGCACATTAAAAAGTCATTATGGATACATATTCAGCACCTTTTTAGGAGAAAGATGGGGGGGCGGGGTCTGCACCTTTTTTTTTTTTTTTTGGCAGTTCTTATGAAAATTCATAAGCCAGATGGCATTCAATAAATGTAAAGAGCTAAAGAATTTAGTTTTATAGAAAAACATCAATTAGCATAGGAAAATTAGCAATTAGGCAATCATTATACAACATATATCAAAATTACTAACGAGTGAGCACATACACTAAATTTCTAACATGAACTCTGTGAGAAACAAATATTTTTTGAAGCAATGCGATTTCCCTGTGAAACGTTTATCCGGACTTCATTATAGCGGTCTGGAAAGGCAGTCAGCATGACTGACCCATGGCAACACAGTCCTTTCTGGATCTCCTCATAAACGACCACGGTTCCCCAGCAGGTAACCTCTGAACCAGTGTCAGATTTTCTATTCAAAAATTTTAAAATTTATCAACTTTTTCCATCCATGCAATTCAGCCTGGCCCTCTAGAAGGAAAGAGTGTTTGTTCAGCCACTAGAGCTCTCTACTTTGTGGTCGGGTCTACGGGGTAATACAATGAGAAGACATCTACTAAGGCTCCACTCTGAAAGTCCCACCCATAAGGAAGTAAAACCAAATCCAAAAACACCGTAGAGCACAGAGATCATCTGTGCAAAGACGGTCATAACTGAGCATTTTTGCTGAAACTCTAAGTGAAGATGAGAGGCTCCAAGTGTAAAGTCATTAACGTTCAAAACAACAAGAGGCTCATGAGGTTCAGTAAGAGGGACAACAAGCATACAGTGGTGCTGTATAATGGTATTCCTAAAACAGTCACGACAGCGACCAGGAGAAGTGTCACCACTGGGGCCAACGCTGACCTTAAGCGATCTCCTTGCTCGAAAGCCAATGTCTTCTAAAACCCTGGAATACTGCTTAAAGTACCTACTTATTTGCCCTTTCTGTCGCTTTTCATCTAACCCCCAATCTCCTGTGACACGTTACTTGCCAACAATATGCTTCTCAAACACAGTTTCAGATGGAATCCAAACCAGAGATATGAATAAATCCAAGTCGGAGATCTATAAGTAACCAAAGGGTGAATTCTGCAGAACAAACACTTGTACCAATTATGCCTTTTTATCCTTTCTGTTCTCAAAGCTAATAAAATGTACCTTTTCACTGCAGAGATTGGAAAATATTACCAGAAGAAAATGTTTGCAGAACCTGACTTTTCTAAAGAGATCTTTGAAATTTAAATATACTTGTGAAATATCCATCCTTTTTTAAATGTAATATTAAATACGGTCTGTAATTGAGATATAAATTTTTTTTTTCTGTCCCTACAAAGGCAAAAGGTCTTCCTGAAGAACAACTTCTGATCTGTGTGGAAGAGTTCCCCAGAATCCTTGCTCTCAGCAAAGAAATGTGTTCCGCATAAGGCAAGTCCCAGAGAGACGAGGACAAGGAGCCCCGGGTTACAAGGCCTCAAGCTGAAAAACTCCCTCTTGAGAAACCTGCTGCTCCAGTTAGTTTTAGAAGAAACTTGACAGGTGGCAAACAGGAAAAAGTGAAGGGGGATATTTAGATCCAAGAGTTTTAACCTCAGTTGATTTTTCCTCCAAAGCAGAGCGCAAGAAAATCTGCCTTTGCCTTTACACTGCGGATTCTGCAAAAACTATTGGTTCTACAGTTCTGGAGTCCGATACACAAGAACATGTACCGTTTCCTTCTTACCTTATGTTTCTTCTCCCAACTTCCAGGCTTTTTGATAAAGTAAAGGAAAGAGAGGTGTTTTTCTCTCTCTCTTTTTTTAAAGATTTTATTTTATTTATTTATTTGACAGAGATTCCAAGTAGGCAGAGAAAGAGGGGGAAGCAGGCTCCCCGCTGAGCAGAGAGCCCGATGCAGGGCTTGATCTCAGGAACCTGAGATCATGACCTGACCCAAAGGCAGAGGCTTAACCCACTGAGCCACCCAGGCGCCCCCGTTTTTTCATTTTTTTTTTAAAGAAATGCTGATGAAGTTAGAGAAACACTCTAGGGCCTGGGCCTTTGGTCCAGGGATTAAACGACTAAAAGGCAGGATGATGACAAAAATGTGGGAGAACCAACAGCGTATGGAACCCAAGAGAAAGACTTCTGGGCGTAGGAAACCGGGCTTTAAAACCTCCGGGTTCAGGAGGTCAAGGGAAAATAAGACACATGGTCTGGAACACCAACGCCTGCAGAACCGCAAAGGTAAAAATCGACTCTGCTTGTCATTCCCCTCTGAGGGAGACGAGAGCCCTGGTGCAACTCCAGGCTGTCAACCACGGGCACCCACCGCGAGCCACGGCGACAGCTGCGCAGCTCTGTTGTAATAAGCCGGAACAATTTAGTGGCTTTTATTGTTCTGCCGTGGTGTCTGGGCTCAGCCACTCTCCCCTCCCAGGACTCCGGGGCCCGCAAGGGCAGCAATGAGAGAAGATCTCATTTACCTAAAAGCACTTATAAATTTTTAATTTGCTTTAACAAGTAAATTAACAAGTCCCTCATTCAGGCAAGTTTTATGGCTTCTTGCCACTTGGGGAAGGCCGTAAAAGTTTTATAGACGATCCAGAGCTACTGAGACTGTTCATAATAAATTGTCTGTTTCCTGTTATTTTATCAAACCACTGGGCTTCTAACGACTTAAAGTCACAGGTCCCTTATATACAGGCTTTTTATGAGGCTCTATTTATAAACTCCAAAGAATACCTTAAATTATACTGGGCCCCTGCTAATCATTACATTTTTTTTTTTTTTTTTAAGGGGAGCTTACCTTCGCTTATGCCCTGCTAACAAATGCTGCGAGTTCCAGAGACAGTGTGCTGGGTCTACATGTTATTTAAGATGCTGCCTTGGCCAAAGTTCCCATTAGCAGCTACTTTAAGGTGGCTGTGACCTGATCTGTCCGGTACAGACTGCCCAGCAGTTCTGCCCGCCAAAGTGTGGTACTTTCCAGAACGCATTTTATCCTAGAAGAGAGCTGCCCGACGACTACACGCACGTGTGTGGTAAGAGAAGCTGGGCCCCAAATGCGCAGACGAGAGCCTGACCCCAGATCAACATGACATGCAGCCCCAGCTCCCAGCAAGCCGCTGAGGCCTGAACCGAGGACAGGGTGGCAGGAAGGAAAAGGAACAAGGGCCAATCTCATTCAAATTTTCCACTCACGGGGCGCCCGGGTGGCTCAGTGGGTTAAGCCTCTGCCTTTGGCTCAGGTTCTGTCAAATACAAGTAAAATCTTTAAAAAAAAAAAAAAATTTTCCACTCGTTATCAAGTGCCTGTTATGGGCCAGGAAAGCGGCCGGCAACGTGTAGTACCCAGAAAGGAGTAAATGTCCAAACTGATTGTAAGATCTCACACACTGATCTCACGGAGAGACTCGGCACCGGAAATCAAGGCCCGGGTAGGGAGAATGAGGCGCTCCCTCAAATTCCTTCTCTGACCACGTGGAGTTTGTGAAGGTGTCCAGGCCGCTCCGTGACGACCTTTCCTTCACACCCAGCATGCATGCGCTCACAAGCGTGCCAAGCAAAGATCAAAAGGCATGTGCTTTTCCAAGTTAGTCTGTCTGGGGATAGAATCTTCGGGAAAAGTCACCCACCACCAAGGACAGAATGATCTATGTAAGGCCTTTAAACGGAACGATTCAAAAGGCCAAGAGATCACATCACAGTTCACGGAGACACACAGGCCCTGCAGGAGGTACATGGAGTTCTCGTTTCATCCATATTGATTTTCCCCCAGAAAATACAGCTTCGCAGATTAGTACCAGCCAGCGTCATCTCAAGGAAGGTTCTGCATCTGAATGATGATGCTCTTCTGCGGCTGCGTATTTCTGATTCCTGGCTAATTACAGCCCTTTATTCAGCGCTTCAGAGCGTAAACCTTTTGGCCAAGGTGTCCGAGCCCAGTCACCGGGAAGGCATTGCTAATGATTCTCTTCAGTTCCATCCCTCTCGTGAGGGAGAAGAAACCGAGACAGGGTGTAAGACAGCACACCTGAGCGTGGTCACCGCCACACACCACTTTCCAAGGATGGCGCATACGTGTTGATACCGAGTATTCTGCCTTTGAAAAAACCTTAATTTCTACCCTAAGTTCAAGGTTATCTTCTAATCCTTCCGGAACACTTGCAAGAGGAAAGACAGGATGATTTCCAGTTTCTACTTGAACTCAGAACTATTCTTCCTTCTGATTTTCTCGGGTTTAAGAGAATGGAAGATAGCGCACTTCAATAAACATTATCCCTCTAGAAAATCTAAACAGTAAAAAAAGTAAGGCAGAGTCACATGAGTATAGTCCTTTACATAGTATTTTCACCTACATGGTTTCATTTTGTCTTCACAGTCCCAGGAAATAGTACAAGCATTCCCATTTTGCAGATGTGAAACTCTGCTCAGGGAGGCTGCCCCGGGGTCCCAGCACACATTAGCCAGTGAGAAGCAGAGCGACTCCTGAACCCAGTGTTGGGGAGACACAGCGCAGGGGATGTTAATAATAAGAGCGTTGGCAGATACATTAGGGTCTATGTATGTGTATAACAGGCTCTTCTGCTGGAACGCATCTAAGTGTCCTCAGGACTACGCGCCTTATTAACACGGGGGCCCTGCGGATTGGGGGGCTTTGCTCGATTCCACAACCAGAGCCACTTTATTCCTTGTAAACTGCAAACCACGGACTTCAGCAGGAATTAGGTAACGTGCTTTTTCTTCTAAGAGCCTGTCATAGAAGTTAGAGCAGATGGAGGTACTTAATAAAATTTTATTGAATACGAAGCCAATATAAAAATTGTGGGTCTAAAGTTACATGATTATTTATTTTAATCTGTCTCTCCAGCAACTTATAAAGTACAGTAGAACAGACTGTTTGCCTTTTTGGTCCCCCAGCACTGTATCCCTAGTGCCTAGGACAGCATCTGGCATACAGTAGGTACTCAATAAACGTTCAATGAATGACACACATTTGTGCGGTTAAGTGAACGCACATATTCGTGAATGGCAGAAATAAATGAGTGCTCCTCCATTACCACTCCTAAAAACACCTTCAAAATAAAAAGTATCACATACTCTGATAATGAGCATTATCTCTTAGTAGGAAGAAAAGCATTATTGGGGAGTCTCTAAGAAGAGCACGTGGTTTATGCGACTGTGTGTGCATGCGCACATGTCTGCAGAGAAAGCCGTAACCACATAAACACCCATGCACCCACACACACACCCTTAATCTGTGATCTAATCCTGTCAAGTTTACCGGAGATCGCCTTTCATTAATCAAAATCATTAAAAAATATTTGCCCAGCCCTCCGCTTGTCTGCAGAAGGCCGTTAGACAAATGTTTCCGCGGAAGTCAATGAGATCATCCCTGGTAGCACCCAAGTCCTTCGGAATTCAGGAGTTTTTCAGTTCACGTTTCAGGTTAATCTCTGCCTTTCTTTAAGAACAGAACATCCTCTCGGCAGGTCTCCCTCAGGGCTTGGCATTTGCAACATCAAACAGAACACACAAACCACCGCACCCACTTCCAAACGCCTATTATACTGCCAACCGGCCTCTCAGCTGCAACCAACGGAGGAGGCTTACAGACTCCAAAGCTTTTTTCTGAGGGGGGGGCGTGGAGGGCGGAGAGCTGCTAGAAAGTACCCGTCATTTCTCTCTGCTCCCAGTGCATTTTGTTTCACTAAAGAACTCCTAATAAGACGGGCACCAGTCCAAGGAGGAAAAAAAGCAACTGGAACTCACTAACTATACATCTCACCCCCTTTTCGTTCTTCCTCTCGTATTTTCAACTGTTGGCAGGCTCTGAGGATGGGGGACGGTCATGCATGGCTGCGAATGAGTCTTTTCCACACTACTTAATGCACCCTAATAAAATGCAGACCCACAAGAATCCGTGTCCAGAGCAGGGCAGGCAGTGCAGCACTGCCCGCTGGTACGTGTGACGTGTGTTTTACTCTTCACGTTAGGGTGCCTAGGAAGGGCTGGAGGAAAAAGGGGGGAAGAAAACAGGCAGAGACAGGCTTTTCACTTTCAAATCAAACACGTATGTTCTGCATGTTTCTTTTGCTTCTTTAGAATCAATCCAAAGCCTTCCAAGCCCAAGGGGAAATCGTGGCTGTCGGCCTGTACCAGCAGGGACTCACCTCCTTAACCGTTAACAGAGGTCATGACTCTCTGCTCCCAGAGTCCCTCATGGACGGGTCCCAAGTAGGACAAGGCCTCCAGAGCACACAACATGTCCGCATTTTCATCTTTCCTCCCTGGGAGCTCCTCACAGTTGGTTACTATGGGGGGAAGAGACAAGTCCTCAGAGGGCTGATGTCAGAAACGCGGGACCGATGGGAGGACCACGAAAGACGAGGGCACAGAAGAGTGGCAACAGGTGCCTTCCCCAAAGCAGCGCATCCGCGTGTCTAGAGCGGCTCAAGTCACAAGACGCCATCATTCCGTGCACGTGGCCCCGGATCCCCTCTTCCAGGAAGGCTGGCCTGGCCGGACACCTCTGTGAGGCCCGCGACACGTTCAAGGAATCGGGATGTCTCCCAGACCCGAGACAGATTCGGGGTCAAGTCATCCAAGGCTGTTGAGCTTAGACAGAGGACAGTGGTTCTCTGTTCATACCCTGACACGCTCTGTAAACACCTTACACGTCCTCTGCCACCACCGCGTTAGCGAGGGCCACTTGTTTCTGATACAGAATCCCCTGGCCTTGGCCCAGGCAGCCCAGCAGCCGCAAAGGGGCGACTCACTGTGTGTGGAACGCGTCAGACACAGCTCACCTGCACGCGCCCTTTGTGTCTCCTTGTTATCTCCCCCCTCTCCATTCTCAGTTAATCTTTCAACTTTTAAGTTGATAAGAAATGCATCCACTGTGGATAATTTCTTCCCTCTAGAGAAGGCTTTTCTCTCAGGCAAAGCCCATCCGTAAAAGTGAAGGAAGGAAGACAACGGAATCACTTGTCTTGTTTAAAAAGGAAAAAAAAAAAAAAAAAATCCAACCGAAAATGTTGCCTAGACCCACGAGTGCTACTGCGCCAAGCGGAGATTACCACCCACCATTTCTGACTTTTGATTTTCACTTAACAACTCATTTGTACAACCTCGATGAATGGAGGCAGCAGACCTGAGGAGATTTGCAGCCGAAGTTCTATCAAGTTGGAAGGATATGTCAGCTGCTGAGTCTGGAAACGGAGCCCTGCACAGCAAGAAAATGGCGAGAGATCGGTTACAGCCGTAAGTAATTGATCTGTCTGAAAATACGGGCTACGAGTCGTGGGATTAACGCTGCCGCCCCAGCTGGGCTCCACTGCTCACTTCCCTCCAGCTCTCTGACAACAAAGACAGGCCTCTTTCTCCAGGGACAAGAAAATTTTATTAAAATCTTTATACAACTTAGCAGCAAAGACTCCGTAAAAGCATCCCAGAGATCTGGGGGAGCAGGGGAGGCGCAGCCTCATAAGGAAACCATCCCACAATTTTCGTTTGATCTGGTTTTCATTTCAAAGCAGTCACCAGCCTGCTTCCCGTGGCCAAACGCGCTCGCCCCTTGGCTCGGCCGTCGGGGAGAGGGAGCCCCGCTCGTGGTGAGCTTAGCTGGGGAGAGGCAGACGAGCAAAGCGGCGCGGAGCTGCGGGGGAAATAGAGTGGGAAGGCGTCCAAAACTGCAGCTGTGCTGGCCCATTAAAAAGCTGAAACTCATTCTGCTGTTCGACCTCATGCTTATCACCACATAGCTATTCATCAAAGAAATTTCAGTGCAATTAATTAAATTATTCCCATGTCTGTGCCACAGAATCGTTATTCCACTATAAGCTTTCACTCACACGCTCTTAAACTCAGGTCTGCGCGCCAAGTCGCTACTCTGGGGTTGTCCAGTCTCCATAAAGCTGTGCTCCCCACCACTCACGCGGGCTATCATTTCTCTTTTTTATTGCCATTTAGTTTCCACTAGGATTTTGCTGCCAGTATATTGGCAGGACTTCCAGTATATGGATGTAATGAACTCTACCACAGACACTTAACACGGGGTCAGGACGGAGCTCGGAGCATGGGCAGCTGTAATGTAATAAACCCGGGCTTTCAGAAGGAGGATTTTATCAGCTCCAAAATAGAACCTGGTATCCTGCGGTACCAACTGCAGGAAAAAGTTGGAGTCATTTGAAAATTCTTGTGATAATTAAGTTTATGGCTAAAATATGCCTAACATAGGAAATCTGAGCTACAGCAGATTCCTTTTCATCTGTCAGAACTGGTTTATTAAAGAGTAAGACGATAAAAATGGACTGCTGAAATGAGGTTTTTTAATACCACCATCTCCTCAGTCACAGACCTGTAAGGGGCACACTCATCATCTGGGGCGTCTGACTCTTGCCTGTGAGCTTTTCTACTCCTACAGCTACAGCAGAATGCAAAAGGCATTAACAGAGTAAGATCCTCCACGTGATAACCAGTAGGTAAATATTTAAGGCTTTTCCCTATCCCCACACACATCTCCATAGTGCACTGTAGCAGTGGGACGAAGTACACACCTACAGAAATTGGCACTAAAGGTATTACGACAAGACGGAAGTCTCTATATAGAATTAGAAATTGATGAAGGAGAAAACTGAAAAACAAGAAAGAGTATCAATAAAACCAAAATCTGGTTTTTTGAAAAGATAAATAAAAGTGATACCTCTAAACCAGACCAATCGGGAAGAAAATAAAAAGGAAGAAAACATAAATTACTAATACCAAGTAATGAAAATCCATTCTAAATACTTAGAATGAAAAAAGTCACATCAGAGAAGATTCTAGAAAAACTAAGTAAATACATAAAAGAAAGATTTAGGTAGCACCTAAAGGAAATATTATGAACAATTTTACGGCAGTAAGTTTGACAACGTAGATGAAATGCACAAGCAGGTTATAAAATACAAACTATCACAGCTCACTCAAAAATAATTAGAAAACCTGAATAGTCCTGTACCAAATAAATTGAGTCTGTAGTTGAAAAACTTTCCAAAGAAAATTATAGGTCCAGATGGCTTCCCTGATAGGTCCTACCAAATGTTACACAAACTCTTTCTGAAAACTGGCATTCTATCATGCTAGAACTGCCTTGATATCAAAGACAAAGACACTGGAAGAAAACTCCAGAATAACCAAATTCAACAAAATATAAAAAGGATAATACATCATGATGGTGCCTGGAATAAGAAGGTTGGCTTAGCGGCTGAAAATCAATTCATGAAATTTATCATATTAATGAACTAAAAAAAAAACAAAACTATATTCTCATTTCTATAGACTCATAAATAGCACTTGACGAGAACCTAGTATCCACTCCTTACAAAAATTTCTCAGCAAACAAAAAATAGAAAGAAGCTTTTTCGAACTGAGAAAGAGCATCTAGGAACAACTTACAGTTAACATCCTAAATAATAGTGGATAACCAAATGCTTTTCAACATATGATCATACAAACGATACAGACGTCCATTCTCACTGTATCTGGTAGCACTAGAGACTGTACCTAGTGCAATAAGACAAGAAAAAGAGAGGACAGCTATCCAGACTGAAAAAGAAGTAAAACTATCTTTATTCACAGATGACATTATTGACTATATACGTGATACATGTAAATCCACAAAACAGCCACTAGAACCAATAAGTCAGTTTATCAAGGCTACAGTATACATGATAAATACATAAAAATCGGGGCACCTGGGTGACTCTGTGGGTTAAAGCCTCTGCTTTCGGCTCAGGTCATGATCCCAGAGTCCTGGGATCAAGCCCCACATTGGGTTCTCTGCTCAGCAGGGAGCCTGCTTCCCCCTCTCTCTCTGCCTGCCTCTCTGCCTACTTGTGATCTTTGTCTGTCAAATAAATAAATAAAATCTTTAAAATACATATATATAGGGTGCCTGGGTGGCTCAGTGGGTTAAGCCGCTGCCTTCGGCTCAGGTCATGATCTCAGGGTCCTGGGATCGAGTCCCGCATCGGGCTCTCTGCTCAGCAGGGAGCCTGCTTCCCTCTCTCTCTGCCTGCCTCTCTGCCTACTTGTGAACTCTGTCTGTCAAATAAATAAATAAAATCTTTAAAAAATAAAAATAAATATATATATATATAAATCAACTGTATATGTATATGCATATGTATATTTAATATACATATTAAATTCTATAAATATATATTAAATATACATACACATATAGCATATTTTAATATACATATACTTAATAGGTATATTTAATATGTATATTTAACATACATATTTAATATGTATATTAAAAAGTAAAAACTAATAAAATAATACCATTTACAATAAGCATCAAAAATATGTACAGATATATCCAACCCCCAAAATGTGAAAGATATGTACATTGAAAACTACAAAACCTTTCTACAAGGAATTGAAGAAAACCTAAAGAAATGTTATGTTCATGAGTTGCCATACTCAATTTTGCTAAGATGTCAATTTTTTTCCCAAATTCATCTATACATTCAATACAATCTAAATCCAAATCCTGGTGTGCTTTTTAAAACTGACTAAGTGATTCTAAAATTCATAGGGACACAAATAGCTAAAACAACACTGAAAGGCAACAAAGAGAATGAAGTTGAAGACAAATATTACGTTATTTCAAGACATTATGAAACTACAATAATCAAGATAATAATTACGGGGTACCTGGATGGCTCAGTTGGTTGAGCGCCTAACTCTTGGTTTTGGTTCAGGTCATGATCTCAGGGTCCTGGGATCATGCTCCATGTTGGGCTCCATACTCAGCACGGAGTCTGTTTGTTTCTCTCCCTCTGTTCCTCCCCCCACACTTACTTGCTTTTTCTCACGCTCTCTCAAATAAATAAGAAAGTATTTTTTAAAAAGATCATAATTAAGATACATGGTATTGACAAGGTAGACCAGGCTTAGGAAATTCTGTTTTTCCTGAAAAGGGCCAGAGAGCAAAATCTTATGCGTTGCGGATTACATATGGCTTCTGTCACATTTTCTTTTCTTTTCCTTCATTTCTGCTTACCTCACAGGCTGTAGAGAAACAAGTGTCTGAGTTATATTTGTCACATGCTCCCTAGTTTCGCAACCCCAGGATAGACAAATTGATCAATGGAACTAAAACTGTAACTCTTCCAGAAAAAAAATAAGGAAAACCTTGCAGCTTTCATTACAAATGACATTTTAGAAATGATGCCTAAAGAATAATCCATTAAAAAACTGATAAGTTGAGGCGCCTGGGTGGCTCAGTAGTTAAGTGTCTGCCTTCAGCGCAGGTCATGATCCTGGCGTCCTGGGATCAAGCCCCACATCAGGCTTCCCGCTCTGCAGGAAACCTGCTTCTCCCTCTCCTGCTTCCCCTGCTTGTGTTCCCTCTCTCACTGTCTCTCTGTCAAATAAATAAGTAAAATCTTTTAAAAAAAAAACTGATAAAATTCAACAAAATTTAAAACTCTGCTCTTATAAGATGCTTTTAAAAGAACAAAAGGACAAGCCACAAACTTGGAGAAAATTTTTGCAAATCATATACCTGATAAAGGTCTTGTATCCAGAATTAAGAGTTCTCCACACTCAGTAATGCAAAAAACAAACAACACAATTTTTCCAAATGGGCAAGGAATTTGCATAGACCGTTCACCAAAGAAGATACAAAGATGACAAATGAACATATGAAGAGATGTTTAACGCCATTAGTCACCAGGGAAAGGCGATTCAAAACCACAAGGAAACCTGTTATACAACCATTAGAATGGCTAAAATGAGAAAGACTGACCGTAGCAGATATTAGAGAGGATACGGAAACAATGGGACTCTCACATGACTCTGGCGGCTGTGTACAGCAGCACGACCACTCTGGTTACCGCTTGGCATTTTCCTGAAACACCTAACATACGCCTAACGCATTATCCGGTCATACTCCTAGAGAAAGAATAGTCATACTCCTAAGAGAAAAGAATGCATATTGTGCTTGTACACAAATACTCATAGTAACAACAAAAAATTCCCCCAAAACCAGAAACAACTCAAATGGCAATCAACAGGTGAATGTGTAAACAATTTGTGGTATAACCACAGAACAGAATAATACAAGCAATAAAAAGAAATGAACTATAGGGGCTCCTGGGTAACTCAGTCATCATGTGTCTGACTCTCGACCTCAGGGTCACGAGTTCAAGCCCCATGCTGGGTTCCATGCTGGGCATGGAGCCTACTTGAAAAGAACAAGAAGACGAAGAAGACAAGAAGAAGAAGAAGAAGAAGAAATGAACTATAAATATACACTATTAAGTGAATAAATCCCAAAATAATTTTGCTGAGTGAATGAAACTCAACTGAGAAAAAGAAGTACATAATGTATAATTCCACTAATACAAAATTCTAAAGAATCATACTACTCTACAGTGTTGGGAAACATTTCAGGGATTACTTGGGAATAAGGAAGGTAGCAGGGTAGGAAGGTGAGAGAGACAGAAATTACAAAGGGACAGGACGAAACTTTTGGGGGTGACGGAGATGTTCATTATTTTGATGATGGTAATGGTCTCATGGATTCATACATGTATCAAACTGACCAAGTTGTATAGTTTGAATAGAGGCAGTTCATTGTATATGTCAATTATACGTCAATACAGCTATTTAAGACTAAAGCAAAATACAACAGACTATAATTATACTACATCATTGTACATGAATACACTAATTTAATCATATGTATCTAGTGTGTATATAGGCAGATGATAACCAAAAAGCCTTGACCACATAAAATCACCTAAAAGTATCAAGTAAATAAATTATCAAGCAAAGAGAGGGCCAGGAACACAATGATGGGGGTAGGGTTGGGGTAGGGATGGGAATCCGCATTAAAAGAACCATTAGGGCACCTGGGTGGCTCAGGTGGTTGGGTGTCTGCCTTTATCTCATGTCACGCTCCCAGGGCCCTGGGACCAAGTCCCACATCTGACTCTCTGCTTAGCGGGGCATCTGCTTCTCCCTCTCCCTCTACCCCAAGGCCCTGCTCACACACACTTTCTCTCTCTCTCTCGCTCTCTCTCAAATGCATAAATCTCATTAGTGAATGATTTCACAGACCAGAAGTTAGTGATTTCATGAAGTTCGAGGGAGGAAGGTCAATAGCGTTGAAGACTGGAAAGCTCCACATGTGAAGGAACATGTCTGCTCATTTGCTCAGGGACTCTCGGTGTCAGGCTGCCTGCAGAACAGGCACCGAGTAAAATGCCTGGTGACTGGATGGGTGGGAAATAAACAAAATCACTAGATTTTACAACCCAGGAATTTACTGAGGACCTTATTAGAAAATGTTTTAGCAGAGAAAAAAGGAAGGCAGTCTGCAGTTGGTTAGGGACTGAAAAGGAGCAAGGAGGTGTTCTGCTAATAGGAAATTCAAGAAACACAGGACTAAAAGGGCAGCTTTCCCACTCAAAGTTTCCAAGGAGGATTAAAGTTTTTAGACCCACTATATACTGTTCTTGAACTTCAGACACAGTTCAGACTGTTTGGAACAATTTTAGTCCTTTGGGAATTCCATCATTAAAAACAGAAATAAAGTACTAAAAGTCCAGCTGTATCTATAAATATTTTTAAAACATATGCAACAAGTAAAACCTCCCCTCTTTTCTCTACGGAGACATGTGATCTTAGCCTGGCTTCTGCTTTGAATTAGAAATGCTCCCCACTCCCCAGCATAGGATAATTTTTAAAAGTTTTTAAGATGAATTTCCTTGTAGGAGAGATTACAATAAATCATCCATATACCATAAAATTTAATTTGGAAGTTCCAGGTATTAGCAAATCAACATTGTAGGCACGTAGTCAACACAGGATTGAAAAGCCATTTTATTTCCACAGTTACATTCTTAGGATTAACGAAATTATTTTTGGAATGGATCTTAGAGGTAGGGAACCATAATGTTAATAACACCCCCCCCCCCCCCCCGTTCACATGCATACACACAGCAAAGGAACAATGCAACACTGGGCAAATCATGATTTTAAAACACACACACACACACACACACACACACACGTATGCACACATACCAAATTTTTCCTTTCCTTAAAGTGAACGTTAACTGGAATCAACCGGGTTTTCATTTCTTCACATTTACCAATCCATTAACCGAAGTCTGATTTCCACTTACTAAAAGTGACTTTCAAAGCTATTAGGTCATCTTGCATCTGTCTATAAACTTTAGCAAGCACATTTTATTTCTAGTGAAAGTAGATTAAACAAAACATTCCTCAACATTGAGTCCAACGTATGAGTGGAAATAACTCTTTTCTTTAACCAAAAATGACCCACGAAAATATATTTTTACTTGAGCTGTCAGAGCCTGTTAAGTAGAGACAAAAGACCATTTTCCTTTGAATTTCTAATCCTGTTTTTTAAACTTTATTTTTCAAGACTTTTCACTTTAATAACGTTTCCAGAACACCATATTTCTTCTATTACTGCATTACGTCTCAGAGTAATGCAAACTAAGGGCTAGCCTCCACCCTGCCCGCACTCCCTACTCCTCGTGAATTAGGCCTTGGAGAGAAAAGTACAAGTAGGTAAATCCTCAAGCATTTGCTACCAAGTAAATGCTAGAGATAACCGAACTGCCTGCTTTGTGTCCGAAGCTCCTCCTACCTTGATTATCTTTCAATGTGTTGGATTCCAAAATCTTTCTGCGGTCCTAATGACATGTAACACCTCTCTTCAACACCCTCTAACGTTACTTGAGTATGGCAGATTTGCTGAAAGTCCTTCAAGTGTCCTTAGTAACTGGCATCCCAAATCCCGACTTCCTACCTGGTAATCTGGAAGATCTCCTACACTGCACTTGGTCCTCTTGCTATACTGTAAACAAAAACCTCGATGACCTTGTTTCCCATTTGGCTTTTAAGAGTCTGATGCTCTACCCACTGAGCTAGTCAGGCACTCCTGATTTGGATCTTAAACAATGGCATGTTGGTAATCCTGAAGAGCAGCTCCCTGGAAAAAGAGGCACGTGTGCAACCAGGACTATGTAATATGCACACATTTATTACATTTATTACAGATCTTACTGACACAAAGGATGTGAAGCAAACGATTTATAAGTAACAGATAATAACAAATACGTAACCATCACAGAAGACATTATAAATAAACTTGTGGGGTTCATAGTTTGTGCACTCCTTAAACACTAAGGGGAAGAACCCAAATACCATTTACAGATAATACCATGTACAAGTAACAACAAATACCAACCAACCAGCCAGCTGATTTCTAGGAAATGCCTCTGTTGAAATGCGTGACTCTTCTAGCTACAGCCAATCCAAGTCTGCATTTGAAGCACCGGTGTAACTCTGATGTGAAATTTGACTGGCCCGCTCAGCCCCACAGAACAGAAGTGGGACGACCAGGACTCAGGTCAGAACTTTATCTGTCAATGCCATGAATAACTTCTTTGCTAAACTGGGTAATAGTTTTAAAATATACCAATATTTCCTCAATGTTTGTGCTACCCATGATGTAATACATAATTTCTTTCCTACAAATGTAACCAAGTTTTAAATTTAATCTGTATTAATAACGTTTTAACCTTCACTTTTTTTAAAGCCTAGACAATCAACAAGATAAGTGATCAAGTTGGGTTTGTACTGTTTACCAACTTCTGCGGTGGAAAACAAAAAACAAAAAACAAAAAACCTCCCATCATAGTTGATTTCAAACTATAGAAATGATGTCAGTAAATCCACAGCTGGGAAGAGATAATAGCACGTCATTATGTAGCACTTTTACCATACAAATAACATCAACGTCATGGGTAACAGTTAAATGGAGCAAAATAATTACAAAGCAACGAGTTTGGAATATCTATTATAATAAAGTAAAATATACGTATAAAGCAAAAATAAGCTTCTATAACTTAATGTTTTAGTATTTGACAGCTACCTCACCAAATTCCTGAAAATTTAACAACCGGTTCTCGTGAGTGGGTAACAATCACACCGAAGTACAATCCTTTCGTTACACACGCGAGCTTCCCGCCTCGTCACTGGGAGCCGGCATCTGGCCTCCTCCCGTTAGTGGTTAAGGAGCGCGCGAACTACGAGCTCCACGAGTTTATTACACTGTCTTCTGTGATGGTTGCTTGTGGGTCTACAGAAGCACTGGTAACGCCGCCCCCGGGGTTACGGTTCCATGCTTTCTACCAAATGAGCCAGCCAGCCGGAGGCAAAAACAGAGAGAGAGAGTCCTGATGCTAACAGTTATTTTAAGAGTCACTGTCACTCCTCTAACAACGTCTTCAAGGTTCTGTCAGCTCCGGCCCACACAGTGCAGTAGGAACGTGGGCGCGTAGCAGAGTTATACGAAGGGGGAACCTAAGTTGTACGGCAATAACAAAGTCAAAATCTTTCGATAGCGAAGTCTTCTCGGTAGGAAATGGCACGAGTCTGTCTTCCGTGCTCCCCTCTACAGTTTCCTTCTCCCTCCTCTGCTCTCCCTTCCCGCCTGCCTCCTGCCCGCTCCCTTCCCGGACAAGTCGGCTTACGCGGACAGTGAGAGAGGCTCAACCAGCGTGTCTCTGCCCTCCGTCCACAAAAAAGGGAAGAAAATGCTGCCTTAGGAACAAAGTTGACCTCATGAGGCTGAGATCACAGTAAGACTCACCAGGATTCCACTAGAGCAAACACCGATCACTCCCGGACTAGCTCGCTAGCAGGCTTGGCCCAGAGTGGCGGCCGTGGGGAACGCAGGGATAAGTGAGCCGTGAGCCCTGACCGCTAGCCCGAGCACAGAACATCAAAGAATGAGACCTTGGCAGATCCACGATCAATCTCAGCATCCAATCTCCAGAATTACAATGACAGAAATGACCACTTCAGGCATATAGCATCCGAAAGACTGGAAAATAGAACCCAGACATCCACGGCTCTGGAGCGTAGGTTAGCAGGGAGCCTGCCCGGGTAGCAGCAAAGCAGGAAGGGGGCAAAGCACCGCCACACACGGGAGGGGAAGCAATCCTGACGGGACAGCGCAGCCTGAGTGCTTCCACTCCTGGAAACGTCCTGGGTGTGTGTGTGTGTGGTGTGCAGTATGTGTTGTGTGTGTGTGAGGGGGGGTGTGTGTGCGTGTGGCGTGTGTGTATAAGAGAAACAGCACAGAACTATTCAGTCTGTATCACCATCGATGACTAGTCCAAGGTAGAATTTCTGATAATCGTTCAGAGGCTTTCCTTATGAAACATTAAAAATTAAAAATGTTTAATGTTAAAACATTAAAAATGTTCCTTATGGAACATTAAAAAAAAAAGACATCTGCACATGCCTCGGTTGCTACTCAGACTCACTTTAGGGCAACAAGTACCTGTCTGGCTCCTACGACTTACAGAGCATGTGTTCTCACGCTTCTAAGTCTGTGCTCTGGGAGAGGGCAGAGGTGAGATGTGACGGGGTCTCCGGTCACTCACAGGAAGACGGCAGGTGCACACGCACACGAGCTGTGTTCGTTCGGCACTGGGGTCACACACACAAGAAGGCAGGCGGCTCAACACATCGAGCTGGGCTCTGAAACTACGATGGCACAGAGCACAGCAGAGTCTCCCTGCATCTGTTTTATGAACTCCCAGAACTAGAAGTGTCCATAAAAACATCCCATCTGATCACAAGTCAAGGTTAATACTCCCTCACAACGTCCATGCAGTCACCCACAGGGACCGACAATACTCCCAATGACCCGAGCTCCTTTCTGACGCTCAGACCGTTAGGAAGCTCTTCCTTCCATAAAGTATCTACCTGCACGCTTCTACTCACCGCTCTTCCTTCCGTCCACTGGGACCTCTAGAGAAGTCCAATCCCCCTCCTACATGACAGCCCTTTAAATAATTGAAGACAGTTATTACATATCCCTCCGGGCTAAACAGCTCTGGTTCTTTCCACCATTTCTAATAAGACATGGTTCCAGTCCCTTCAACCACCGGGATAACATTTTGCACACGCTCTCTAACCTGGATACCCCCCAGTTTTGTGCCAACAAGCCGCTACCAGACTATGCTTTCACCATCTGTATTTGTACTGTTGAGATGTACTCTTAGCTCTACCCACTGGATTTCAACTCTCTTTTCAAATGTCATCTGCTGGAGTAGAACTACTGTTCCAACCTAAGACCTTTTGGGATCCTGCTCCTATCACGAGGAGGAAGTGATCTCTCTCTGCAACAGACTGTCCAGCTATCTGACCGCCAAGACAACCCTGACCTCCACCACATCACAGACAAAAATGTTGACAAAATGGAATCAAATGCACAGCCTTGTGGCATGTAACCATGGACCATTTTTCATGTTTATGTCATTATTCAACCTGTCATAATCTTGCCTAAATGTCCTATGATTAACTTCAGACGTCATAATCTCTACAAGACTCCGTGAGAGATTCTGTGACAGTATTTGCAGACATCCAGGTACACAGCATCTAAGGCATTCTCCTAAAGCAGGGGTCAGCAAACTATGGCCCACAGGCCCAATCAGTCCGCTGTCTCTGTGTTATTGGAATACTGCCACGTCCATGCATTCATACCTTGTCTCCGGTAGCCTTCATGCCACAGTGGCAGAACTGAGTAGATGCAATAGAGAAAGGTCTAAAATATTTACTTTCTGGCTCTTTGCAGAAAAAAGTTTGCCAATTCCTGTTCTGAAGGAAACAACACAGTCTGGCATAACATTTTAAGTGAACCCACATCACCAGTGATCACTACTTCTTTTACTAAGCCCTCGGAAAGCATTCATTAGTAATACCTTCCAGAATCTTCTCTGGGTTGAATTCAAGCTTACTGTTCTATGGGTTCTAAAATCTACTTTCTTCGCCCTTACGAAAATCAGAACTACTCAGGTCCGTTCTTTATTTGTACAGCGAGAAGGCTAAGTACATACTGTCTTTTGGTAATGGAATTCCATGTCGAATACTATCATATTTATACCTGTACTTCACGTTCTCATAGAATTCAGAGTATACCCAATATTGAGAGCCTTTTGCTATAAGGCACGCTGGGGCGTCATTAGCAGGACAGCAGAAAAATTGGAAAAAAAGCTCAAAGGAAACAGAATCAGGGCTTGAAAGGCCAACTCTCCGGAGGGACATGCCTCCCAAGGAAGTTAAAATGCAAAACCTGAATCTCTAACGAGTGAAACTCCAGAGGACACGCATTCACTCTCTCGAGGACCCAGCATTATTGCAGGCGGCACAAGCACAGGCAACAGAAATACTTGATCTATGTCCATATTTGTTGCCAATAGGAAAGCAATCCTCTGATGTCCAAGAAAAGGGGAGTTGCTCTGGCTGAAGGGAGCTCTTGAGCAGAAGATGAAGGTGAAACACGGGTCTATTCCCTTGGGAGAGAGACTGGCAAAGGGAAGGTGTCAACGTCCCAAGGCATTCAGGGAAGAAATCGAACTTTCTGATGACCAGATACAAATGGGAATGATGAAGAGGAAAGCTTAAAGGGGCCTTAAAGTACACAGGATGCTGAACTCAAAACATGAGATAAATCCTAGATACCACCAAATAAGTGAATTTCTAATACTTGCCAGGATTAGTTCTAACCTGGGGATTGGTTAGGCCAGAATTTCTAGGCCAGTGCGCACGCCGAGATACTCATTCCCTCTGATGTAGGGCTGGTCATGGCCTCTGGGCCGCCTACAAACAGAGAGGAGTCTTGTCTACTGATCTCGGTGTACTGCACAAATAGCAACATTTTCTGCTTCTGCCATGATAAAACAAGAGTTGGAAAGCACTGGATTAAGCTAAGCCTTTGACTGACAGGACTTCAGTATTAGCAGCTGGAAGGATGGCCCGGGGGTGGGCGGAGGTTGTGGAGCCGGTGGGAGGGGAGGAATGATGGCGTGAAGAAGGGATTTGGAGTAAATGAAGTACCTAGAGTAAGCTAGAAATAAACCACAAGGACACTAATTTGGGCAAGGTTCTCAAAGATGACAGAGAGGCTCCCCAAGCAAAAGGAGTGGTCCAAACGCACAGAGGTAAGGTGAAACGGAGCAGTAATTTATATGCGGCCTGTGTCAACCAAAGGCCCAATGGCATTAATGAGGAATAGTACAAACCCCAAGGCAATTCCATGGCATCCAGTCACACCGGATAAAAAGCAAACTCCCAAAGGGAAAGATGCTATATGTATAATGAACAGAGAAGGGGAAAATTGCACATTATCAAAGAGTTTTTAACCAGATGCGCAGAAATGTCCTCACGGTTTTTGTAACCACCGACAGTGACCTCTTTCCAGGAATGCAGAAACCCGCAGAAGTCAGCTAGGCCATAACCCTTCTACATATTTTGTAGGGACCCATAATATATTCAGTTGACAAACAATTCTGCCAAGTAGCTCTTCTACATGTTGATCATGTCAACAAAATTAATTTGACATTTACAGCTATTTTGAGAATAAAATGCAGTTGCTTAAATTATTCTGTGGAAGCAACATGAGACGGAATTATTCAGTTGACAAAATCTAATTAGGTGTAAATTATTTCAGGTCATATGAATTATAAAACCTTTCACAGATAAGTATTTTAATTCAAAGTGGCTCAAAGTGCTATAGAATATTAATGAGCCTACCGCCTCTTGTAATACCCTCACACTTCTGTCTCCAGTAACGCTCCCGGCTCCCCAAATGCTGGCCTCCCTGCTAGCTCTCATTCTGCCCTCTCAGGCCCATAGCTGCAGAAGGGAGAAAGAAGGAAAGGACGACATTGCTGTGCTAGGAAATCTACATAAGTTCATTCCTTTTCAGATGAAGATATAATTCACATATCATACTGCTTCATTTATTTTTGACAAGTTGTATTATCTTCCATTTGACAGATGCAGAAACTGAAGCTCAGAGAGTCACCTTCCAGTAATGCACAACCCATCTGTGGCCAAATGCTGGAATCGAAATGCAAAGCCAACGGGACCGCCAACATTCAAGGCCTGCCTGTCTTTGTTGAGATTCTACGAAACAAGAGTCACGCAGTTAATTCTGGATCTCAGACTCCAGTACTTAGCAGAGAGGAACCCAAGCAAAGAGCAGGAACCTCTCGCCACCAATGATTACGCACGGAATCAAAAGAGGAAGACACCTGGCCATCCCAAAGGACTACGAAGGAGGAGAAAGTAAAGGGATGACCGGAAGAGGTTACAATACAGAAATATGGGAAGAACAAAAACCCCACAACCACCTGAGGTTCATATAGAACAGACACACACTCTTACACTGCTTACGTCTTAGATCTGCTTACGTCAGATCACTAGAGGACGGGAACTTCCAATGACGGGTTTGAATGAAAACTACAGTAGTGAACTCACTCGTGATTAGGGAACAGTTATATATCATCTTACTCTTCTTTGAAATGGGGACAATGATGTTTGTCTTTCCCTCCTTCAGGGAGATAAAAGAGATGGCAAACCACACCTGTTTTGGAGAAAGGCACACAAAAAATCCAAACCACGCTTCCTAAAGCAAACGGGGGCAACACAGAGCACTTGTTACAGAACAGCGTCCCACTGGAGGCCAACCTGCGATGGGAATAAAAATGCCATATGAAGGGCGCCTGGGTGGCTCAGTAGGTTAAAGCCTCTGCCTTCGGCTCAGGTCATGATCTCAGGGTCTTGGAATCGAGCCCCACATCGGGCTCTCTGCTCAGCAGGGAGCCTGCTTCCTCCTCTCTCTCTCTGCCTGCCTCTCTGCCTGCTTGTGATCTCTGTCAAATAAATAAATAAAATCTTAAAAAAAAAAAAAGCCATATGATTTGAATCCTTGCACAAAAATGGGCAGTGCTTATGAAAGACAGAAATCTTTCTAATGGTCTTTAAAAATTATGGGGAGATATTAACATACATAATAAAATAGAATCATTCCCAATTTGACATTACTGCCATGGCCTCCCTGATGTCAGCTGGGCCTCTGGGCGATATAACGGTGAAGGTCTGAACCCATCCTGGCTACCAGGGAAAGGAAAGGGGAAATCGCCTCTGTCATGAAGTGGCGGTTCTTAACACAACAGTTGTGCGCGGCCTAAACGTCAAGTTCACACAGATATACAGGTACCTTCTACCACCTGAAACAGTGTGCTCAGGGCACAAACCATACTGAAAGGAGAAGGTAACTCAGGCCTCACACTGGGCCTGCTAAGCATTCTCTAGTCTGATTTTTGTTCTAGAAAAACAATACCGCCACGATCATCTATAATAAGAAAGAGGGGCTGGCAGTGATTAGGGAGAAAAAAGGTAAGACAGAAGGGAGAGAAGGAAAGTGAAATTAAAAAGGGGGAGAAGCAGGCAGGAAAACCCATTTGTAACCGTAAAATCATGTCCTCACTTTTGTCCGTGCTCTCTCCCAATTCTGCGAGAGTTAAAGGCCGCCAAGTAATAGGGCCTGCGGAGTTTTCCCTTGGGTCGCAGCCAAGGCCAGCAACCCTGCTATTAGAGACCTGCCACGCTGTCAATGCAATCTGCTGAATGCCTTGAGTGACAAGCGATCAATACTCTCCACTCTCATGGGTCATCACAGGTGACACAGGCCTAAGTAATAAAACAGCCCTGGCTGCCTCCTCTAACTTAAATGCTTCCCCAGCCACAATATTTCTTTTTTGTCTAAACGCCTCTAGCTAAATTTCTCGTAGATCGAACCATCTGATGGGGATAGAGATTCTGAGGAATTGCAGTGTGTCTGAACTGATGCTGGCCAGGGAAAGCTCAGTAGACTGGAGAAATAGGTTCAAATAAATCGAAAATGACTAGCTACAGAGTTGTAATCTGCCGGCATCAGACCCTATAGCAACAAGCCAATATGAAGAAAAGCCTGCTGACAGCCGACCCCCGCGGAGTCACCTGCTGAAATGAGAACCCATCGTCCCCCCGGTTCTTCGGTGCTGATGAGGGCTGCGCTCTCTGGGACACCCCTGGTGGCGGGACATGGGAGGGAGAAAGCGCAGGAGCTTCTCCCACGGTAGGGAACATTCCACACTGTGTGCAATCAATACCTACCTTTGGTCCCCAGAAACGAGGAAGGGCCCACAGAGGTATGTCTGAGGAAAGACGTGGTGTCTTCCGAGACCACAGCCCAGGAGGTCCGTGGAGGTCTAAGCACGCAGGAGGCCGGCTCCCTCTCCCCGACCCCGCAGACAAGCAGCCACAAACAAACCAGAGAGCCAGGCAGCGACGCTCTCATTTTTATGAAGATCCTGGGAGAGCTTCTAGTCAGGATTCCCAAATGATGTGGATTCCTCAGGCTATGGTTTCTGAGCAGATGATCGAAAGCTCAGGTCGACTGACCATTTAACCGAAACAGTGAATTTACCACAGACTATTATGCCCAAAAGAGACCAAGAAAGGTCTTACGATTCCTTCTGTATTTTAAACAATCTGCGTCTTTAAAAAATTTTTTTTTAAATTCAATTTCTCAAGTGTGAAGGCTTTTTGCTGTACCCAGCGACTTCCTGTCCCATTTAAACACTTTCTGTTCAAACTTAAACAAACACTTATCTCATCCGCACTCAACTGGGACCCCACAGTGCCAGCACAGAGAGCTTCCATGTCCTCGTGCTCTCCCTCTCTCCTTAGGGACACAAATATCTGATGACACAAAATCTGACTAAAATGACTGCCAAAAACCCAACACTTTCAGGATTAAAGTGACGGGCTCGGTATTTACCTCACATGGGGTAGAGAACAGAAAGCAGAGAGGATTTATGACGTACACTCGGTCAGACCAGCTCTCGTTTAATTTTTTAAAAGATTTATTTATTTGAGATCGAGAGAAGAGAGAGAGAGAGAGCGAGCGCACAAGCGGGGGATCAGCAGGCAGAGGGAGAAGCAGGCTCCCCACTGAGCAGGGAGCCCAATGTAGGGCTCGATCGATTGATCCCAGAACTCCGGGATCATGACCTGAGCTGACGGCAGGCGCTTAACTGACTGAGCCACCCAGGTGCCCTGCTCTCGTTTAATTTCTAAATGTATTTGAATTATTCTCTATTCCGTAATTTTTATCCCCTATAAGTACAAAAATTATCTATATTCCCAAAGCCATACCAAATGCTTTCCCTTATAACAGGACAGTCCCCAATGACGCTTGAAAAGCTAGCGCTGAACCAACATATTTCATGTTTTATACCCTGACATTCATATGTTATCATTTGGGGAAAAAAGGGCAAATGAGTCAGTAATAAGGCTTCTGAGGTAAAATAAAAATTAAAAGTAAAAAAAAAAAAAAAAAACCATGGCCTTTGATAGCAGTTGACAGAAGGCTCTCTCAAAGAAGAAAAAGAAGTTGTGATTTCGATTCAAGGCTATCGTCTCCCGCTGACAGGAATAATGGATTTATTACGTAGGAAGTAGGTGACATAGAACAGACAGTGTCACTTGACAGATCTCACAAAATCGTCTGGAACGAAGAAGCTTACTGAATACAGGACAGGACGACTAGGATGGGCATTTACTGGTAACGTTAGCGCGTGAACAATTACGATTAATTACAAACGAAGACTCAGACCGAATCCTCGGTTACACAGCTGGAGATTAATGGTGGAGTCATGGTCCTACAGACCGAGCGATGGGGGAACGGACGTGTGCATGCATCTGGAAGAGGGTCTGGAACTTTGTTCAGCGCCTGATGGGACTCGGGAAACGTCATGCACCGTGATTTCCCAAGTAAGGCTTCGCTGGTTCAAACACACACCACAAAGGGCAGAGGCCTAGCTCTGTCCAAACAGAGTCAGAGAAGGGTTTGCTGTGTGTGGGGCTCCCTGAACCCCCTCACGGAGGCTCGCTTCTACCCTCTCCAACCTCCACAGAGGTCGGGATTCTTGCCGATCTGCGCCTAATCACTCGGAGGCTTGGGATCCGTCGCCACGTACTTCACAGGGCCAAGTGACGTTGCCCGGCTCCCGGATGCTTTGGAAGATACAAGGAAGCATGAAGGTGCACGCGACAGCAATGGGTCTGAGCGGGGGGGAGCGAGCTCTGGTCGGGGATGACCGCATCAATCCTTCTAGATTACCGCGACTCCTCGAAAGGCCTCGGACGGAGAGAGCACCCTCTCCTGAGAGTGCAGACGCCCAGGGCAAACAGGCGGTCGCCTTCATTTCATTCTGACACGTCTGAGCATTTCTCTGTGGGGCGTTGAGAACTCTGCTTTGGTAAGAAGCAAATCAGCCCAAGAAACGATGGGAGGATCATGTGGTGGCATTAATCACCGGTCGGTGTGACTGCCTTTCTTTTGTTAAGCCACATCCGGTATTAAGCAAATACCATCAATTCATTCTGAGGAGAGAGAACAGTGTCCCACTACAGCTGTGATAGGTCAGAAGAAACACAGAGTAGTTGTGCGACATCGCTGACAACAAAATCACTTATGATTATAAACAGTAATACACACTGTTTGGAGAAAATAGACCTACTTACGTTTTGCCTTTCCTTCTAGTTCCTTATTTATTTTATCTAGTTTTTATTTATTTTTTTATTTCCTTCCAGTTTTGTATTTATTTTTGTTCTTTTGGTCTTTTTCGGTCTTTTTTTAAATACATGATTCAAATAATAGCGTGTGTGTGTACTTTTAATAAAATTAACATAAATATTCCTCTAGTAGTAAATATTCATTGAAAATGTCATTTAACCTCTTCATAGCACTACAAAATATAAAAATAACATAAATGAACAATGCTTTGGCATGACGCGGTGTACTTAGAGTGTATAAAGTTTTTCTTCACAGCCAATTACTCTCTCAAGATAACATCCTAGACAAAGGATTTATGCGTCAAAAGGCAGTAACATCTTGAAGAATCCTGAGATTTTATAAGAAGGCTTGTATAGGGGTGCCTGGGTGGCTCAGTGGGTTAGGCCTCTGCCTTCGGCTCAGGTCACAATCTCAGGGGCGATCGGGCTCTCTGCTTGGCAGGGAGCCTGCTTCCCCCTCTCTCTAAAATAAAAAAGAAGGCTTGCATAAAGGTAAATGTTGGGGTGTGCCTGGATGGCTCAGCGCCTTAAGCATCTGCCTTCAGCTCAGGTCCTGCACTAGGCTCCCTGCTCAGTAGGGAGTCTGCTTCTTTCACTTCCTCTCCCCCCTCTCTGCCCCTTCCCTGCTTGCGCTCTCTCTCTCTCTCTCTCTCTCTCTCTGGAATAAACAAAATCTTAAAATAAAAGGTAATTGTTTCACTATATATTTCCCAGCAGTGACTAGTCTCATTTCTACAAATCTTGTTATGAAAAAATGTTGCCTCCCTGTTACTGTTAATTGCATTTCTTTCACTATTATGTACATTGCATTCTTAAACAACAACAACAACAACAAAAGATTTATTCATTTGAGAAAGAGCGAGCGAGAGAGCATGAGCAGGGGCAGAGGGAGAGGGAGCAGCAGGCTCCCCCCTGAGCAGGGAGCCCAGCGATGGGCTGACCCACCCATTCTTAGAAACTTACTTCGCATCCTCATTCCAAACCACACTTTACTGACTGGAGCACAGTGAGCTAACCCAATGGAGAGAATTTAAATGCTACAAGGCTTTGGAGGAATTGTTTTGATGATGACTGCCTTTTTGGTTAAAAGAAAGCCATCAGAAATGTCTCCAAAGTTAATCAAACTTTTCATCTCTTTTCCCTAGTAAAAAGTTTTAAGAAGTGAGAAATGAGGGTGCCTGGGTGGCTCAGTCAGTTAAGCATCTACCTTCTGCTCAGGTCATGATCCCAGCGTCCCAAGATGGAGACCCTCATAGGGCACCCTGCTCCACGGGAAGCCTGTTTCTCCCTCTCCCACTCCCCCTGCTTGTGTTCCCTCTCTGGTTGTCTCTTTCTCTCTGTCAAATAAATAAAATATTAGAAGGAAGGAAGGGAGGGAGGGAGGAAGGAAGGAAAGAAGGAAGAAAAGAAAGAAAGAAATGAAAAGTGATTATCATTAAATGACTAAATGGTAAAGGTGGGTTTCAAACCTGACACCATCGCATAAGGTACCAGGCCTCCGATTCACTCTGCATTCACTTGAATTCCAGCATCCCCCAGCATGCAACTCAAATTTGTAAACAGCTCTCAGGGGGGCAAAAAGCAAGGTTCAAAGGGTTTATTCCCATAAACTTTAAGAAAAAATAAGAGACCTTAAGATTCTTAAAATTATTCCTTGGGTTAAGATCTGAAAGGTAACAATTTTAAGTGAAACTTCAGAAACATGTCATAAAGATGACTGTTACACACAGACAAGAGACATCTAGTTTTCATTATTTCCTCCATCAAAGATAACCACAAATATGTCTTCCCCTGAGAAAAACAAAAATCAAGACCCCCCCCTTTTTTTTTAATGAGTAAAGGACCATTCATCTCCAAAATAAAACAGAAAATGCTTTTTAAATTATCTTTTTAAACAGACCCTAACAAGTGAAACTTTTATAATTTATGATCAATCACTACTGGGAAACCAGTCAAAAGTAATTTCAATGGCCTTATAGGTATGTGCTTTTTGAAGTAAAAATTTGCAAGACAATGCACATGCGATTCTGAACCACGATTTTACAAAAATGCTTTCAAATGATGGTAAAATTATCTATTCTGATTTATTTCTTCCTATTATAACATCAACTATTCCTGCAGAATGCAAAGATCTGTCAGCAACATTGCTAACAACTCAACTGAGCTAAGAAGATTTAATTCCTTCTTAGTCAAAACACAGTTCAGAAGAGGCTCTGGCTGACAAAGTTTTCAGCCCAGGCAATGTTTTTTCCCTTGGGTTTCGGTAGACAAAAGGTAAATTAGACCTTCCTTTCATGCTAATTTAGGGTACTAGTTTGGTCATTTAATCCTTTCATCATGGTCCTCGGGGAGAGAGAAATTAAAAAGGAAATGGAAAACATCACCAAAGCGTGCCTGGGAGAGGGCTTGGCAGAAGTAGTTGAGGAAGATGGGGGGACACCGTCGGTTAGGGCGCTCCTTACACGCAATCGTAAAGAAATGCGCCCCCCCCTCCACCGACACACACACTTCACTTGTCTGGTGACTCAATCACTCACTCATTTGTTCAATCTTTTCATCGTTCACTCACTCATTTAACAATTTAGAAGTACCAGCGAGTGGCTCTGGGGTTATAAATACAAACAGAATGATCCCCAAGTTAAGTCTTAGGGGACAAAGACATAGCCCACTGACAAAGTCGTATCTACCATCTAGAGAGATGGGAACAGAAGACGAAGCAACTCACGACGCCCCCAGCTGAAGCTCACGTGCTTTGGGAGGTCGAAGAGAGCGAGCCACGTATTAGAGCTCCAAGCTCTGAGGCAAACTTTCACAAGGGACCTCCTCTGTGCTATGACCCCTGAAAAGATTGTCACCATCCATTCTGGAGGTATCTCTTCCATCCAGGGTCCATCAAAGACCTTCATGTTTATCCCGACCTCTGTATGACCAAATTACCCCAAGTTACAAGTTTGGGTGAGAATAATGACCAGTGCTCCCAGCTGTCCCTGCTTAGACGGCATCTGGGTAAAGAGAACGTGGGGCCTGGCCCCCAGGAATGATAAACTCTCCAGCAAATGGCAGAGAGTAGTATTGGCAGTGGTGTGCAGAGAAGATAAACCACTTCCTTTTGTTCCAAGGCCTAAAAGCAGCCATTGTGGACTATCTGCCTGCTGGATTTGTGTTGCTTCTATTGCTGTGTTAAAAGAGCTATTTCTGGTGCTGACCCCTGTATAAAAGCTGGGTGAGCTGAGCTTTTCTGCCTATTAGAGTGAGCAGGAGAGCAAAGGCTAAACCTCTCTGAGTAGACGGGTCAGAGGACACAGAGACTGATTCAGAGCCGGCTGACAGCACCAGGCAAGGCATTTCTAATCTCCCCGGTTAGCACTAAATCAGCCTGGTGTACACGAGCCCTTGACAGAGGACAGACAAATGGGACTCACTGAAAGGATAAATAAAGAGTGGCCTGGTAGGGCGCAGCCTGAACACGATCCAAAGCCTTCATTCCTCAAACTCAAGACGCTCGGCCGAACCCACATCCATTCAGGGCAAGTCTTGGCTCTTCTGTAGTCAGATGACGCCTTCTAGTCTGATCCGGGGAAAACAGACCAGACCCACTCCAAGAACGCAGAACTCAGTCATTAAAAGGCATACTCTTACCTCCCCCCTCTATTTACTGTTGCCTGGAGAAGAGAAAAGCCAAAGCAAAAATTAGGCATCTTCCTAATTTTTGCCATGCGAACCACGGTCGTCACCCGGGGCAGGGTAATTCATGGTTTCTTTTTCTTTTTTCCAGGCCCTCCTGACAATGGATGCTGCTGAGCCACAGCGCAGAAGAATGTGCCCGAGCAGGAACGTGAGCTCTTCTCTGGGGAACACGTCCAAAGAAGGGAAGGGAGGAGACACAGAGGAAACGACCCTTCAAAGGACCACGGCTGGTGAGCTGTGCTGTTACAGAACCAAGATTCTCCCAACGCGACGCGAGTGCGGTCTTTTCGGGGGACTTTGTGTTGGTGGCGTCCTCAACACTCTACCGAGAGCTACCTAAGAGACTGTGTGATCCCCGGTTTACCAGTGAGGAAACCCGCCGAGAGAGGCTAATTAACTTGCCCAGGATCACACAGCCTGTGAGTGAGAAAGCCAGGATCCCAACTTTGCTCGGGGTGAAGACACAACAATCTTGCCTTTAATCACTCTGCTATACCGACAGAACGTCCCGTTAGGCGTGTAAATGGAATTTTTACATACTAAATCCCATGTAAATCCAGCAGAGTAATTTGCTATTTAAAGGACCCCTCGGGTGAACCGTTTTGAAGGCAAAACAAAAAACAAAAAACAAATCAAAACAAAAAACCAGCAGCAGGGTGGAGAATAAACCACCCTTGCTTTGTTTAACTCGTAAATTCAAATTTTTGGTGATCCTATCTGATGAAAACAAGGCCAATCTTTCAAAATGCCAAATCCGGCGTGCCTGCCAACATTCGCCAATCTCCAGGAGTGATGGTGGAAAGGGGGGCAGCAGAGGCTGGGGCCCCCCATGAAGAGAAGGGCGCTCCCCTCCACCAACAAGACTCAGAATGCTCACGTCCTTTACAACTCCTGCAAAGCGAACTCGCAACTTGCCTTCACACCAGAAGCAAGGAATCACAGATCTCCTTAGCATGGGGAAACTAAGAGTCTTCTACCCTCAGGAAGAGAAGATCTTAACCCACATGACAAATGACCTAATAAGACTGGAAAGGTTGGTCCGGAAAAGGACAGACGGGAAGGGTCTGGGCCCAGATCTTCTGCCTCCGCGTACAGAATCTAGTACTTCTCCAAAGTCTACCCGGGTGTACTTCAACAACTTAACCTTGTATCCCAAAATAACAGAGCAACTTGTCACGAACACAATACCCAGGGGCAAGTCTACACTTTACTGAATGTTACAACAGTCAGCTGTTTTATAGATTCCAAGAGCTTGGGAACTGCTTCATATAAGAGAGATGGGCTATAATTTAGAAATGTCATAATGGGGATAAATGTCACTATGGAATGATCAAACCAGCTTCGGAAATGAAATTGGAGCTTGTAAAAAAAAAAAAAAAAAAAAACAAAAAACCGTACTGGGATAAACAGGTCTTTATTTCTACAGAAGATACACAGAGTAACTGAGTTTGCTTAAAGGTTTCAGAAAAAAAGAACAGTAAGGATATTTCAAACGAGAAGTAAAGGCATTTGTTCTACGTAAAAAGGAAAGGTTGTGAGGGAAATTAAGCAAGAAATACCTCTTGAATTCTACCTACAAACTGACTCCAAGTTCATAAAACAAATAGTTAATCCATTAGGAAGTTTCTTTTGCCAAACCATATTAAAGGTACTAAATATTTCATGTCTATATAGTCCTTAGCAGAATATTACCTTAAGTACCCTTTATTATTTATGTCACAGTAATATATTTTCCAATGACTATCATTACAAAAACTTATCAAGAGGGGATAATACTTTTTTTTTTTGCAAATATAATGACCTGTTTATTTTTGGGGTCACAGAGCCCCATTCATTATCTCGGTCTTAAAATCTGAAAACCTTAAATAACATGACATTTTAATATAAACCTAACAACTCTTACTCTCAAGAAAATTAAAATACTCACCGTTTAAATTCGTGGGGGGGGCGGGGGGGGATGCCAGAATCAGGAATAAGGTTGTTTTGCTCTTGGGTTGAGGAACCATCATTTTCCTAAGTCCGTTTCATGGAAGTCGGTCACTTACTTTGACCACCTACCCCAACTCAATGTCAGATCCAGAGAACATCCAAAAATAACCTAGAGATCCACCTAAGTCCTCATGTTACAGATGACAAAAGGGAGGCACCAGGCTGTTGGAAGAACAGACCTAGAGCCATAGGACTGGTTCACAGAAGCCAGAGAGATGGAAACACCAGGTTCCCGCCACGGCTGCTCTGCTCTCTTCACTGCACCGCTCACCTCCCCCCACCCCGGACGCAGGCAAGAAGGAACACCTCCCTTCACCAGGGGGTCTGGGAACCAGCAGAGGGAGCGCAGTAAGGACAGGGGTAAGGACGAGGCTGCTGCCAGGCCCCCTGCTAATGAGAGAGGTCTGCAGCTTTATTATGAAGCTCTACTATGCGATTTCTTAAATTATTCTCTTTTTTCTCATCTATGAAACACAGTATTATAATACCATAATCCCAGGGTTGAGATGATATGAGCTGTGTCTGCAAAATTCACATTACAAAGTAAGTGGTCAAGGGGCGCCTGGGTGGCTCCGTGGGTTAAGCGTCTGCCTTCGGCTCAGGTCATGATCTCAGGGTCCTGGGATCGAGCCCAGCGTCAGTCTCCCTGCTCAGTGGGGAGTCTGCTTCTCCCTCTGCCCTTCCTCCCATTCATGCTCTCTCAAATAAATAAAATCCTTAAAATGAAAACAAGGTAAGTAGTCAGTAAACAGTAACTAACAGTACAAGATGTACCCTTTCTTCTGCAGCGAAAGCCTTAACTCCCTTTTGTTCCCTCCAATCCCAATGCCGGCTCATCAGTGGTTTCCAAACTGACAACAGATCGCTGGGTCCCACTCAGAGTTTCTCAGGTGGAGTGTCTGAAAATGCTCATTTCTAACAAGTTCCCAAGTGAACCTGATGCTGCCGTACTTTTCCTTTGCTAGTTTTCTCCTCTATTTTCAAAAATCTCTCCACTTGGAGAAGCCTATCTTCCTGTTTAGTTAATTGACCTTCTACAGTGTTCCTCTATCCAGCATTTCCTTGATTAGGTGAAATTCAAGGCTGTTTGCTCTAACAGAAGAGAGGAGGCACAGCAAAAGGAGATTGTAAAAAGCTTTTTTTTTTTTTTAATTCAATCCCCAATCTATGGGCCCCATATGTCAAAAAGCATGTTTTTATGTCCTATGGAACTGTACTTCTATGAAGAAATAATCTTGAATATCAGAACAAAAGACACTATACTAGAGTGCGTCTCTTTGCCATTTTAGCAAAATCTCATTAACTTGGACCGACTATAGGGAAGGTTCGTCTACACTGGTGAACAATTACAAGGACAAAGAACTGCTCAATAAATGTCATGGTACTACTCCTAATTCAATTATCTCAGCCTAAGCAAGGTCAAGTGAGAGCTTAGGTGGCTGCTTCAACGAGTGGCCCTACGCATCACTTCTCACTTTCAAAGTCCACCATGGCTTCCATGGCCTCGCTGGAGATGTCCGTTTTCTTGAGTCCAGCATTAGGGCTGCTGAAAGCCTATCGCCCCCAACGAACCCACATTCACCGTGCACTCCGGACAAACAGAATCATATCCCGCTCCCGTTACAGCAAACCCTGCCTGCTCCAGCCTGTGTCCAAACCAATCCATCCTTAATCCAATAAAAGTCCTACTCAGATGCCCCGTCTTGCATTCAGCATTTCTAGATTCTCAAATCCTGTATCACTCTTTTTTTTTTAATCCCAGTATAGTTAACACACAGTGTCGTATTAGTTTCAGGCGTACGATACGGTGACTCAACACTTCCGTTCATTACTCCATGCACATCCTGGTACGTGTACTCTTTAACTCCTTATTTCACTCACCCCCCACCCACCTCCCCTGTGGTAACCATCAGTCTCTGTTCTCTACAGCTAAAAGTCTTTTTTGGGTTGTTTCTTTTGTTCATACGTTTTGTTTCTTAAATTCCACATATGAGTGAAATTACACGGCACCTTTCTCTGACTTATTCCACTTAGCATCAGGCTCTCTAGTCCCATCCATGTGGTGGCAAATGGCAAGATTCCGTTCTTTTTGGTGGCTGAGTAATACTCCAGCACAGACACCCCGTCCTCTTCCTCCATTTGTCTGTCGATGGGCACGTGGGCTACCTCTGCAATCCGGCTACTGGAAATCATGCTGCCATGAACACAAGAGCATGTCAGTCTTGTTGAACGAGTGTTTCCATTTTCTTCGGGCAAACAGCCAGGAGTGCGATTGCGGGATCACAGGGTCGTTCTGTGTCTCATTTTTTGGAGGAACCTCCACCCTGTTTTCCCCAGTGGCTGCACCAGGGTAATCCCACCGACATGTAAGAGGGCTCCTTTCTCTCCCCATCCTCTCCAGCACATGGTGTTTCTTGTGTTTCTGACTTTAGCTGTTCTGACAGGTGTGAAGTGACCTATACTACTCTTGCAATAACTGTGTTACACTGAGAAATCTGAAATTTTTTATAAAAGTACACACATGAGTATTAAGATCTCTACCTAGGTACCCGTCCACAGAGGTCTACAGGACCTTCATTAATAATGGCAATCACTAGAAGCAGCCAGCACGTCCTTCGGGCGAAGGGCTAAGTGACACCGTAGTACATCCAGGCAGCGCAATATTGCTCCGTACAGGAAGAAAAGAGTTATCAAGCAGTGAAAGTACATGGAAACCCCCAGCCTGCACGGCACAGAAAATGAACCGCACTGTAAACCACAGACTCTGGGTGATGAGAAAGTGCCCACGCTGGGTGCGTGACTGTTAACCAACGTGCCCCTCCGGAGGCCGATGCTGACAGGCCCAGCATCTGGGGCCAACGGTGGGGGAGGTAGAGGCACAAGGAGACTCCGCAGTATTAGTTCGATTTGGGTGCGTCCCAACCCCGCTCTGCAAAATCAGAAGTCACGATGTTTCGTATAAAGCACATGGTCTGTTATCTAGCATCCGTCTGCCTGGATCACTTTTCTGGTTTCAGAAAACCTAGACCAGTTTCTGACACTGCCGCTCTCATGAGGAAGACGAGTTTATGGAGGATCCGTAACGAAGGAAAGACACGAAGGTAAGCGAAACCTGAACACTGGATCCCAGTTAGTTTAAAAAAGAGACATAACCGGCACGCAGTGTGTTTCCTCCCCCAGGACGAACTGTATAAATATTTCTTTCTCTTCTGTTTTAAAAGTCTTTACAGGATTGCAGGAATTTTTAAAGCTTCTTCCCAATCATCACAGGAATTGACTGCAAACGCCTCCTGGAGTTTGACTAATGCTATTTGGCGGCGGGGGGGATTGGGCGGGGAGGGCCCGGAAACCCAAGTTTCTTTTACTACTTTCCAGGGACATTTACTTCAGAATGAAGTTACTATTTCCTTATGAGATCTCAGTGCCACTCTACAGATTTAATGAGGTCAGGGACGGTTTTTTCCGAACTCCGGACAGGGCAGAGTTTACAGGACACGGTCAGATTGGCCCCTCCCCACGGCCGGTCCCATTGGACACTTAAGGGAACATCCAGCTTGGGTGCATTATTGGGTTTTAAGAATATGCCTCTCAAATCACAAGGTTTAAGGAAAAAAAGATCACACTATACTGAATGGCTTACATTAGTTTCATTAATGTCTGAATTTCAGCAAAATCTTTCATCTGGGAATTGTTCCAAAATACAGGAGGATCTGTCACTAATGGAAGCCATTCCAGTGGAACATGTGTTTCCTCAGCTTTATTCCCATGACTAAATGTCTTTTCAATGTCCTTTTATTCATTGTGACAGACACAGTCCTATCACTGCCTTCACATCAGAACCCTGGAAGTTTCGTTAACTCTTTGGATGGCGGAGAGACTCCGAAGGAAAAGGCTGGCAACAACCATGATGGCCTGGTCATACAGTGAGCACCTACCCTGCACCCAGCAGTGCCAGCACTCTCTGTACGCACTGTCCCCCAAGGACACACTTTCTGTCACAGCAGGACACGGGAGAACAAAAAGTTCGCAGAGAGCTTTTAAGAGAAGCAGAAGACCATTTTGACCACTTGGAGAGTGGACTTCGTGCTCTGGCTTCCTATCTGTAAAGTGGGGATGAGAACACTGAGCCCTCATGACGTATTTCTTGAGGAAATGCACGAGATAATGGAGGTCAAGTTCCTGGAATCATGACGCCCCATAGTGGACCGGTCCTCTGGTTTTTTTTTTGTCTTTTTTTTTTAAGGATTTTTATTTTTACTTATTTGGAAGAGAGAAAGAGCACAAGCAGTGGGCTGAGGGTGCTCAAAGGGAGAAGCAGGCTCCCCACTGAGCAGAAAGCCCAACGTGGGGTCGATCCCAGGACCCCGGGATCATGACCTGATCCCACTGAGCAGGGAGACTGACACTGGGCTCGATCCCAGGACCCTGAGATCATGACCTGAGCCGAAGGCAGAGGCTTTAACCCACTGAGCCACCCAGGCGCCCCTCCCAAAGCTGCTTTTAATTCTACTGCAGTTAGATGACGGACCCCAGCTTTTGTTGGCAACTGGAAAAAGTCAAAGGTCTCTAGCATCTTGGTGACCTAGGATGTAGACCGAGCATTCTCCGGATAACAGAGTGTAACCATAGAGCAGAACAGGCTCTCTTGTACTGGGATTCTCACTATCACTGATGTTCGCTGAGGCTTAAAATAAAATCAAGAGTTGAAAAATAAAAATAAAAATCATGATTCTGAATAGGGAAAACATTTAACATAAAGAAGGGCATAGCTACCTAGTCTTGGCAGTACTTCCATGTGAATTAAAGTAAAGGGGTGAGAAAAAGCTAGAAAAAGACAAGTGGCAGGAAGGAGGAAAAGAAATGCGGGGGTAGGGAGGGGAAAGGAGGAGGAGGGGAAAAAGGAGTTGAGGAAGGAGGAAAGGAGGAGGAGGAGGGAAAGAGGAAGGAGGAAGGAGGACGAGATGGATAGAGCTTGAGGACCAAACCACGGGGACTGCATCTAGAGGGTCAGACTAGCAGAAACCCTGCAGAGGCTGTTTAATCCCCCTAAACAGAGGAACCTGCAAACTTCTAGTATTTGATTACGATAGTCAAGCCCAGGCTTATGATTTTTTCATACCACTGATCTTGTAAGATTCTAGAATGGGCTACCAAAGAAGTCTTTTTTATATATTTAGAAAGAGAAGCAATGAACTCAGGAATCAGCATGAGTTCACCGAAAATACCAAAAAATCTTACTCATTTTCTCTTTGTTCGTAAAAAATAACCAGCGCATCAGGAGCCTGTAGGAAACACTGTGTATCTGGTAAGTGACCCATCTTGGGTCACATCTTTGCAGAAGGAAGGAGGAAACGGGTAGGCAAATCTAACTAGGTAAAAGATAACAATAAGTTTTGCATATTGATGGGGGTCCTGGCAGCCTAAGGCAGCACAGAATGGTGAGAAAAGACCAGGAGAGAGCAGAAGTGAGGGGGAGGAACCCCCAGGAAAACAGAAGATTCTGAGTGGGAAAGAGGACAAGGAACGTGTGAAGTAAAAGAAGGGAATCTTTAAACAAAAATTGAACCTGCCGACTTAAAATAAAAAAGAACACTAACATGTGAGGTACCCGTTCTACCTAATAATGGTAGAAAAGTAGCCACCATGGGGCTAAATAAATTTAAATTTGTGAAAATAAGATAAAGTCTCAAAATTCAATTCCTCAGTCGCACAAGCCACATGTCAAGTGCGTCTGTGGCTGGTGGTTACTGAGCTGAACAGCAGATAGACAGCACTGCCGTCCTCACGGAAGGTTCTAGTGGACAGCATGAGATCGAGAACCAGCACTTTTTTTTCCTGGTTTTCATAAATACCTTACTTTCTTAAGAACCAAAATAGAGGTAAGCGGTGGCCACATTCACACACACACACACACACACACACACACACACACACACACAGGCACACACACTGCAAATGTCAAAGGAGACACACTGTTTGGTTTTGGATTTTACGGCTCATTATTATGCACTTTGGTACGCGGCCTAGGGGTGGGAGATGATCACTACGGAGGATAGCTTCTAAGTTAGACAGAAAATTCTTTTAATTACCGCTAACAGAAGGGTCTGATAGGAGCCTCAGGCCAGGAGAATTACATCCTCTGGAGTCAAGGCCCTCTTAGAGAGGAACGGCTCCCCCGCTCAGCACAGCAGGCTGCGAGGTGACTTCCAAAAGCACCAAAACGAGGTAGAGACATGCGGACAGGCCTAGTTAAGGAAGGTGTCTCGATTCCTGTTTGCCATTATCTGTGATTTCTTATTTTATATCACTAACTACGTATTGATTTTGTTTTCCCTAATTGAATTGTAATCTTCCAGAAAGCAGAGATTTCTACATCCCTTCTAGCAAAGAGCACGCTTGCTGAGCTCAGAGCACGTGAACAATTAATATACATTAAGCGAGAAAAATCTCGGGCTAGCAGGTCTCCGCTGTTCATCTCAAATTCATCTTTCCTGACTACGTTTCTGAGTATCGTTTCATGCAGAAAGCATGTAGGACTGGAAGAAGCACCACAGACAAAAAATCCTGGTTACGACTCTCCAAATGTTCTATATATACATATAAAATGTCCAAGACTATTGGATTTACAGAATGGAAGCCACTGGGGAATCTTTGAGGAAACAATGTAAGTGGGACGGTGACGAAAGAAACCAGAGGCCAGGAGTTCCGTGCGAGCCTCTCAGAACCTATCCACACACCTCTACCCTTTCTGAGCCAAGGCTTTCGGGTCTCCTCGTGACTCTTCTGGCTGAGCCTCGACCCAGGTAACTGAGACGCCCCAAGACATCACTAGAAGGAAAACCAGACACACTTTAAAAAAACTTTTTTTTTTTTTTTAACATTGTAGATATGTAATTACTTCATTTGAGCTACCTTGAGGAAGTTAGCTCCTATATTTGGTCAGGGAATGGCCAGCAGACCAGATCAAAGTTTGAAGTCCGACAAGAAAATGACAAGCGCTGGTGAGAACATGGAGAAAAAGGAACCCTCTTGTGCAGTGGGGCCGCCACTGTGGAAAACAGTATGGATTTTCCTCAAAAAATTAAAGATGGAACCACCGTGGGACCCAGGAGTTCCACTACTGGATGTTTACCCAAAGAAAAATAAAAACATTAATTCAAAAAGATAAACACACCCATATGTTTGGCACAGCATCATTTACAACAGCTGAAAGCACCCTGTGTCCAACGATAGATAAATGGGTAAAGAAGGTGATGTGTGCATGAAATCTTGCCATTTGTGACAACCCGGATAGACCCAAAGGGTATTATGTCACCTGAAATAAGTCAGATGGAGAAAGGTCAAAGATATATATGCTCTCATCTCTATGTGTAATCTAAAAACCAAACAAATGAACAACAACAAAAAAAAACCCAAAAAACAAAAAACAAAAAAACAAAGCAAATAGCAAAGACTCACAAATACAGAGAACAAAATGGCAGCTACCAGAAGACTGGGGACTGGGAAACGGACAAATCGGGAAGGGGATTAGGAGATACAAACTTTTAAAGATTTTTTTTTTTTTTTTAATTTGAGAGAGAGAGAGAGAGAACACACATGCATGTACAAGCAGGGGGAGCAGCAGAGGGAGAGGGAGAGAAGCAGACCCCCCCGCTGAGCAGGGAGCCCCACACAAGGCTGGATCCCAGGACCCCGAGATCTTGACCTGAGCCAAAGGCAGACATTTAACTGACTGAGCCACCAGGTGCTCCAAGAGATACAAAGTTTTAGTTATAAAGGAAAATCCCAAGCTAATATAAATATAAAGCTAAATCCCAAGAACGACACATACGAGGTAGAGAATATACTCCGTAATATCGTAATAAATCGTACGGCGACAGGTGCCAACTCCTCTGATCACGGTGAGCACTGCGTAAGGGACAGTAATTGTCGAATCATTATGTGTATCCCTGAAACTGATGTAACACTGCATGTCAGCTACACTTCAATAAAAGAGAATCTGAAGTCCTACACATATATTTTCTAATAATCTGATGCCTTTAACAGATCCTGTTTCAATTTTTAAGAAGTTTCCTACCTGCCCTGCAGATATGCCTGGTCTTTGTAGTCTAGACAATTCTTCATTCCATTCCTCCAGCAAAATTAATCTCTGTAGGACATGTACACTGAACTTAATACCCGTATTTATTCACGCACATGTAGGAAAAATGGAAAAGTATTAGAAGTCAAAGGACTTCGTATGCCCTCTCCCCAGCCTCAAGTTAAGGAATTAGTCTTTTTCCAAGGAAGTAACCTCAACATTTGTTTTCAGACAATTTTAGTTCAAGGTCCCTAATGCATTTCACAGCATAAATTCACTTTTTATAGAAGAGGAATAAAAAGGGACTTCAAGATGAGTAATGTATTAAATTGTATCTAAGACGCAGCATCATATAACAATGAAGGCACAACTTCTAGAGCCACACAGGATTCAGTTCAAATCCCGACTCTGCCACCAACCAACTTTGTCACGAGGGCTCTGGCCGGCCTTTACAGGACTTGCATAAACTGGACAAAAGCGCCTCCTCTGGGCGATCATAACCCTACCTGCTCCCTCAGCGGACGACCCCAAGCATGGACGCTTTGTGGCACTATATGCGGCCACCCTGCAGATGTAAATATGACTTTAGAAAACTCTCCACACTCCAATCACCTCATCTGTAAAGTGACTACAAAACCATCTGCGCTCAATGGGCTGGAGGGAGGATCACACAGGGTAAAAGAGGGAAAGCTCAGCACAGAGCCTGGAGAATCAGGACTGACTCCGCAGGAAGTATCAGTTGTCACCTCGATGGCTCCCCCTGGCCAGTTGTCTACACGGTCATCGTCCCTGCAAGGTCCTACTAAGAACGGATTACACTCTGCCACTGGACGCAGTTAATGCATTCCAGGATTGGGCACTGCCTACGAGCTCTAGACCAGACGCTGGAAGTTGACATAGCACTTGAGGGTTAAAGCTCGCTCTGCACACATCCCACTGAACGCACAGGACTAATCATTTAACCTGCATCTTCTCCATTCCATTTCTTTCTAAACTGATTGCTGTAACCGTATATTGTAGTACACAGCACACTAGTTTTAAATTTCACTCCATAAATTCCATCTGGGAAAGCTTTTAGATCCACCCAAGGACTCTAGTGGGTAAACAGCAATCCTACCCACATGAACCCCAAACCCTAACCACTCCCATGATGTGCGGTCATTTCTACTCTGGGAACAAATCTGAATTCTTTTTTCCTAAATTAAAAACTCATTTTAAAGAGAAGTCGTATTAAACTACTCCATAAACATAATAAACCACACTTAAATCTTGGTTGCCATAAATATCTCTTGCCTACAGCTATTAGATTCCGCAAGTTTTCCAGAAAAATAGTGTATTTATTCTGACCGTGATTTGCTTTCTGTGGTCTGATGGTTCTCTCGTGTGTGTTTCTGATGTTTGGGAAGAGGGGGGACTCTGTCCAGAAACCTGTAACAGATTTATTCAGGAGACATGAAAGCTATAAAAGATCACCATTCCATCACTGCGAGGTCAGGTCAGACCTCGGGACAATAATATTGAATGGTGGCGCCTTTGGCCCTCTCTTGTTTCCTTAAGTGATTGGCTAAGACTGAAAATCAGTTTGAAAAATGAGCAAATTAGGGCAGGTATTTCGTGGGCAGAACTGACCGGCCCTTCACTAGGAGCTGTGACATACGTAAGCTCAACCACAGGAACAGTCAGGGGCTGGGGGAGGAGCCTGCTGGCGTGTTGTGAATAATCATTTACGAGCGTTAGTCGGTGTGGATGTACCGGCAAAAAGGATCTGGGGTAGCGGGGAGGACTCAGAAGTATACAGAAGTTATCCTACACCCCTAACTCAGCCACTGACGCTTAACATCCACGGGCCTACATCCAAGACTTCATCCTAAGGAAAACTCGGGGATGCAGCTAGTGGCGCCACACAAGGGACTGGAGAAGACGGTTGATGACAGAGCCGGAACAGGAGGGCTGACGTACACATCACCGCCCACCCCAGACCCGGGAAGGTCCTCACCCTATTCCTAGAATCTAAAACCTCTGAGACAAGGAAATTTATTTCTCATACTTAAAAACCCTGACAATTATTCATAAAAGCCTACTTTAAAATTCTATAAAAATGCATTACGAAAAAAAAATCTTCAGTTGGTCATTTCTTTAACCCCAAGTCTGTCATTTCTACGGAAGCAAGCTGAATTATCTACACATATTTTTTAAGCTTCAGGCAATGTGAAACCTAAGAACATGATGAAAATAGTTCAGCCACTGGCAAGGTAATTGGTATGACTTTCCAAGAGGTGATCTGATAATAGTTTATAAAAATAAAGATATATATTCTTGTTCCTCAAAAATGTTCTTGAAGAAATAAAGATAACGACGACGACACTACTAGATTTTTCATCCAAGTGTGACTATTTCCATGAGAAATCTGGGACGGCCTAAAAATCCAACACCAGGGAACTGGCTGGACAAGCTTTATGATGGAATGTTACTATATTTATTACCTGGCCATTTAGCAAATGACTACTTACTGATATTTAAAAGATGCACAAGACTGTTAAGTTATAAAACCCTCACGAATATGCACAAATTCATGCTATTTTTACTACCTTGTGTACATACGCTATAAAATGACTTGAGAGATTTTAAACCGAGATATCACCGGGTAGCAGGGTTTCTGGTAGTCTAAGTTTTCTTCTTTTAGTTTAACTGTATTAGTCAACTTTTCTACAAGGAACAGACATCGATTTTGCAATTCAAAAATGGTTTTGATAAAGACCTCAGGTTTCGTCTTATTCCTGCTTACATTTAACAGATGGAGACTTTGCAGATCGTTACGTGTTTAAGGCGTAAGAACTTGTGAACAGCTCTGAAATCAGTGATGCACCGCCAGTGGCTCACATACAACTGAACTGATTCAATCAAAAAATCTGCTGAGCACCTATGTGCTAAGGGTTCTCGTATAGTTGGGTATGTGAAGATAAATAAAGTTACTTCCCTGTCTGAGGAGTTCCCAGTCTATAGAGAATGAGGGAAAGGCAGGCAGTAATTCTTATGCAGTGAGAAGGAAAAAAAAAAAAACATAAAAAATCTTATGGGTTCAGGATGGAGCTACTCACTGGGTTACAAGGGATTCAGGATGGGATAGTAACGAAAGATCATCTGTTAAGAGGACAAAAGGCACAAAGCCTTGCAGACACAAGGAACAGCATGTGTGATGTAATGAAGACACAGAACATGGGAAGGAGGGCCAACAAGCTGCTGGGCTCATCTGGAAAGCTTGCAGCACGGACGAGAACACCCGGAACTCTTGCAAACGGGACAACAAAGTAAAGCGAGAAATCTTAAAGGGCCTTGAAGGGCAAACGCAAGTGTTTGAAAATCTTCCAGAAGCACCGTGGAGAAGCCCATGATTTTGTATCACCAGGGAGAGAAGAATGATCTTATCCACCTCCCAAGGCTTTCGCGATGACCTTTAGAGCATGACTTCCTAAAGTTCCCCTCCGCTGCGGACCTTCTCTCCTGTGTACCAGACCCACGTTCCCAAATGCATATTTCACAGGATACTTATCATATCCGTTATGAAGTCTAATGGCGCCCTCAAATTTAAGATGGTCCCCGTGAAGCCTCTTCTCACATCTTTAAACCTATTCTGGAAAACCCAGCAGGAATCATCCTCCTCCTCCTTCCTCCTTCCCACGCTTCCACCCTTCAAAAGTTGGGGAATACGCCTTACAGGTTTCTTTTTTTTTTTTTAAAGATTTTTTTATTTATTCATTAGACAGACAGAGATCACAAGTAGGTAGAGAGACAGGCAGAGAGAGAGGAGGAAGCAGGCTCCCCGCTGAGCAGAGAGCCCGATGTGGGGCTCGATCCCAGGACCCTGGGATCATGACCTAAGCCGAAGGCAGAGGCTTTAACCCACTGAGCCACCCAGGCGCCCCCGCCTTACAGGTTTCTAATTCTCCCTCTCGTACCCGTCCACTTGAGCACTAACTCACCTTCCGCGTCTCCCGGGATCTCCATCAGATTCTGCAAACCCTCTGGCAGATGGTCTCTCCGGCACCCGCCATGCCCGGGCACTGCTGCTGCTAGGCGTGGCCCCCGCAGGACGACACCAGCGCCATCCCTGGATTGGAAGCCTCGGAGGGCACGAGGTAAGATGTAAAGTCAAACTGCCTGGGCACGAGGTCTTCCCCCCCGTCTCTCAATACACCATCAGTTTATAGAAGGGAGTTTCTTAGTATCCTAACCCTTGGTTCAGATCTCCGTTAGAGCCGCTGCACATTATCAGCGCAAAGCAGCAGGGTACAAAATAAGCAGAAAGACAAAAGTAAGCTTGGGTCTCTGCCACAGCGCCAGTGACGTGATGTAACATGTCCCATCATGATGTGTGTCCCCGGTGACCTGAGGGTCAGCATTCTGCCTGGAATACTGCAGGAGTTCAATAAATTCTTTTGACTAAATGACTGACTTTTAAAAAGCCAAGTTAGAAGAAGTCCCTCATCACGTGACATGTATAATTAAAAATATAAACTGTTTTATAGGTGACACAGGGGCAGTACTGGCCTGCGCTAGATTGTTTTAAAGAGATTTATTTATTTTAGAGAGAGAGTGCACAAGCAGGGGGAGGTGTGAAGGGAGAGAGAGAACCTCAAGCAGACCCTGAGCAGACCATGGAGCCCAAGGAGGAGCTCCATCCCAGACGCTGAGAACACGACCTGAGCAGAAATCAGAGTTGGCCACCCAGGCGCCCTGGGCCTGTACAAGAGTTTTGATGATACATGTCTTCTTAAGGACCATCTTCTACCCTAAAAAGATTTTCCCGCGGGCAAATCTCATCTACACATTTCATCACAGATGTCCATTTCTCCATGATAAAGTCCCAGCATCACAGATCGCCCACAGCCACCCACCTGTTGGTGTGAGAGACTCGTTCTAGAGTGCGGTCGAGGGTCTTAACAAGACCACAAGTTTTAATCAGCAAAATGAAAACCAACCGATTCCTGGGTTCTTCAGCCCTGACAAAGAACACGCAGGAATGACTTACTAAACATCTTTATATGTACATACGCACACTGCCTTAAAATCCAGAGAGTTTTAGGCCAATACAGATGGTTTTTCTCTAAAAAATATCATGAGGTTATCACCTCTTTATCAGAAAATAATAAATTCAGGGGCACCTAGTGGCTCAGTCGGTTGAGCGTCTGCCTTCAGCTCAGATCATGATCTCGAGGTCCTGGGATCGAGCCCCGAGTCGGGCTCCCTGCTCAGCGGGGAGCCTGCTTCTCCCTCTCCCTTTGCCCCTCCCCCCGCTCCTGCTCACTCTCTCACTCAGGTAAATAAATAAAATCATTTTTAAAAAAGAATAAATATAAAGATAACATCAAAAGGCTCAAAATTGCTGACCAACGTATACTTGGTGAGAGGGAACTATGATAAAAAGATACACATTACCACTCAGTGTGTATAAGAAAAGAACCGTCCTCATCTGTAATTACCACAAGTTTCATTTTGTAGAGGATTCTAATTATAAGTCCCAATAAGTGAGCTCCCCCTTTCGTTCATTTACTTTCCAATTTTAGTTATTGCTGCTTCTGGGCTCAAGAAAAGAAATAAATCGGACTGATTTCTGAAAGCCAACAGCTTCCACTGGCTTAAGAAGAGCGTTTACTCGTGAATATCAAAGTTGTACCTTCTTTGAGGACAGCACAATGACGGTATTTATCACTAATAGCTAACTCATGTAGCACTAGCACGTTCCAATGTACACTTGATATCTTGTCTTATTTAACACATAGAACTGCTTAAGGTAGGTCCCCTATTATTTTACAGATAGAGAAACTGAGGCACGGGGAGCTAAGCATCTCACTTCAGAACACACAGACTTTAAGCAACGAAGCTGGGCTCACACCTGAGAGTCCACACTCTTGGTCTCTACACGCTGTGGGATGAGATCTCTTCCTTAAGACACTGAGAAGGGGTATGACAGATAAAGAGGACTATTTCATTCTAGGGCCTTCTAGTCAGTATTTCCTCATAAATCTTCAAGCTACACACAATCAGCATGTCCAATTTCATGCATATGTTATCACCAATTTTTGAGTATCAATATGCTGTTAAAAACCATAGCATATACTTTTAAAGATAATATAATTTGGAAAGCTTCACCAGTTATACCGGTCTGTTATTTCCCCCATTGGACAACACAACTCTGAAGCAGCACGTACCAATTACGTGAGTCACGAATGCGAGCCATATTTGTAATGTTAAAATCTTTTCGTTGCTATACTTACAGGTGTAAAAAAGAATAGGTAGAATTAATTTCAATGATGTATTTTATTTAACCCAAGGTATTAAAAGCATCTTTTCAACGTGTGCTCTGCAGGGATTACTGAAGAGAGAATTCACATTCTTGCTTTCACACTAAAGATCCAAAATCCTGTGTGCGTTTTGTCCTTACAGCGCATCTCCTTAAGGTCGGTCATATTTCACTGCCCCGTAACACATGTACCTGCGATAGGGAACAGCAGCGTTCCAGAGCTTACGTGCAATTCTGTAAACATGAAAACAGGTACTTCCTATATAAACTTTTCCTGTGACTAACACCCTTTAACTAGGAAGACGCACACAGGTGTACAGTAATACCGTCAAGGGGCAGGGATGCTCAAACATGGATGCGGACGGACATGTGCTCCTAGACGGGACGGGACGTGAGCATGTCCACGGTGGGTTCGAGGTCGCTGTCCCTAGCACCTGTCCCACCACAGACAGGAGGTCTGAAGAAAGAACTGAGAGGTAAAAACATGTAGCTACTTCTTGACAAACGCGCTGTGGCTAGGTCGGTTGTCTTTATTCCCGCAGGACGTCTCTCTGTGTAGTTCTCCACGTGGAACAGAGCTGAACCGGAGCTGCTTACTCTGGTATTTTCTTCAGTTATAAGTGGATTTTACTCTAAGTTCCGTGTCTGGATTTTCTCTCTGAGCACTCATTCTGACTCCATCAGCATCAGATCAGTGAGGGAAAGGGGGTGTGTAGAGGGGCGGGGTGGGGGCACTCTGGGGCTCCCACGGACCCCAAAGGCTAGTTTTTACCACTTATGTTTCATTTCCTCAACAATTAAGGACACGTTAACCCTACCACCCTATAATCTTGAAAATGTGAAAAATTAATCTGAGCAAAGGTTGCACCCCCCCCACACACTTAAGAGTAGGGATAATATCTAGTAAAAATAGAATCTAACCTTTCCTGGATTATTCAATTTACTCCGTAAAAAGCAATCAACTGCCAGGGACACCCCTCCTACCCCCCACCCCTCCCAGAAAGGCTGAAGGAAGGGGGAGGGAGGGTGAATGTCAAAACAAAAGCCTGTGCTAGAAAATTTATAAGGAAAAAGAACAAACATCCTCTTTGGGAATTACTCGAGGCTACACAGCAAAGAATTATAGCACATAAACTGAGGTTACATAAACACTCTAATAAAATCCAGGGCTTGATTTATAGACGCGGCCTGTCCCATGCATGCTTCTGCAGACGACCCGCGCCTGGGAGCCAGCAAAGCCGCCCAGCGCCTCTCCAGCGGCGGCAGAGGAGGCTTCGCCGGGAGCCGCTGGGCTTTCCTGTCCGTGGTGCGGGGACTGATGGCTACAGACACCCCAGATGAATCCTTCTCCTTCTAAAGACAGGAAATGCGGATCCTTCCTGTGTGCGCTCGCTGCCCTGGTCTGCAGAGGGCTCTCGAGCTCCACCCCCGGGTTCCAACCCAGCTCACCACCAGGAGCAGGAAGATGCAAGTGGGGGGGAGGAGCAGGTGGTCCCCGACCCCACGAATTCCAAGAAGGGCAGGTGTGAAGGAGCTTCGCAGTCTGCAAACGAAACCGTGAGACAGAACATACCCCAATTCCAGCACGACGCGCTGATGGGAGAGCAACACGCCTACCCCTCCCACGCCCTCAGACACAGAGAAAGACTCATCAATCAGAAACAGACGGATGGACGCAGACGGCGATTATCAGGAGGCCCAACGATACCAGGCAAGGCTCCACCTGGGAAATCGGCAGGAAGAGGTTAATTCATGGAATTAGGGAACAAAAAGATGATTTTTTTGCCCAAACTCTCCTCCAATCCCTGATGTGCACCTCCTGGGAAAGACCTGACTTCAGTCCCGGACTATGTCTAGGGAACCGCGCTAACCCTCTTGCGGCTGGAGACCCTTCCCCTCTCCGGATACCTGCTGCGGTGGAGCCCCTGACCCGTTTGTTACTGCTCTCCTGCTCGTCCTTCTTCCGACAAGACAACTGCAGGTGCAGCGGCAGCCCGGACGGAAACTGTACCGTAATTACGTCCCCGGCTCCGAAGGAGGGGCAAGAGCACAAGAAAGGGAAGGAAACGCGCTTCGCAAAGAGATAAGCCTTACAATGCACGATCCTGGCATTTTTATTAGATAAAGCTAATTCTACCTCTCGAAAAAGATGTTCTGTTTTTATCAGCAGCGAGGACGTGGGCCTGGGAGGAGCCCGCCTCATTCAGATGTACTGACATCAGAGGTCTCTGATCATGTATTTCTGAGCTGCTCTTGGGAATCAAAAGACAAGCCTGAAAAAGTTCTTCAAATTTTATTTTCTTGATTTGATTTGATGAATCTTAAGCTCCACAGACTATCTTGAAGCATTTTAAGCTCCACAAGATTTCCGTAAAATAACTGTGCCCTTAAAATTGTAGATCCACTTTTACATATGAAATAATTCCAGAATGCGTCCAATAATTACACCGGCCTGTGCGAATGCGGAAAGTCACACTGTGGCAATGTGTCTCCAAGCAAAACACTGGCTGAGCTCCCCAAGAAGCTTCTAGATGTCTACCAGCTGGTTTATGAGGCTCACCTCACAGCGAATGTGCCGCTGGAAAGGAGCCACCAGACCCCAGACAAACAGCTTCATTTCTGAGTCAACGGCCTTTTACAAGTCCTCCTAAAGCCTTCATGCGTAATACAGACGTGTCACTGGCGAGCCTGGGCTCAAGCAGATTCTCCCAAAGAAACTTCCAGAACAAGAATGTGAAACTGAACTAAACAGTGCCATCTGGTGCGAGAAAAACAAGGAAAAATATTAGCTAGAACGACAAGGTGGCATCTCGCTCTGAATTTCTACCGGTCCCGCAATTACTGCTCTACTTTTGCAGAGAAAGGCCCCCGCATTCCACGCACAATTGTTTCACATGTTGAAAATAACGAGGTAAAAAAAAAAAATGGAAATATTACTAAGTGTTCCATGAACCTAAACCACCAGTAATTGAGAGACATAAACTTCCAGACAGTGATCACTGCTGGCACCGGCTTGGGTGGGATCTGCCTCATCTGTTTCAACAGATACCTGAGGAATCTTACTGATATTTTTATCTCAGCTTAGCCTATCTCTACCCAATACCCATCTCCTCTAGTCCTCTAGTCCTCTATTCCTATAAGAAATACCATTGTTCAAGCAACAGTCTTCTCATCTTTTTAATTTATGCTCCATCTTTTGGATTCTTTTTATTTTTTTTTCCCCCTCAGAGGGGGTGGCTTCTTGGGAGTTTTAAATGCTTAATTGAATGCCTATTCTCTGTGCATCCCAGAAACGCCTAGCCACTTGCCAGTAACAAACACACTGTAATGAAACAGGGATTCCACCAACAATTACAAGGACCCAATTATCAATTTTAATAGGCTATTTCTAACAGAAAATTGCAACTCTGCTAATACCATAAATACTTTACAACACAGTCATTCAAAGAATCCAATAAAATTTCCTAGGTTGCCCAAAATGATGATAACCAGTTTAGCAGCAGGAAAACAAAACAAGTGACAACAAAAAACTCACACAAAGAAATGGGCATTTGAGAAAGGAAATACCACCGCCACTATGACTGTGTTAAAAAGACCAGTTTCCCAGGGGGTCCCTGGGCGGCTAAGTTGGTTAAGCAGCTGACTCTTGGCTTTGGGCTTAGGTCATGATCTCCGAGGTTGTGGGATTGAGCCCTAAGGAGCGGGGGAGCGTGGAGTGTGCTTATCCCTCTCCCTTCCCTGCTTGTGCTAAGATAAAATAAAATAAAAATCTTAAAAAAAAAAAAAGGACCAGGGGTACCTGGTGGCTCCGTTGTTTTTTTGTTTGTTTTGTTTTGTTTGTTTGTTTAAGATTCTATCCATTTATTTGACAGACAGAGATCACAAGTAGGCAGAGAGGCAGGCAGAGAGAGAGGAGGAAGCAGGCTCCCCACTGAGCAGAGAGCCTGATGCGGGGCTCGATCCCCACTGAGCCACCCAGGCGCCCCTGTTTTGTTTTGTTTTGTTTTTTAAACTTTTATCTTTAAATGGAAATTGAGAGTCCCAAGGTCATGTTCTTAGGGTGGTGAGACAGTCCTGTGTGAGGCTCTGTGTTCAGCAGGGAGTCTGCTTCTCTCCTTCTCCCTCTGCCCCCTCCCCTCTCTCTCTAAAACAAATAAATGTTTAAAAAAAAAAAAAGACCAGTTTCCCAGAATCCAGTATAATAAAATAATAATGCATGCCCCCAAAACGATTTCTGATCACAGAATCATAGCATCTTGGGGACGAAATACTCAGGCCACTATGGGTTTTATTGTTTTTTGTTTTAATTTCATTTTATTTTTTCAGTGTTCCAAGTTCATTGTTTATGCACCACACCCGGTGCTCAGGCCATTTTGAACCAAAGAGGCACTACCTCAACTTCCTCTGGAAAAAAAAAAAAGAAGAAGAAGAAGAAGAGGAAAGAAAGGAAAATACTGACACATACACAAAAATACAAACAACCCCAAAATGCCTGCATTTATTTTTCCTCTCTGATGGAAGTAATTGATGCAATGAATCCCTTGAGTATACAGAAGAGCCAAAATAAAATGTCTTTGGCGGGCAGGCTTTATGCCTCAGGTCTTACAATGCGACCTATTATGAATGAACCTGCTGGAATCCCTATGAAATTCATAGACAGAGCACTCCTTGTCATTACTGCAGAGAGAGAGAGAGAGAGGTTTGTAAGCATGGGGACAAAACAGGGATGCCAGCGGGAACACACAGCTAATCGTGCCAATATTCTCCTGCTTCAGTCCACACGGGGACCCACTGAGAAATGATTGCAGGAGTGGGGAAGAACAAATATACTTAAATTAGTAAATTTCACAAAAACACATTTTTTATGAGGCTTTTTAAATTCCCTTTTCCACAAAACCCTTTGCACTGAAGAACCGCACAGACAGTTCTCCTCTTCAGGAGCCTGTAGATGGTGCTACTAACCTGTTTTTCCTTTGCTTGAAAATTGTTGCGGTTCTATCATTAGAGGAAACTAATTCATAATATTTCACTACTTGTAAAGCTGGTGGGGAGGGGGAGGGTGGTAAGAGATTATCCTACCTCCTCAATGATCACTCAGTACACAGACAGGGGCTACTTACTTTAGAGCTAATAACAAAAGGCCACATAAACAATGTTTACATCAAATTATTACAGACACCTACGGAAACAAATCATTGGGAGGGGTGGAAAAGGCCGTGGTGACCATCTCAACTCATGTCCTTCTACCTGCAGACACACACACTCAGTAGCTCGGAAAGCCACAGGCCCAGGGCACAGAAACGGTGCCGGGGGTGACCGGAAGCCTGGAGTCCTTCCACCTCCAACCAAGAATGTCCACCCCGCCACCCCCACGGAGCCTACCAAGGCTGATTACGTAAAACAGCATGCCATGTGGTTGTCCTAAGCCTTCCTCCACAGAATTTAGCCACAGATGTTCTAAGATGGTCCCAAAGTCACAGAACTCCATGGTGGCAAAGGAATCAGACCCAGTTCTACTGCCACGCCAGGGAGCCCTGAGTGCAGGGAAATCTCGTGAAACATGTGCTTCCTCTGTGACAGGGCTGCCCCTTAAATGTACATGTTTAAACACCATATACCATGCTGGAGAAAAGCCAACCACACCGATAGTAAAAGTATATTAATTACCTTCTTTACAAAATTTACTTTAGCTCCAAAGCAGTATAAGAACTTTTTTTTAAATTAAAATTTTATTTTTTAGAGTAGTTTTAACTTCCATAGCAGACTGAGCTAAAACTACCCATCTCCCATTTCCCACACACACAATTTCTCCCCGTACAGACACCCTGCCCCACGGGGCTACAGTTGTTAGAACAGACGACCCCACGTGGACTCGTCATCGTCACTCTAAATCCACGCTCTACACTGGGGTTCGCTCTAGTGCTCCGCATCCTTCAGGTGTTGACGAGTGTGCGATGACACGTGTCTACCACTGTAATATTGTAAAAACCATTTCACTGCCCTAAAAATCCTCTACTCGTCCCTCCTCCACTCCAGCCTCTGGTAGCCACTACTCCTTCCCAGAACGTCACATACTAGGAATCGTAGAGCGTGTATGGCTTCTTTCAGAAACTTAGTTATATGCGTGTCAGACTCTTCCGCGTGTTTTCGTGGCTTGACAGCTTTTCTTCCCTTTCTTTTTTAAGTACTGAGTAATATTCCATTGTTTGGATGTGCCCCAGTTTACCCATTCACCGACAGAAGGACATCTTGGCTGCTTCCCAGTCCGGGTAATTAAGAATCAAGATGCTGTAAAGAGTCGTGTGCAGGCTTCTGTGCGGGTATGAGTCTTCAAGTCACTGGATTCGCTTCCATTCATTTGAATTCACTTTTAATACACAAAGTTCCCAGCTGCTCCAAAAGATACAACATTCAAAGCTACACTGGCCACATATTAATTCCTCCTAAAGCCTCTTGTTTCCATGAGGCATTTCTTAAAAGGTCACGCTTGGAGCACCAATATTTCACATGTGTAAGAAATTTTAAATGCTGAAAACCCAGAAAGAAAATCCTTCCCCAGCTCCTGCTTTAAATATATTTTCCCTTTCTTATACTTTTAAAGGCAAGGTTAGAAGGCCTTCATAAAGGCGTTTAGGAAAGAAATGGAGAAACAGAGCAACTACCTTCTCACCACCAAAAAAAATTTTTAAATAAATTCTATTATGAGTTCTTTGGGAGGAGAGATGCTGTTTGGATGTCCGTCCCCCTACAAATTCCTCTCCCATGCTGTGCCCACAAAATTCAAGTGCGTTCTACGGTGAGTTCCTTGAGAGAAGGAGATGCTTGTACGTTTGTTTCTCTGCATCCAAGAAGACCGGATTTGGCATTGAGCGTGCACTGAATGTTACTAAATTATTACATCGAAACAATAAAATCAATACCTCAAATAATCAACTCTCTCTCACATCGCGCACGTGCACAATGCCCAGTAAATTAATCTGAAGATGGTTAGACTATAGGAAATTATGTAGAGACTGGGAAAAGTCTCTTTAAATAACATTACCATTAAAAATTAATCAGAAACTAAGCCATAATGAGAAGCTCTTAATCTAAAGCATTTTCACAGCCCTGAATTTTGAAAAATCATGGCACTATTTACTTCTAGAATATGGATTCTCTTTGTAATTAAGCTCCATTAAAACTCAGTTGAATAAAGGTGATCTAAGTAATGATGGTACGAGGCAGTGTTGATGTGCCTCTGAGAGGCCACGCCCTTGCCAGGGCACTGCCCATATATTACTGCCAACTTCTGTAATTACCTTACAAGGCACATGAGAAATAAGAAATAAGAAACCCAGCGCTCAGAGAAGTTCTACAAGCTTCCCAAGGTCACACAGCTATTACGAGGCAAAGCTTGAATTGGGTCTACTTGACAGTCAAGTCTGTGGTTTTAGCTCTACTCCGCACATGGACTCCTAAAGCAAAGCCATTTACGGACACATGATGGCAAAATTCTTATTGTAAACACGCACCCATGCAACCAACTGTCCCGCGTACTGAGATGCAATGTACTTCATCGTTTAATCAATATAAAAAGAACCAACTAAAAATAAAAGCTTGACTAAGTTGCACAATTAGGTAACGGTGCCTGGTAAGAGAGGCCACAGGCATAAATCATGGGCTATATTTTCTCTGCGTATGACCAGTTACGCCTGACTCAGGAGATCCATTTTTGGAAATGTGTGAGCAGCAACTCTTACAGATGTGTTTGTCAGAGCTTTAAAGTCCTCTCTTTGGAAACCAAAAAGTTATCAGGAAATAAAATATATTCTAGTTACTCCAACATTTGAAGGACGGGTTCGAGAGAGCAGCCACATGGTGACCCCTGGCTTCTGGGTTGAAGGGAGGCCAGGCCACAGGTAATTCCCCCATGTCACTAAGAGCCTTCTGGTCCACCAACAACATCTCTACTCTTTCTGCATCACAATCCATTCCTCGCCCGCCTGCCAGAAACATCTGTGTCGCGTGGCATTGCATCGTTTAGGACACAACCCTCATAAGGAAGCTCTCTATCAACTGTCTGTTTCATCTCTCGTTACTCTCATCACTTGGCTCTGGTTCAAATGAAATCAAGGTGTAAAAGCGGGCAAAGTATTAAAGGATGTTTATAGATTAAGTTCTTGAAAGCAAAAGTCTTACTCTATATATTTTTAATAGCTAACATTTATTAGGTGCTTAATATCTGCCAGGCTTTTGTACTCGAGGTTTTATAGGCAATATATTATTTAATCCTATAATAACACCGAGCAGTGAACACGGTTATCTTCATTTAACAGATGAGAAGACAGAGACGTGGCCAGAACGTGGGAAAGAAGGGTGCAGACCCGCACTGTCCAGCTCGGCATGTGCTTCCAGGCAGTATGTCAAAGTGCCTCTGTCCCCAGATGTTCCCAGTTTGGGCTAGAAGAAGAGTCATGACTTTCCAGGTGACAATGTGTAACCAACGGTGGCCAGAGAAGGAAGGTGACAATGGTGGCATGCTGGTAGCTCAAGGGATGGGGCTCAGGCAAGCCTGATGTTCTTGCCAGCTGTGGAGGGGAATGTGATGACGTTCTGACTGCAGGTGCGTCCGGGGCCGTCACCTTCCCGCCCGCCTTCACGATGGCTGCCCTTGCTTCCTCTCCAGTGGGCGCTTTCTCTCATACCCCTTCGTCTAGCCGCCACCGGAGATCAGGGGAGGGGAACGGGCATCCCTGAGTCCTCTCTGCCCACTCTCTCACCAGTGCTCAGCTTAGTGTACTTCAGGGCTCACTGGGGGCAGGAACTGGAGCAGGGGAACCCACTCGGCGGACCCCAGAATGTGCGCCGAGGTTCTGCACGGTGTTTACGCTAGCTCTCAAGTTTTTGTTGTTCCCCTTTTTTTTTTTTTTTTAAGATTCTATTTATCTGATAGAGGGAGAGAGAGAACACAAGCAGGGAGAGAAGCAGAGGGAGAAGCCAAGTCCCCACTGCGCAGACAGCTCTGCATGAGGCTCGATCCCAGCACCCTAGGAACATGACCTGAGCTGAAGACAGAGGCTTTAACCTACTGAGCCACCAAGGCACCCCACAGCACTCAACGTTTTCTTTTTTTGTTTTTGTTAAAAGGTTTTGGGTTTTTTCACTCCGTTTTACTGGGAAGTAACAGACATACGTCGCTGTGCAAGTGTGAGGCGGACAGCATGAGGACGTGACTCACACACACTGCGGTGACTGTCACAGCGGGCTCAGCTCGCATCCGTCATCTCACACAGCTCCGGTATGAAGAACGAGAAAAAGAAAATTCTCTGTGCGATGAGAGCTCTTAGGATTTGCTCCCTTAACCACTTTCCTGTGCACCAGGCGGCATCACGCTGCACACCGTGTCCCCAGGACGTACTTATTTCCTGGGTGCAGAGCTCCCGCGTGCTTCCGCGCGTGCCGTCCGCACCCGGGGCACGATCCCGGCTTCCTGCCCGTCCTCCGTTCACTACCTCTGGTCCAAGTCAAAGCGCCTAGATTCGACCTCCCTCCCTGACCCCCGCGGCTTCCATCTCCAGGTCAATCTTGCCAAACAAATAAATGGACGGCAAGACCGGGGACCACTAACATTAGTTCGAGAACCAGTCTCCGAAAAACAACATTCTACGGTCTTCATGTGAAAATATTTTGAGCATAATTTTTTAAATCCTCATAAATATTTACCAGGACAACACCAAAATGACTTTCCAAAGGTCATTCTGCCCAGTTAGGTTAAGGCCTGACAGGGAACCCACCTCTCTGCCTCTTATGCCCTCTGTCCATCTGCAATCCCACCAGACGTCCGTGTGTCACCTAGAATGAACACACGTAAGCGCTGAACTGACCCGCCCGAGAATGAGGGGGAAGGTTCTGACCGGAGTCTGCTCCGTCAGGGCCTCGGTGACTGTGCGGCCGGCACCGGCGACCTCAGCTCTGCCGACGGGATCTGCAATTCCGGCTGCAGGAGGGATTTTTCCTGAACGCTGCGCAGGCCCCCGTCTGCTAACCACGGCGATCGCCAGCCCTCCGGTTTCACAGACCCACGGGCCAAAGGTACAAACGTTCTCACAGCATTTCAAGGACCAAAGGACTGTGGAGAAGCAGAGGTGATCCAAAGCAGAGAAGCAGTGGCTGGCGTCAGAGTGGGGCGAAAAGAGGAGAAAAACAGCCGAAAAGTCTCAGACACCAAGGCTCCCCTGTGGGAAGCGCAGCGTTCATGGGTAAACTCGGCCACAGGCTCGCCTCTGCCCGCCCGAAACTGCACACACGTTAGGCACAGCGTACTGCTTTGTCCGAGTTAGGATTAATGTCAACTCAACATGTGTGGTTTTTTAAAGCTCTTAATGGTTGCAGCCAACATAAAGGAAGATTCCCAACTTGCAATCATATAAATTCACCACAGGCTCCCCATTGCACTTGAAATGAAACGCACGACCTTCAACGTGGCCTCAGATCTGGGGCACCGTCCCCCGTCCAGTCTTGCTTTTCCCAGGTCTCCCCAACTCACCACACTCCTAGCCACACCGCCCTTCCAGGTCCTGAAAGTGGCTTATCTTGTTCCTGCCTCGGGCTTTCGTGGGTCACGGACATGCTGTTGTTCCTCCCAAAATGCCCCTGGCTGGGGCCTCTGGCTCTTGGAAATTCACTCTGAAAAGGTCACTTAGATGGGGTCGGGTAGCCCTGCCACCGCACCCACAGCGGTCTCTCCCATTCTGTCACAGCACTTACCATATTCTGTAATTTATGTATGTTTCCTCTGCGGCCCCTGACACTGTCAGTTGCATTTCTATGGGAACCACGTCTGCATTCTCCAACCGTGTATATCCAGCTGCTAACAAAGTGCTTGCCTCATGGCGGGCACACTATGGCGGCTTTTAGGACGCATGAAAAGATAGGCAGAAGCAGCACGACAGGAGATGGGCAGCAGGAAGGCCACAGATTAAAGACACGGAGTGTGCTGGACCTCCTATGTGGAGCAATTGGTTGAGCATCCAACTCCTGGTTTCGGCTCAGGCTGTGATCTCGAGGTGGTGGGATCGAGCCCTGCATCGGACTCCACGCCCAGTGCAGAGTCTGCCCGAGCTTCTCTCTCCCTCCCCCTCTGCTCCTTCCCTGCTCACATGCTCTCTCTCTCTCTCTCTCTCTCTAAAACAGATAAATAAATCTTTAAAACACACACACACACACACACACACACACACACAGGGAATGTGTTAAAAGGAAAGGAGGAAGAACAAGAAACTGCAGGGAAGGGGCGCCTGGGTGGCTCAGTGGGTTAAGCCTCTGCTTTCGGCTCATGTCATGATCTCAGGGTCCTGGGATCGAGTCCCGCATTGGGCTCCCTGCCCCATGAGCAGCCTGCTTCCTCCTCTCTCTGCCTGCCTCTCTGCCTGCTTGTGATCTCTGTCAAATGAGTAAAATAAAATCTTTAAAAAAAAAAAAAAAAACAAGAAAGAAAGAAAGAAACTGCAGGGAACACTGCATGATCATACAAACTTGGTCATGGAAGGAATCAAGGACAAATCCCTCCATTCACGAGAAGAGATGGCCTCAGTGAATTCAGGTCCCAGAACTAATACTAAAATCCAAGTTTCTTAAGCCTAATTTGTGCTGTTTATATAGGAGTCCATATAACTTTTGAGAATATGATTCACAATGATTTTAAAAATCCCAAAGAAGCCGTAATATGGCAAGTCTAGGAAAAACCAAGGCAAACCCAAACATTGGTCCTTCAGACTGTCCGTTTCTTTCTCCCGTCCAGGCCCCAACAGCCCAGGAGCCGCCATCGAAACGAGTTATTGTGTGTGTGCACTGTTATGCTTCCCCTAACCCCATGCCGGAGGGCCCACACCGTCACCTCCTCCACTCGCAGATGAGGGGATGGAAGCTGAGGGAGCTCAGTCACTGGCCTACTTTGACACAACGCATCATGGATCTGGTGACACGAGAGCGGGACATGCAACAGAATTCCTCACGGAAGGCCTCCAACTCCCACCCTTAAAAGCATTCTATAGGAGGTTCAGATTTTTGGGTGGGTGATATAAAACAGGGATTGGGAACGCCAACATTCTGGTTTCCTGGTTTCCACCAAGGAGAAACTGCTCGGTGCCACAGACATCGGAAACCTGTCATCCTGGGATGGTACCTCCAGCCCAGTGCCGGTGTATCCAACAGCGCATCAGAAGCAGAACGGCTCTGAGTACGGCTCCTACACTCCGGACACGCGTGACTACCAGTGTGTGCGCGTGCTGGCAGTTTCAGCAGAAAGCCTGGTCGTAACGAGGAGAGGAACCCATCTGTCCAGGAGCTTGATAACTGCGGCAATCCTGCCACTTGGTAACGATGCCAAAACCGTCCCTAGTGCGAGGCTCCGGAGAAGCCGACAATATCCGTGAGCGTCCACGGTGTGGGCGCGGTAATTCTACTGCTCTCACCACCTTCTCAGACGTGGCCGGAAGAATGAGGCCGTCGAGTGGCTTATCGTTCTGCAGTTGACTAAGCACTTTCTGGATCTTGTTCTCACTTCCTCCATCCCACAGATGTCTGCTACGTTCCTGCTGCGTCCCAGGCAACGGGTGTACGTTACCTCATCTGGTCCTTGTGCGATCCTCTCCAGGGAAGGAGGACAAGGCAACAGAGAAGGAAATGGTCACACAAGGAGCTAGGTCGTACTACAACACATACGTAGTGTAATACAGGAAGAGAGAGCTGGAATCAGAAACCAGTTCACCCCGTCCCTCACCGAGTGCCCTCAGGCACTGTGCCGTCTCATGGCCCTGGATTTTCAGAAAGACAGCAGGTAAGCATCAAACAGTTGAAAGAAATTCTACATCTATCTTCTGTAAGTTGCCTCTGTTCTCCATCATAATGGGCCTAAGATACCAATTACTTCTTCCACGCGTAATCTAAAGGCTTCTTTTTGGTTTTGTTTGTTTTTTTTTCATTTTGCACACATTAAATTTCTAACTACAACTGAAAGAATTTACTATTTCCTCTATAACAGTCTCTGATTCCTCAAAACCTCTCATCTTGGGCTCTCCTTCTCTCCACCAGGAAATACTAGACACCTGCCACTCTCTCCAGGGACTCTCAGCTCCCACCACACCGGGCACCCCACAGCGGCAGAGACCTTGCTTCCACTGCTCCCCGTGCACAGTGCTCCCTCATTTAGGGAGAACCTTCCTCTTTCTTTCCAGTTCATACACACACCGTAACCCGCACAATATGGCCCATACATGGACCGCACACACCATAGTTCTACAAACACATGCATGCACACATTACCAGGGATGCTCCCCACTTAAAACCTTTTCCCTTTTGGTCATACTGTTTAAAAATGAAATTTAGGTCCCCCACTCTCTCTGCCTGCCTGTCTGCCTTCTTGTGACCTTGTTCTGTGTCAAATAAATTAACAAAATTTTAAGAAAAAAAAGTGGGGGGGGGGGCACCTGGGTGGCTCAGTGGGTTAAAGCCTCTGCCTCTGGCTCAAGGTTATGATCTCGGGGTCCTGGGATCGAGCCCGGCATCGGGCTCTCTGCTCAGCGGGGAGCCTGCTTCCTCCTCTCTCTCTCTCTGCCTGCCTCTCTGCCTACTTGTAATCTCTCTGTCTAATAAATAAATAAAATCTTTTAAAAAATGAAATTTAGTACCTATTTTTTAAATAATAGCTTCAATGAGAAATAATTCACATATAATTCACTCATTTAAAGTGCACAGTTCAGTGGTTTTTAGTCTAGTCAGATACGTGTGCAACCATTCTGACAACCTAATTTTAGGACACTTTCATCACACCAAAAAGAAAACCCTACGCTCATGAGCAGTTACTCCCTACTAAAGCCCCACCATCTCCTCCAGCCCGGATAACCACTAATCTCCCTTCCATCTCTATGGACTGGCCTCTTCTGGAACACTTCATATAAATGTATGAACACTTCCTACAAAATGCCGTCTTTTGTGACCGGCTTCTTTCACTTAATGATTTCATCTTCTTTTTTTTTTAAGCTGCCTTGATCTGCTCATTCAGCTCTACCTTCCTGATGACGTTTGCTAGAGCGACTGGACAATGAAGTAACCCAACGAAGCCATGACAGGGACAGGGATGGCTAGACAGCACAGTCCCTCACACGGTCCTTCCAAGGACCTGAAGCCTGGAGCCGGTTGAGCAGCAACACGGCAACACGGTCCCTCGCGAGGCGACCCGCGGCTTGAGTGTGAGGGCACCGCGAGGACATCCGCGATGCGTGTGGGCACGGGCAGCCCGAAGAGTCAGCGCGAAGCCCTCGTGAGGTCATCGCATATTTACCTCCATCAACAGCTTTTTGTTAAAAGGATCATCATGGGTTCGGGAACACAGTGCAGACTCAGGTCCACCACTAACTGTCCCTCCTGAAACACGGAGAGGGGAAAAAATTTCCAGTTTTCATGCAAAGGTCTTATTGTTCTGTTTTGTGAAAACCTCAGCCACTAAAAGAGTCCCCAGAAAGCCCTTCCAAATTCTAAAAAGACAAGTGGAGGGCTGCTAATTAAATGTTTCATTAGTGTTTGCCATATAGTAAGCCTATTCATTTCAGTGAGGTCAAATTTATGATACAGCAGAGTTAGAATTTTATGTGCTCTACGTATACTTTATAGTACATTGGGGCACCTCATAAAAATCAATTGTACAGTACATTTATGTCTTTTTTTTAAAGAACCTGGATCGTAATTTAAGATTATAAATGATTAGAAAGGTTTATAATTTTTGCCTCCTTGCTTTTATGACCCACTACGAGGAGAGCGTATATGATGCCAAGACCTTCGTCAGAAACACTGCTCCCCCCCCATACTAACTACTATATTGTTTCTTTGGGAAACCATTCTTTGTTTTATAAGATGACCTCTACACAGAAAGTGGCAGCTGTCCTTACAGAGTCTCTCCTCTTCAGTCATCCTACCGTGGGGGGGGCGGGGGTTCAACCTCAGTTGTCCTCTATTCCATGAAATCACGGACTTTCCAAGCAAGATTCTGCTTCCTTTAACTCCATAGTAGGTGCTGAAGAAACGGGCTTTCGGTTTCACCAAGTGAATATACAGAAATGGGAGCAGATGTGGTGCTCTTATTAGAAGGCAAAAATTAGGGCATTCCTCTTGCACAGGGAATCCAACACGTCTGATCGATCTTGTGGGAAAATCTGTTCAATTCCTCAACGTCCTCAAAGCGTCTTCCTCAAATGAGCACGTCCGGGGGCTCCATCCGTCTTCACTGCACTATGCCAGATGAACTGTTCTAACATCTAATTCTTGTTATAAAGCAGAAAATGTTTCTCAAGCTCTTTATGGCTGATTGAACTAATTTACTGGGGAACAGGCAGCAGACGATCTGTAGATAAATGCTAATCAGGGCGCGAGCGCGCTCTTCAGTCTGACTGCCGCGATTATGCTGAAAGGGAAGGTCAACAGCTAACAGACCCCGTTAACAAGCCATCCTGAACTTCACTTTTGCTTAACCCTCTTCAAAGTTGCAGTCATTAAATCCATAGATTATTAGAGGCTGTCCCACTGTTTCCACTGCACACCAAGACAAGCTTTCAGTACAGTCATTAATTGAATTAACATTGTCTAATCCAATTTTATAGAGTGTAAACTGAGCTACGGCCTTCTCAATGGCCCTTGCAGGACGCCAGCAGGAATACAGTCATCCCAGGTTAGATGCGGGCAGGACGGGGACAGGAAGCAGGCCATGTCACTGGTTTCTTTTCCCTCACAGCCCTCGCTCCTGTTCTTTCTTTCTGTCTTAAAATCTTTCAGCAAGTCAAAGAAAGGCATTTTGTAGTCGCTACGGGGTAGTTTTACACGGCAGCAAAGCCAGGCCGGAAAACAATAAGGCCGTTTGTATCACAGTCCCATACAACCCAGGAAACAATGCCCCTCACACAGGCGGTACTGGGAACGCTTTCTACCAGGCAGGACTAGGATGATCGGTTCAGTCCAAGACCCCTGAGAGGTGGGTCCTGCTGTAATAATAACCAAGGGGCTGCCACAACATTCTAAAGGGAGAATTCAGTCTAATTTAGAAACAAAGACATTTCAACATCACACACTAGCATTCTTGATAGAGCAAGCTGGGCGGCAAACCGCCTGGATCCATACTTCTTGACAAATGCGAACAGTCTCATTCCCTCGCCCCTAACAAGTACAAGAGGGGCTCGTCCCTGTCATTTCCCAGTGACTGGGGTCCTCTTGTAAAGCAAGCGAAGGGCGTGTGGCCAATGAGTTCCTTCAAGAGGGCAGACAGCTGTTTTCTCTATTTTGACTACCTGTGGGCACCAAAGGAAGCAGCCTTAAAAGGCATACGGAAAACGTTAAGCTTCACAACAGAAATCAGGTCTGCTCACCCTAAGTCTCTATATTCAATACAGATCGACTTATAAGAATAATGATTCAAAACAAGTCTGAGTATTAACCTCACACTTGTTAAGGAGTCTTTTCTATGACAACGTAAGAGAAGGAGACATTCAACGTACAACTGGATGGTTCTCGATTCAGAAGCATATGCCTTCATCAACACGGCCACGTGGTACAGTGAGGCAGGCCTATCCCCAACCACACGACCTCTCATGTGTCTGGGACAATCACAGTGGCTCCACCGTACTGTCAGAGGACGGTTTAAGGATGAGACTGTAACTCAGGTGGGGCCACAAAACATGGGTAGTCTGCTTAGGTCTTCTTTAAGAGGTGTCCTTACACCCAAAGAGGAGATAAACAGCTGAATACATGTTCTTCTTCCCTTAAATGTGCCAGACAGGACATTCCCAGCCACAGGCATTCCCAAACCATGAGCGGTCTGCATGGTAAGGATACCGGTCATGGGTTGGCAAGTTACAATGCACCTGCTCTCGCAAATTAAGTTTTACTGGAACATGGCCCTATCCATCCACTTAGATCCATCTATGCCTATAACATCCAAGATGAAAGTTTCAACGAGAACAGTATGACTGGCAGAGTCAAATATATTTACTATTTGGCCCTGTCCAAAAAGAAGTTTGCAATCTTTGACTCACATTCATACCTGATGATTTTTACTCTCCATAGTTAACCGATATACTATACTTGAGTGTGAGTACACCTGTATGACAATAACAAAAATCATTTAATTTTTAAGGCTTAAAACCTAATTTAAAGAGTGTTTCATACTTGTTAACATTTACTTAATAGACAATTGAGATAATTAATAACACCTGCTGAGAGGTACAGTCCATTGTCCTTCTTTACATATGAGGAAAGTGAGCCACAGAAAGCTAGAACAGCACCTGTCCAAGACACAGAGCTGCGATGAGATTCCAATCCAGTCAGTCTAGACTGACTAGTCCAGCCCAGAGTCCGGACTCCCATCACCATCCTCTACTGTTACAGCTGAATGGCATTCTGCAAGGACTAACAAGACAAGGGCTAGGAAAAAAGAGGCTTGTGAGGAGAATGCTCCCTAGTCCTATTTATCTGGCTATTTATTCTCTGTTGAGAATAACAGAACTGAGAAAGGGAGTCATGGGCATATTACTAAAGATCTTAAATGTCAAACAGAGGAGTCTATATTCAATCCACAGGCCACTGAGGGGAGGGGGGAGCTAAGGAGTTTTCCTCAGGGCAGATAGGTATGTCAAACTAAACAAGAAGCAAATTATTCTGACTTAGATGAAGTGACAACATGTGATCAGAGGATTTTTTTTTAAGTCTAGGAAAGAAGTAATGCAGTAACATTAAATAATGGAAAAAAGAGAAAGAAAAATACTAAAGAGATAGATGTAAGGGCTGAGGAATTCATGAAGGAGGAACAAGCGAGCACAGAGACGGTGAGCTCAGGTGAATGGAGGGTAGGAGGTTATGTGCGTTCACAGAAATGACGACAGAAAGAGAAGCTATGCTGTAGGCAGTTAAGACAGCAAGACTGTGTCGGACGATTTAATGTGCAGTGAACCAGCCCATCAGAAATTCTGTGCCAGAGCTGAAGTTTCACTTAATACCCAAACATGGGATGATTTAAGAAAGGGCAAAAATGGGGCGCCTGGGTGGCTCAGTGGGTTAAGCCGCTGCCTTCGGCTCAGGTCATGATCTCAGGGTCCTGGGATCGAGTCCCGCGTCGGGCCCTCTGCTCAGCAGGGAGCCTGCTTCCCTCTCTCTCTCTCTCTCTCTGCCTGCCTCTCCGTCTACTTGTGATCTCTCTCTCTGTCAAATAAATAAATAAAATCTTTAAAAAAAAAAAAAAAAAGAAAGAAAGGGCAAAAGTCCTTTCTTCAGAGATGGAGAGTCGGGCCCAGCATTTACTAAAGCAATCTGCCAGGTCGCTGAACCCGCCCTCTAGTGGCCAGGTCTGCTTCATAGGGACTCGCTCAGAAATTCCAATTACGAAACCACTACGGTGACAGTTAGCAAAGGGATAAATGACAGAATATGTAAGATTTAAGAGGGTCACAGAAAGACTACAGATGGACTAAATCTAGGAGGGAGCCAGAAGGACACAGAGCAAAGGGAGAGGAAGCTGGACGAAAACGAAATGAAGACGAGTGAACACTGGTGGGTGGGTGGGTGGGTGGGTGGGTGGGTGTGTGTGTGTGTGTGTGTGTGTGTGAGAAAGAGAGAGAGAGAGAGAGAGAGAGACAGAGAAAGTCAGCGTGCGAGGGTGGGCGGAGAAAAGAGGTAGAGAATAAGGATGAACGAGGATGAATGAGGACAGAAACCTAACCACTGACCAGGACCACGCCACAGAGAATGAGAATAAGACCGAGTGCTTCGGTTATCACGTCCTATGAGGCCTGCTGAAATAAGGTCCCCACCCTAAATGTTTTATTATTAAAAAAAAAAAAAATCTTAAGGCAATTAGAGTGGGTCTTGGCTCCTTGTTTCTAAACAAGCTGGAAGAGAACACAATTTTCCATATTTCCCTGAGGTTTACCTTGGCTTATACTGCACGGATTAAGAGCAAACGAGGAGTGTATCTCGTTCATTTGACTCATGATAATCCCATTTCCATTAGATGATACTTCATTTCCTAAGGGCAATACTAAGGTATCCATTCTGAACACAGATTTGACCTACTTCAACTACGTCTTAGAGTCCCACACATATCATGAAATCAGTATAATCTCTTTGACAATGTGTATCAAAATGTAAAATATGCATTCCGTTTTACCTACTGTCTCGGGTCTGGTTCAAGCACTTCGGACAAGTTCCGAGGCAATGCTGAACTGCAGATCTGCGGGACCACGTATCGGTGTGTTGGAATGACTAACGCAGCAGCTGGATAAAGACTGAGCAGCGGAGGCAAGCCCAAGAAAACATGAGAAGTGAGGAGAGAGTCAAAGACAAAACATTTAAAAATATGAACATTTAAGGGATAGATGAGGATGAGAGGCCAGTAAGAGTTACCCAAAGTAGTCAGAGTGGTGAGAACCAGATGAGGCTAAAATCATGAAAACCAGCAGCAGAGGATTTCAATACCACAAGAATCCTTAAATAATTCAAAGATAAATACAAAACAACCTAGTAAAAAGCTAACCAGTCAACAGCTTCAACAACCGCTCTCTGGCCCATGCGGGGGCCTCAGCTCTCAGCCAAGCCCACCTCTCTCCCCTCTGGCTCCCCCCACCCCGTCCTGCCCGCTGGTAAAAGAAACGGAGTGCGGAGGCACACCCGTCCAAACACATCAAGAAGAACACACTCACGCCTGCTTCCTTTAAAACGGCAGCCCTCACCTGCTAGCTATAAAGCTCCGCAAAGAGCCATGCGGTCATTCGAAGCTGGGAAACTTTTCCAACTTCTCAACACAAAAGCCACTGAAGCTGGTTCGCCAGAACTGCAGCTGGTGCGGCGCGAGGCAAGCGCCATCTACAAACGTGAAGCGGCTTCTTGCCAAGCGGCAGGAAACTGCCAACCCGGATCTCCAATTAGGCCTTGGGACAAGTAAGCCCTTCACCGTGTGCATTTTCGAACATCCGTGGGCACTGCCTCCGGCGCGTGCTGCAAGGTGCCAACCTCCACGGAGGGACTCACGGGCTGCTCTCGCCTCTGTCTGTCCAATTCCGTTTCAAAGCGCCGGCGGCCCTGCTGAAGCTGCCGGCAGGGCCTCAAACTAGGGAAAGGAAAAGCTAAGATTATGGCTCGGAAGCCACCAAGAAAAGAGTGTGACTAGCACTCCTTTCTGCAGACGAGGCCACTCCTCCAGTGGGAGCAAGGAGAGCCTCCCCTGCCTTCTCGTGCAAATCGGGCTGCAGATAAGGAGCCGGCACCCCCGCGGCCTCGAGCGCCAGACCTGCCGCTGCGCTGCCGTCCGCTGCCGCCAACCCGTCTGTGGGCTGAGCCGGCACATTAAAGGGCTCGACGGCAGACAACGAAGCAATCCATCAGCAAGAAAAACAGGCCAGAAGGCACCGGGAGGTGACCCTCTGCACAACTTTTCGTGCCTAGCTCAGAAACTACCTCATCGGCTTGGCACAGTGACGGCCACCCCCTTCCATCTTCTAGACGCCTCATCTGAAAGCCCGTGTTGCTCAGTCAGCACCCTGAGCTGGCTGTTCCAGAAGTTCGGTCTTGGGGAAAAAAACCTTTGGACAGGTCATAGTTTTCAGCCAAGCAGAACACTGATAAATGAGCAATGATAATAACGAAGGAAGAACTATCAGGGAGTCGAGAGGACACCAAAGAAGGGACATGAGCAAGGACAACAGATCAGGCTTGAATCATGAGCCCACCCGCTGCACGGCCGGCAAAGATCTGAGCCTGTTTATTCCCCCATAAAATGAAAACAATCCCGTACAATCCATGCAAGTGTCAAGAATTACATGAGGTCATAAATACACTCCATAGAACATCTAACACGTAACAGGGACCCAATCTCCAGTAGTAATTATTCTGATTATTATCCTGTACCTGAAGTTCATTAGCGTTAATGATGTCTCACAACCTCAGCCGTGTGTGTAGGCGAGCAGCCCGGTGAGGACAAACGGAAGGAGAGACCGCGGTGGTTCACTGATCGTGTCCTGACTTGGTAAGGCTACGGCCGTCCGTTATTCAATCAAGCTTGAGTTTAGGTGTTGCTGTGAAGGTATTTTATAGATGCAGTTAGTTTCTACAAGCAGTTGGCTTTACAGGAAGGGGATGACCCCGGATAACGTGGACAGGCTTCATCTACTCAGCTGACGGTCGTAAGAGCAAAGGTTCTCCCAGAACAGAAGAAAATTCTGCCTCAAGACAAGAGCGCCAGTATCTGCCGTGTCTCCAGCCTTCGGTCTGCCGTCCGGATTTCAGACTCACCGGACCCCACAATCCCGTGAGCCGGTTTCTTAAAGTAAATCTCTTCACATGTACACATGACCTGACCCCTCCTTTTGATTCTGTTTCTCTGAAGAACCCCACACGATCCAGGGAGAAGCAGAGACACAGAGACCAACAGAGATAATAAAGACAAAGTAGATGGAAGAGGACGGAGAGAAAAACAGACATTGGATGGAGCCATTTAAAGAGCGTGGGGCTCCCTGTAATTACTCCATGATTAATGGAGATGCTCCCGGCACTGCTCTATGAAGTCAACCAGCACTGAGAGGGCTTTAAAAGCAACATTCTATTCTACTGCTTGTAGTTGATTCCAATTTCACGTAGTATGTGTTTACCTCAATTCGCTAAACACTTGCTTCGCTCAGCCGCCTAGGACCAGCTGGCCGAACGGCATCTATCGCCGCTTCAAGACGGTATTAAGGCATAACTGGGCCTGGCTACACTTGAAGTAACTTAGTTTCTAATAAGGCCAGAACTGTTTTTGCAAACCAGACCCTGGTCTTTTACTTAAAGCCAGGCAAGGTGTTCATCATTAAAATAAAACTTTTAAGAATACGGAATTATAAGGATGTAAGAAAAGAAAGAAAAAAAAAAACCTGGCAGTAAGCAAAAGCACTCCTCAAAGTATTTTCATCTGTTTCAGTGAGACCTGTCTGACCACCCAATTAGTGGCTGGATGATTTGCGTGTACTTCCTTCCCCTAATGCGGTTTCTTTCTTTTTTTTTTTTTTAAGATTTTTTATTTATTTATCTGACAGAGAGAGATCACAAGCAGGCAGAGAGGCAGAGCAGAGAGAGAGGAAGAAGCAGGTTCTCTGCTGAGCAGAGAGACCGATGCGGGGCTCGATCCCGGACCCTGAGATCATGACCTGAGCCGAAGGCAGCGGCTTAACCCACTGAGCCACCCAGGCGCCCCCCTAATGTGGTTTCTAACACTCCCTTCTAGACTAGTCACGGCACAAAGACATCACAGAGCACAGAGGTGGAGGGGAAGTTCGGAGGATCTCTGACAACATTTCTTTCCTTGACGGGTCAACATCCTTGTAACTGTAGAGAAACTATGTTTGGTTGGCTTGGATTTGTAGCAGAATGGACACTCAGACTAGATTTCGTTATTCCCTAGTCAAGAGTCTGCTTTGGAACGTTCATCTCGCTCGGAACCCATTTTTTTGATCTCAGAATTTAGTCTGATTTAGCTTAGGTCCGTGCTGTATCCACACCTCCAACCAAACTCCAGAAAAAATCAGTGAACCACCGTTCATAGGTGCTGACTATGGATCTGGAAGTCCTCTGAGTGCTTCGCATTTCCTAACCCACTAGGCACAGCGAAACTACAAAGGCTGCCCGTGGTCCCATGGCTTGACAAGGAGGCTGACTCCAAAACCTGTCCCCTCCTGCTGCCTCCCGTCAATATACCATCCACTCCACATCCAGAAACCCAGAGGGACGCAGATCCACTGAACCTCTAGAAAAGGATCAGGAAAATGAAAATGACATCCAGCGGGAAGAACAGTTTGTAAGACTGGGAGGAATCCGGAAAGCTGTCATTTGGCTCTTAAAGTGCCAAAGAAAGTTGTTAATGATCTCGCTTAACTCGAGTTTCCCTGTTTCTCCAATTGATTAGAAATTAAGGCACATTTATCATTGGTGATAATGATCTCACAAAACACACACACACTTCGGTCAAAGTGCATCAAGAAATCCCCAGCTGGACACGTGAAGACAAGAGGCAAAGATCCAGCACCGGATCCACAAGGAATGGTGCTTCCCAGGCCCTCACTCCCTTAACTGAATGTCTGGCTTACTCAACTGCCCCTTTTCATGTGACTTAGCAAATCAAAAAGGTGTGAAAATCTATCACCCTAACGCCCACCAAAGCTCGCGACCTGCCTCTGGAACAGTAAGCAACGGCAGAAAAGGCCTCCAGAGACTGTCCTGCTGCTCACCAGTCCTGGGCTCCGGCAGCGCTGAGCTCTCGGTGTCCGACGGGAGCAGCTCTCCCTTTTCTCACTGTTTTGGCCAATTATGTACCCTGGGAACTATGCAGTCTGGTAGCCTCTTCCTACATCAATATTTGATTGCTTTCCATGTAAAACACGCTATTAACTTAATCAGAAATTGACTCTCACCACAAACGCCCTTTAAACAGGTCAAATTAAAATAAAAGTCCACGCTCTCTGCCTCTATGGAACGGGGACACCAAACCAGACATTAATGTCAGCACGCAGATTAAATGTCATTAAAGGCAATTTGTCACCTACACACACTTATCTCCATCTAATAATTAGCTAAAGGTCAGAGAGATAACCCTGTGTATTTGAATCTACATTTCCTCTCTAGGAAAGGGAATGCAGACTCAAAGCAAGGCTGACGGCTGTATGCAAATTTGGATAATTTTAGGTAAATAAGCCAATTTGGAAAAATTCAATAGAATTAAATCCTAGCAGGAGGTAGTGTGACCCAAGAACGGCAGACTGCAGAACCGTGGGAAGAAGGTGCTGGAACACTGAAATTCTGGGCATCACAGCCTCTGGAAATCACTTTTCCTGTCCACTCTCACACTTCCCAACCAGGTAATCCTACCCTTGGAGTGTCGTTTGCATGTGGATGGTGCAGCTGGGAGAACCCCTAGAGGGAAGCTCAGGGAGTGACGGAGTTGGGATGCCCAGTCGGAAAGAACAACGGGGCCTCATCAGTGCAGCTGGAAATGATCTCCGCTCCTCCCCCTGCCCTCCTACTCAGTACCATCCTTCTCAGAATAGAACCTCAGTTAAGGGCAAGTATCAAAAGCAGATTAATTCTAATACCGTTAAAATCCAGACAGGTAAAGAAAGTTCAAATGGGAAGAGCTTTTCAAGAAAGGTCCCGAAGCATCTTCAACGGGGAAGAAATTCTTGCAAGGGGTAAGGGGTAGGGGGAGCAACGGGTGCGGGAAAGAAGAAAGTGGGACTCACCCATGCCCATTCTCCTCCGATGTCTCTGGATTCTCCTCTTCCTGGAACCCTAAAGATTCACTCAACAACAACAAAATCTATCCGTTTGTACAACAAACTCTGAATACAAAGGAGAAGCGAAGAGAGCTCCCGCCCTCATGAGCTCACAGCCCCGCTCCCGGGAATCTGACAGCAACACGTGATTCCAACCGAAGCTCGCATCTGCCGATTCTCAGCGAACTCAAGGCAGCAGATCTCAAGACATGCCCTTGACCTATGGGGGGATGCCAGGGAGGATTCGGGGAGAGTCTCTTTACAAGGCAACTCCGCAATTTTGGCTTGTTGATATTCCATTTCATTAAATGCCTTCCTAAAACAATGTTTGGTGCCAATGCGGGGAGAGTTGTAAGTGGCGGCAGAAAGCTGGCAAAGGTCCTTCTAGAGAAATGGAGCCTCAGGTAGGCACCGTGTCCTATGCATCCACGAGTCTCTGTGTCTGGCACACAGCAGGCATTCAACAAATATTTGCGGCAAGAACTGTTGCACCGTCAAGTTGTTCCTTTCTCTCTCTCCTGTGCTATCTCAGACATACCCAGACAGCGTGCTCTGTTCCCAGGATTCAAAAAAAGCCACGATAAGCTCTGGCAACCAGATGAGATGTATCGGGGGAAGAACTGGAACAGAACCACTAGAATAAGAAATCCAAATTACGCTGATTCACCCTCTACAAAACCACATGAAACCTACTAAGAAATTTTTAAAAAATCAGTAAATCAACTGAAAACAACCACAATGATATTAGCTAATATCCAGCAAATGCTCACCTCTGCATAGCACTATTTTAAGAACCTCACTTTCATGAACTCGCTTAACGGTCTCAACTCTGTAAGGCGGGGGTACGCGTTCAGGCCCTAAGTGTTAACAAAATGCACCAGAGTGACAGAGAGTAAGTGGCAAAGCCAAGGCTCAACTCGGAAGGTGCAGCACCGGAGCCTGTGTTCAAACTACCGCATCGTCCCCCCAGCCACAGTCCCACTATGAACGCTGGTGACCCGTCAATAAAAATAAATATAAGGGACCTTAAGCAAACCCGTGTGTAACAGAAAAGGGAAGGATACATCCAAAAACTAGTTTCAAAGTAAGTTTTAAGGTATTTCCTCTCCTATTGTAAGCAACTCACGCAGGCAGATTATAGATAAATCTCACTTTACAATGGAATAGTACCACAAATTAAGTCAGACTCATGGAGCACTACTTGCTACAATTATAAGGAATGGTATTATAAAAAAACTTAAAAGCCAGGATCTCTTTTGCAGAGAAAAGAATCAATGGCATAGAGAAGAGTCCTTTTTTTTTTTTCTTTAAGGTTTTTAAAATTTGATAGAGGGTACATGCACAAGCAAGGAGAGCAGCCGGCAGAGGCGAGAGGGAGAAGCAGGATCGGGGCTCGATCCCAGGACCCCGGGATCATGACCTGAGTCAAAAGCAGACGCTTAACTGACTGAGCCACCCAGGCGCCCCTAGAAAAAAGTCCTACACAGATATCAAATCGTAAGTTTTGGCCTTGACTTGACTGTAATAATTTATCTTGAACATCTCCTTCTACTTTCACAGCTCTGTTTCCTGATTTATAAAAATCAAGGGGTTGAAGCAGGTCCCTGGTACACCGTTTAGTCCTAACAAGGTGTGATTCTGCGAAATCTAGATGTTACTGATTTTAAAGATGATTAGTCCAGCTGTACGTCCTATTACACTGAATACACTTTAATCCTTTCACGTGTAAATGTACAACTCAGCACATAAAAGGAAAGTATAAAGAATGGTAATTGAAGAAATTTTTAAAAAAGAATACTGTGCTCTGGGCGCCTGGGTGGCTCAGTGGGTTAAGCCACTGCCTTCGGCTCAGGTCGTGATCTCAGGGTCCTGGGATCGAGTCCCACGTCGGGCTCTCTGCTCGGCAGGAAGCCTGCTTCCCCCTCTCTCTCTGCCTGCCTCTCCGTCTACTTGTGAACTCTCTCTGTCAAATAAATAAATAACATCTTTAAAAAAAAAGATTATTTAAAAAAAAAAAAGAATACTGTGCTCTTAAGCTGCATGAACAGACCTCAAAAGGGTTTAAACACACACACACACACACACACACACACACACACACACACAACTATTTTCAGATATGCCAACTAAACAGGGAAAGTGATTTGCATTTCTATGGGAGGCTTAATGATGGTTTGATCTGGGGAGGCAGCAGGAGACACAGACCAGGGGGCTGCAATGAACATTAGAGAACAAAAAACCTAGCTTCTACTCAACCCTCTTTGAGGCTCCCCGGAGGAGTTCTGAAGGGTTTATTGACCTTTCCGTGCTGGAATTTCTGTTCAAATTGTCTACCTGATCCTTCCACATAGTTCAAAATATTTAAGAGAAAATTTCTAACAATATTAGTGTTTTCAATTCTAAATCTGAAGACTGCCTTCCTGGGGGCATGCAGACCCTGGTGGCCAGTTCAAGCTCATCTGGGAAAAATTAACCTGAAAACACTCGTACGTAAGCCAAAAGCCTTCTTCGGTTGAAGAGGCCACAGCAGCCTCTAGGCCCCGTGGGAGATGCTCCAGCCAACCCTCTGAAGGGCAGGGAACCAGCTCTGAAGGCTGCATGTGGAAATTCTTGTTTGCACAAGTCACGGGCATTCTGCCTCTCATGAAATGACAGCATAGAGCTCAGAGGAGCACCGCTCTGCCCTGCAGCTGTGGCCAGGACTGCAGTGTTTAAAGGTTACAGTGATTAAGCACTGTGATTAATTTAGTCTCAGCAAAATCAATTCCACTCAACCACAAATCTCTCATTTACATATCAGAGCAAGCTGAACTCGGTCTGATCAATGCGATATGAGAGTCACAACAATCTCCCACCTTCCCATGCTCAACATCTCCCTCCACGCCGGAAAAAAAAGGAAAAAAAAAAAGGTATGTTATGGGGAAATCACAGGAAAAGAAAATGCATTCATTCTGGTAAAGTTTAAAACCATCTTTCATTGGCCTAAATATTATTTCCTTTCTTCGACCTGGCCATGTGACAAGTGTCAAGTAGCCTTAAACTTCATTCCAGATTGCCACAAAATACTAGAGATTTAGAAACCTCCTGGCACTGTGGCTTCCTGGCATGGCCTTACACTGATTTACCATACACACCATTGCCAAAACCCATCAGAGTGTATCTACTTGTGGGTCATATTCATTCCTGCAAAAATACAAAAAAATCGGCCAAGGAAAGGTACAAATACTTTCCTTTCTGTGCATGGTAGAGTCCACGCATGTGACAAGAGAGGAATGAATCGTGTGACAGAGGCACAAGGGGCAAGAGCCAGTCACCCATGAAGTCCCGTTTCTGCGGTCACCATCCAGATCAACTTCTGCCCGCAGAAGAAGCCAAAATGGGTCATCCTCATAATCCCCTCTCCGTCCCCCAAATCCACCACAAACAACACACGAGCCCAGCGGTCAAACAAAAAACAGTATTACTTCCATGAGGCTAAGGGGCCACAGAAGCAAACAGAAACTCCACCCCTGACCTTATCCATAACAATGTCAATTACCTGTCATAACGTTAGCACAGAACGTTTAGGTCAAAATGACCCCCTTAAAATTACTTCACCCCCTTCTACTTTCAGAACAACCCAGGTCACCGTTATCAGGTAGGAAATGTGCACCTGACCAAGGGAAATTACTGTTTCTTTTTTTCGCTTTCTGTGTTTACTTACAATCCTTGTATCGTTTTCTTAAAACACTGAGTGAGATCCGCCTTCCCTGCTACTGAAATCTTCCTCCTGATAGGAAGCAACCGCCTCACTGTGAAACCAGGTAGGCCTGCTTCGGTTCCCCAGCTGTTAACTGCTAGAAATACAGACATTAGTCTGAATTTAAAATTTGAAGTTTGAACAAAAGCAGACAGGGAGACTGAGAATTCTCTGTAGGCCAAAAATGCAGCCCTGCATGTATAAGCATGAGGCCAAACAAAACAAAACAAACAAAAAAAAGGATGGTCAGTGGATGCTGAAAATATTAATGTTTACAGAATGAAATTCAGACAGAACCAGAATAGAGACATTTCCCTGAGCCATGACCAGTTCAACGCTTTACCAATTTTTCTTAAAAGGAGGTACAGATAATTCACTCGAGAATGAAATTTCATTTAGTTTGATATATTATTCACAGCCTGTTTTATATTATTTCTTTGCACAAACCGTGAATCAAGAAGACGATGCTCTCACAACACGGGTTTTGTCATCGCAACTAATTCTTTCCTTATTATCCTTGTAAAGCTCCTGAGTAAACGGCGCAATCACTGACGGGGGAAGTTATTACACAATGGGATATAGAGTGGTTGCGAACGTGAACTCAGAACCCAGATCCACCTGCCCTTAAATCCCACGTCAGCCACGTCACAGCTACTAAGAGTCTGGCAATGACTCCACCTCAACTTGTCTGTATCCGCATCTGTGAGAACAGGGATACCGAGAGCACCCATTTCCCTGAGTTTCCGTAAAGATAAGTGAGGTCAGGCAAAGCACATGTCCGGCTCGCGGTAAGCACTGAGCAAAACCTTTGCTGCTTAGTTGCTATTCCTCCTTGTCAGGCAATGTCGCAGGCACAGGGGATTACGAGGGCCAATAGGACTCTGCTTTCTCCGGCCGAGACGGGCAGATTAGCTTTTGGTTCACCAAGGGGGGACAAAAAAGAAAGTGAATGAATGTATGAATGTAACAGGACTTTAAGGGGAACAGGCACTAGAGAGCAGTCACCACATTTCCTCTTCACGTTCGACATAGCGGTCCAGTTACAGTAACACGCTTGACGACTGGCACCACCTGGACAGCTGAAAATGAGTATTTCTCCAAGGTGTAAAGGAAACATTATGCTCGTGATTTTAGTTCTAAGAAAATGGCCACAGCCTAGCACTGCTTACTGTGTGGGAGCCCAAAGAGAAAGACCCCCGTAACAAGCAACCTGATGTCATTCGCAGGTACAAGCCATGCAGGGCCAGCCCGCGCCCGTCCCCCTGCCACACTGAGTCCGCTGGGCGAAGTACTCCGAAATACGGTATGCCAACGCCAGGAAAAGAACAGCTCCTTGACCAGACAACTAGAACCGCTGTCTCACCCACAGCCACGTGTCGTTTGGAGAGGTGTGCACATCCGTGTGTGCGCCCACGGGAGAAGTGAGGACTCACGCTGTAGGCGAGCACACAAAGGAGAACATCGGAAAAGTCACAGAGAGCCACGGAGGAAAAGAACATCTTTCGAGGAAGGGCCATGGAATCAATGTTGAAGTCTTGATTCAAACACCTATCGAGTGCCGGACACCATGGTACGATAAGCACCAGGAGGGACACGATGAATGAAAAGATCTGAATTATTTCTGAGTTGGGCAGGTTTTATTTCTAAGTAATAAAAATTTTTCACCTTTAAAGTCATCCCAGGAAAATAAGAGCTAGGAGGGATGGTTTGGGGTGGATATAGGCCTTTCCTTACAAATCCTTCCAATTAGTTAGGAACAAGGCCTGACTTGGTGCTTTACTGAGTTTACAACACTCCACTCCCCAGGTTTGCTTTCGGCCTCCGACAGAAAGAGGCGTAGGTCCACAGTCTTCCCCCAGGGAAGGGATCCAGCCTGAATCTCATGATATTTTCACTGTACTGTAGTCACATTTTCAGTTTCCTTCTTATGCCAAGTGATAGCTGCCTTCTGTTTATCATAATGACATATTTTCTTTTAAGGGCATGTGTCTAGGGAAAAACAACAACAACATTCAAAAGTAGTGAGTTTTACAAAATCTGCTGCATGAAAAACCACAGAGATGAGACTCCAAATGATAGCCGCGGGGGCGGGCGGCAGGTGACCCCCGGCCCCTGCAGGTTCCGTGTGGTCAGCAAACTGAGCGACGGAGAACACCCCCAGGCACCCTCTCCGCCACGTCCGCCTCCCGCTGCAGCCTCCGTGCCCCAAGACTGGACCTCAGCACCAGACGGCCGACTGCGACAGGGAGAGCATGGGACGGGGGTGACTATGTGAAGTCGTGCCGGCTTTGCTGCCACCATTCAGTCCCACGTCTCTTCCTCTACACGGGGCGACTGAGGAGCGCTGAGGGCTGCTCGCACGGGCTTGGGCAGAATCCCCATCTCCGGGCAGCCAGGCCGGACGCCCGCCTCATCACCTCTGCTCGCTGCTCGGAGTTTAAGACGACACACATCCCGGGAGACAGGGTTTACTTGTCCAACCCAAGTCAGTCCTTAAGGTTTAGACAGCTGGCAGATTGCCACCAGCCTCAGGGCAAAAAGGCAGGTTGTCAGTCACGGAAAGCTGAATCACCACACCCGATTCACTGCGTCACAGGGAGGGACAGCTGCGAAGCTGCAGCACAACTAATCCGTGTCCAGCTGCGTCCCCACATTCCCACTCCCTGCCGCCCCGAACTGGAAAGGGAACAGGGTTCTTCCAAGAACGCACATCTTCACTCCTGTGCTAGCTCCCACGGAAAACCACTCTAAGGAGACTTTCTGTACAGAAGATTCTTCCACGTCCACAAAACACACACAAGCACTGACCTATTCAGAGCCCTTATTTCTCTGTAACCCAAACTCTAGAAAATCCTCTTGCTAAACGATCATTCGTTTTATCTTCTACAGCCCTAGCAAGAAATATCTTACGTTATAAATACCACTCAGCTACCTGCTCTGCAAAGCCAGCATCACATACCGATCAGATCACACAGTTGTTCTTATACTGGAGTTCACGGGCAAGATGTTTTCTCAGCGTCAGCTGGATGTGCTTTCACATATGAAGCTTCATCGGATCTTCCTGACTTCAAAGACGAAGTTGGAGTCGTCTCACACGCTCCTTGAACAATCACCTGTAAACGATGACGACAGGACTACCTCCACGGCGTCCCTGGCCGGCGTGCCGCCCCCACCTCCTCACGTAACACATGGGTCTACGCAAGGAAAGGAGTGTGGGTAAGAGGCTAAGGGAAGGAGAGAGAGAGAAGTGGAAAAGGAAGGGGAGGGAGAAGGCAGGAGGAGGTGCAGCACGGAAGAGAATGAAAGGAAGGAAGACAAAAGAGAGTATGGGAATGCCTGACTGTAGACCACTTAACGCAGAAACCCAGGTTTTCACCTGCCGTGTTCCAGAAAATGGATTTTATTTTTTCTTAAGATTTTATTTTATTTTTTCTTAAGATTTTCTTAAGAGATCACAAGGAGGCAGAGAGGCAGGCAGAGAGAGAGGGGGAAGCAGGCTCCCCGTGGAGCAGAGAGCCCGATTCAGGGCTCGATCCCAAGACCTTGAGATCATGACCTGAGCTGAAGGCAGAGGCTTAATCCACGGAGCCACTCAGGCGCCGCATAGAAGGTGGATGTTAAAATCATGTGTGAGTTCAGTAAGAATCTGCTATTTTTATGAAGAGGCCTCTTCCCAGAGAGCTAACAGCATGAAGCACACAGGCACACAGAGAAAGCCCTAGATGCGGGCAGGGCCCGGGCAAGGGTAGACGGCAAAGCCCATGCACCCTCCGCCCCGTCCTGCGAGTCCGCCCGTTCGAACAGACTCATCTCCCGCCGCCCGAAGCACCCGGGCAGTTGCCAAATGGGGCCTCCTCGTAGGCCGGCACCTCCGGCCCCTCTCGGGCCCAGGACACCCCAGCCGGTGCCTGTCAGAACTTGGCACCAATGATACTACGCAGAGAACAAGGGTGGCTTAGACGAAGGTGCGGCAAAGAGGACAATGCGGCTCGGGAGCGGGTGGCCTCCTCGAACAGCACACCAAGCAAGCCAGCCTGGGCCCCCGCTCACAGCGAGGGGCTCCGCGAGCCTCGAGCCTCACACCCCTCCCAGGCTGCGTGAGAGGCTCACGGGACAGATGATGCCCGCGCAGAGAAGGAGAAAGCCGGAGGGCAACTCCTCTGCCTCCGGGCCCGGCGAGCACGACAGAGGCACCAGCTTCCAGGAGCGACTGAGGCCGCCAGGCCACTCGCAGGCTGAGCCCACAGCCGGCTGGTGAGGTACGAGCGCGCGGTCATCTGCAGGGGCAAAGAACCTAAGTACGAAAAGATGGTGGGGCTCCCGGGTGTGCAGGCAGGGAGCGGCCGACTCTTGGTTTGGCCTCGGGTCATGATCTCAGGGTCCTGGGTTCGAGCCCCGCATCGGGCTCTTCACTAAGCGGAGAGTCTCTCTTTTCCTCTCGCTCTGCCCCTCCCCACGTGCTCGCTCGCTCGCTCGCTCTCTAGAAGGGGGGGAGGAAGGAAGGAAAGATGGTAAGAAAAAAAAAAGCCAAGCACTGCTGGTCCGCTTGGGTCCCCAGCACTGAACTTTCATGCCGCCCACCTCCCACCTTCATCTCCTCAGGGCAGCTAAGGCTTCCATGGGGCTAGGGACTCTGGAGTCATTTTTAAGGTAAATTCATGATACAATTGGTAAAGGAGTCAAGTTTTCTAATTTGGGACGTGATACCGCCTTCATGGGGAAATGGTTTCCAAGTTCCAAGGAAGTGACTGACTAACCGGGTTTTTAACAACGTGACGAGCTCACCTGGAGGAGAGAAGGTCAGCAAGAAAGTCAGGGCGGCGAGGACACAGTGGAAAAGAAAAGGGGGAGGCACAAGAAAAAAGAAGACGGTGGAGACCCGCGCGCTGCTGGGCTCGGCCAGGATCCAGCTCCTCAAGCACGTTAGAGCTGCAGGTCACCCCCAGCAAGAAGCACTCACTGACATGCGGTTCTCGACCCTCTCCTCAGCCAGCATGAGTGACTCAGTGGCTTCTCCGTCCTCAGCGGCCCCCGTCCTGCTTCATTTAGTCACAGTTGGTAACAGGGCCCTTGGGAGAAATCTTGCCATTTCCTAATTTTAAATCAACACATTGAAGTGGCCTCTCCTCCTATTTTAAAGGCAAACCTCCAGAAGTTACTAATAATCTGACAGACCTTTCTAGATAACAACCAAATCAAATATGTGTCAAAAATCACTCCAGTAACCAAAGCAAATCTCTCTGAGCTGTCCAACAATGGCTTCGATGGGCTAAGTGCTCATTACCCGCTTTTCCTCCCAATTCCCAAACCCTGTTCTGTGAGCACCGTAGAAATGGAGAGATCCCGCTCGGTGATACTGAGGAGTACTCAGTTTGGGCATAATTTAAGATCGTTAGATGGAAACAACCAAAAGACTTGCACGATGCTTAAGAAACTTGTTCTTATGATCCTGCCTCAGGACAACTCAGGTCATGCAAAATCACAGGGGCTGAAAACAGCGAAGGTTTATTTCTCACGTACGTGATGGGTCTATGATGAATCAGCAAGGCGGTTTGCATCTGGGCACTCAGGAACCCTGGCCGATGGAGCGGCCCCATCCTGAATACTGCTCGTCCTCACAGAGGACCAGAGAATGCGGTAAAGTACACACTGGGAAGTCAAGTTCACTTTTTTTAGGCAAAATCGAGTCCTATGGCCAGTCGGGGTCAAACATGGTCACGGAAGGCCGTGTGTCTAGCGACAGGGAGGAGGAAGCTGGAACATTTGCTGACAGCCTTCATGACGACCACAATGTGGTGCTATTCTGAATACACCTGGGTATGAAACTTCCAAAACACTAACTACAAATCAAGAAGCAATTTTTTACCCTGTTCCTTAAGATTATGGGAAAAAATCACGATTAGCAGTCTGAGGGTGGACAACTCTGCCACGAGTCTCATGTACGTTCAACTGAACAAGAGAAAATGAAGACTGTTTCGCCTATTTTAGTTAAAAATGTCCTTCACGACAGCTGAGACATATTTAAAAAAAAATAAGATTCACATATAAGACAACTTTGTTAATTACCACCATATAACGCTGAGTAGAAAAGACAGGTATTTAACTGTTGGTCCCCAAAGAGTAACAGAGATAAAGCCTCATGTGTGAATAGTGCTTCACAGTTTAAAAAAATATTTTGGCATATGTCACTCTGGGCATGTGCCTAAAATAAGAGATTCTTTAATATTTTAGAGATGGGCAAGGTAGACATGCAAACCTCTAAAAATTAAAAAATTAAAAAAGAAAAAGAAAAAGAAGTGCCTGGAACTTACCAAGTCAAAATAACACCAGTTTAGGGGTCCTAAGAGCCGAGCTAGAGGCCAGCCCCACCACTCACAAGTCACGAGACTCTCCGGAGAGTATTTTAATCAGCAGTCTCATTTTATTCATATGTAAAGTAGAAGTAATAATACCCTGGGCCCGCAACTTCATGAGGTTATTATGAGGCTCGAATAAAGAAATGTACCTGCAAACACTTTTCAGATTGTAAAAGAGGACTCAAGTAGAAGGGCACGATTCTTATTATAGAAGGTCTTTGTCATGGGCAGCGGCACTTAATGTGAGCATAAAACCATGGAGGGAAAGTAAGACTCAGTTCCTTCCTTAAGTAAAATTAAAGTAACATTTTGGGATTACCTAAGTCATTATTAAGGCTTGCTGCAATTTGGAAAGAAGAACATCACCCACCTGTGTTTTAACCTATGTTATTTCCAGTCTCCTCAACGCTGCAAGCTAACTAGCCCCTTTATGAGGCTAACGTTAAACAGATACCACACTTCCCCTGCAAACTTTACCTATACGTGAAAATTTTTATGTTGTTTTGTTTTTTTCTCATGAAGCCCTCAGGTATCTTGAAAGAAGTAGAGAATAAAAACCATGTCTATATGGGCCTATAGACCTGGTGATTTATTTGCTGCAAACTCAAAACTCTATATAGAATTGTGGTAAATAAATATATTTGGTCCTTGTCTTCAGCTCCTGACACATGGCTCCCAGACCCGCCGGAATTTCCTGAGTGATAGTAGTGTCCTCTGTTCTAAGACAAACTTGGATCCCCCAGAGACCTTCAGGATGGGAGCTGGTTGCCAAAGAGACCAAGGCATGATGAGGGGACTGGAACTTTCCGTCAGGTATCCCTGAGCCCCAGGGCAGGGGAACAGACACACACTGGAGATTCTCCATCGCCAGTGGCCAATGATCTCATCAAGTGTGCTGGGAAACGAGACTCATAAAAACCCCTACACGAAAGGGTTCAGGAAACTCTGGGTTGGCGAACGCTTCCAGGTGCTGGGGAGACCGTGCCCGGAGAGAGGACGGCAGCTCCGACCCCTCCCTCCACGTCTGCCCCAGGCGTCTCTTCCAGTTGGCGACTCCTGAATCATATCCTTTGTAACAAATCGGTAATAGTAGTAAAAAAAGTGCTTTCCTGGGTTCCAGGAGTCCCAACCCAGCAAATTATTAAACCTGAGGAGGGAGGGCGTCATAGGAGCCATCAAATGCACAGCTCATCCATCAAAAGCGCAGGTGACGACCTGGGCCTTGTCACTAGCGTCTGAAGTTGGGTGGGGGGAGGGTGTCGCGGAACTGACCCCTCATTCTGCCGGGTCTATGTTCACTTCGGGTAGTTAGTGTCAGAAGGGGACTGAGTTACAGGACACCCAGTTGGTATCTGGAGAGCTGGGTAATTGTGGTATGAGAAAAACCTCCACACGTTCACTGTCATACATATTATGAATTAAAATAGCTAAATACGAAACATGAAAACCAGGGACAGTATCCTAAGTACCATAAATCATGTATGTGTAGATTTCACAAATTCAAAGAACTGCAGAAATTTTAGTGAGAGGACGGCGCTATCATCCACAAAGTCACAATTTTTAAAATCTCAGAACTTCAAATTCTGGAAAATCACATATTATTTTCTTTAGTTTTTTTTTTTTTAAGATTTTATTTATTTATTTGACAGAGAGAGATCACAAGTAGGCAGAGAGACAGAGAGGGGGGGAAGCAGGCTCCCCACTGAGCAGAGAGCCTGATGCGGGGCTCGATCCCAGGACCCTGGGATCATGACCTGAGCCAAAGGCAGAGGCTTTAACCCACTGAGCCACCCAGGCACCCCTTTCTTTAGTTTTCTGATGAGATTTCAATAAGAGATGAGGTGGAGTCACAAAACAAGGACAAGGCCACATTGAGGTTTTGGGTACAGGCCTTCTTATGCAGAGAGCTGCGGCCTTTCAATAAAAAACTCCCTGACCATTTCATAGATTTACAATAACTGAAATGTACTGCAGGCCTAAGAATTCACAGATCACATACAAGAGAAGACAGCTCACGCAGATGTTAGTTTGTAAAAGGAAGAAATACATAATAAGCACACGACAGAGGAGTGGAATATATATGCGTGACCATAAAAAAATGGATTGGCAAAACAAAACAGAATTACCTGTCCATAAAATAACAAAATCAGAGCCTCATTTCACATTATATATTAAAATAATATGTTATTTAATTTAATTATTTAAATTATTTAAATTTTTAATTTAATTTAATGAAATTATAAATTTTTAGATTTTTAAAAATATATTATATTTTATACATAATATATAATATATATTATATATTACATATAAATGTATAAATATGAAATATAAATAAAATTTAAATTAGATTTAAATTTAAATTAAATAATTCGATCTAAATCAAATTATTTAAATATTAATTATTTAATTTAATATAATAAAATAATGTGAATTAGAGTTGGCTACAAGTAGTAAAACCATAAAATAAAGGAAACTCAAGCTAAATCACTGATTTGTGGGAGAGGAATACAGAAAATATATGGATATGTATACAGTTAAGACATTCAAGTATTTTTCTTCACAAACAACTAAGAAGGAAATGTGTTTTAAACGAATAAGGGTGAATTTATTTAACATATGATGGGTTTGTACATAAATGATGTGGCCAATAAAAGCAGAGTCGCAGGACACGAACAACGTACAGATGAGACAGGAGTGATCACTAACACGTGGAAAATGTCCGGTCTCTCCACGAGCCACAGGAGGGCTGTGGTAACAGTGGTCCACACTGAGCATCTGTGAGAAGATCCGTCCGAGGATACCTAAGGGCGGCCAAAAGGCAGTCCGTGCCCTTTCGAATGCGGGAAGCAAAAATTGATAGAAAATCTTAGGCAACGTGTACCAAGAGTCTTAGAAATACTCAGACATTTTAAAGAAAGGGGGGACAAAAGATAAAGGGCATGAGCTTCAGGGACAGCCGGGATTCAAATCCCCCCTTCACCTCCCTTGACTCGTGAGTTCGAGGGAATCACTCAGCCTCGCCTCACCAGTGTCTAAAATAAGGATAAGTTCATCCTTACTTTGTAGGATGGACGTGGCACTTGAAATGTGTACCGTGGGTCAAGCATTTATTACAGTGACTGTCACAGAGTAAGTGCTCAATAAATCTTAGGTAAGGGCGCCTGGGTGGCTCCATGGTTTAGCATCTGCCTTCAGCTCAGGTCATGATCCCGGGTCCTGACATCGAGTCCCGTGTCAGGCTCCGTACTCACCGGAAAGCCTGCTTCTCCCTCTGCCACTCCCCCTGTTTGTGTCCCCTCCCTTGCTGTGTCTCTGCCAAATACATAAATAAAATCTTTAAAAACTCAATCTCAGCCAGTATCATTATCATGACCATGCTCACCACCCCCGAATCCACTCTGGAAAATGACCCAAGTACTCGTATGAGTTTGTAAGGATCCCAGAGAAATGTGTGCACACACACCTCTGAAGAAAAAGCTATAGTTAAATACAGCAAATGAAAGTGTAGTTACAGAATGTTATTATAACATTAGGGACGAGTTTAGTTTTTCTAGGTTTTTCTGGCTACAAAGAAAATGTTGCTTCTTAGAAGAAGTTACTATTTACAGTTATGAAAGTTTATCTACTATTGTGAGAAAAAGAAAGGGAAATCTCCCTGCTTGAGGTTATCTTAATTCTGTGACAATAAAAATAGTAAAATTTAAACAAAACCCAAGTTGTTTCCCCAAGCATCCTCTCCAGGCGTTAAGGCATTTTTATTTCTTCCCGTCCCCGAGGCATGTAAGGAAAGCATTTGAAGTAACAGGCGTCAAGAGGGCCACGAAGGTAGATTCCGAGCCCCGTGGAAAGGTGGTGCTGTCGCCTGTGCCCAGCGGTCCTCGGCTAACACACAGGGAGGCGGACCAGGGTATCGAAGTGTTCTCCGGGGCTCAGAGTGGAGGAAAGCTCAGATCTGTACAGAAGCAAAGGCACCAAAGTCCGATCCCTTCACCTCCGGCCCCTTTTGGAGCAAAACCTCGGAGACAAAGCGGAGGGGAGGCTTCTGAGGAGGGGGCATCCCCACAAGACGCCACGAGACGCCAGGACGCGCGCTGCTACGATCCCCTCTGGGTCCCCTCCGTTCCCTTCCTGGCTCTACCCGGCATCCAGGGAGTGACAAGGGCACGCAGCCGTGCTCATCCTGTGAAGGCAGCACAAGCACACTTCTCTGATCTGGCGGGGGGTGGGGGGTGACCCAGGCTCTCGCGCCATCTGCCTGCGGAGGGAGACGACGACAGCAGCAGCAACAGCTGGTGCGAGCAGCGGCAAGATGCCGGTCCTGCAAGTGACAAGATGGGGAATGACAGGAAACAGCTTTTCACTCCTCCGACAGCAAAAGCAGCGCGCAGCCCGCGTGCCCGTGTCTGAAAACCTCCAGCTGCTGCTCTCGCCTCCCATCGCCATCGCTTTGTTCAGACGACACCGGAGAGCCTGCCTGCGCCTTCCCCGGCCCGGGCTTTCTTCGGGGGACACACAAAGCCGGCAAACGCGGGCTTCTCCCCTCCTCCGTTCTCTTGCAGGCGATGCGGGATGAATTTTAAGTGTCGCCATGGAAGGAAAAAAAATGTGCCAACAGCAACATGTGAGCTTCTGTGAAACTTTTCCCAGTTGTCTTTTTCAAGAAAAATGTGCCACGTGCTGTGCTTTCTGGCACGTGGTAGAGAAGCGAACGTTAGACTTGGAGTTGAATTTCGGAGGAGCTGAGGGCTCAAAAGCCTACAGTGAGTGGTTGTGAGGATGGGGGCCCTTGGCCTCCACTGAACTACGACGTGCAAATGGTCGGCCTTGCCTCTTCGGCCGCTGCACTGCACGCCACCACGTGCGCTGCCTTCCTCTCCACCTGAAACGCTGCGTGATGGAGCCAGACAGAGGGCAGTACTAAAAATAATATATGAGGGGCGCCTGGGGGGCTCAGTGCGTTAAGCCTCTGCCTTCGGCTCAGGTCATGATCTCGGGGTCCTGGGATCGAGCCCCACATCGGGCTTTCTGCTCAGCAGGGAGCCTGCTTCCTCCTCTCTCTCTGCCTGCCTCTCTGCCTGCTTGTGATCTCTGTCAAATAAATAAATAAAATCTTTTTAAAAAATAAATGAAATAATATATGCATAGCCAAGTGTCAGAATTTCCAAAGACTGGCAAAAAATGTCAATCAAATATTCTCACTTGGAGATCCTTGTATGCTAAACACATAAAACCGATTTTCTAGGCACTTTGGAATATGCACGTGAAATACGTGAAAATTACACTGAGTAAAATTTAAAACTTTATTAGATGCCGCAGATCACATGTGGGAATCTGTTTTAGGCTCCATCAGTCTTTCTTGTCCTGTGTGACCTTGCACAGCGGATACACTACCCAACTGCCCCCTTCTCTCTCCTCCTTCATCAGGACAGCTCGGCTGCGAAGACCCAGGTCCAGTCCCGTCTCAGGCAGGCCTCCCGCTGGTTCCCTCCTTGAGCGGGCTCGTCCTTCCCCTGAACTCAGACAGCACGGGTGTGCCACGACAGCACGGGTGTGCCACGACAACACGGGTGTGCCACGACAGCCCTCCCGGCGGTAACTTCTCTGCCAAGAGGCAGATCTGCCACAACACAGAGTAAACTCCTCGACGGACGAGGTCGCGTCTGTCTGATCTTTCCACACTGGTCCTAGCATAACGCTTGGCAATCATTTTTTTTTTTAAATCTATTAATCACTACTATGCGCCAGACATCAGCGGTTCGAAGTCTGATGGAGGACAGTCCCTTCCCCTCGGGGGCTGAGAGCACAGTGTGAACCGGATATAAAGGCAGGAGTTGTACAATGTGTCTGGTGTTAGGAACGAGGCGCTGTGGAAGGACCGACCAGGCCACCCATGGGAGATGCTCAGTGAACGGTCCGGAAGGAAAACAGCCTTTACAACAGTCCGGCAGCTGAGTGAGCTCCCTGGAGAAGTCCGCTCAGCTGCGTAATCTGTGCCTCCGTCTCCTCGTCTATGAAACAGGAGAACCTCCTAAGATCTCATGAGAATCAAGTGAAATGGTATTTTAAGCATTTAGAACAGCATCTGGTGTGTAGTATGTACTCAACAGAAGTGGGGTACTACTTGCTAGTGGCTCTACTCCGACAAGAGTGAAGGACACACGAACTCCTTGATTCATCTACCGAGGGACGTACCTCTTCATGTTAATAAGCTCTCACGTCCCGTGTCTAACCCATCAGCAAATCCTGCCAAGCAGAAGCCCCTCACATCTCACTACCGCTACCGCCACGCATCTAAGCTCCCATCACTCTCACTTGGATGCTCACCCCGTTCACGGCCGAACCCGACTCCCTGCTTCCACTGAGGTCCCCACGCTCAGCGCAGTGGCCAGGGTGATCCCTTTGAGGTGTAGAAAAAGCATCCCCCTCTTCCCCAGTCCCGTCTTTATGGTAGCGTACGATGCCCTACACTTGGGCTGGCCTTTCATGTCTTTCCCCTCTGACTTCTGCTACTTCCTCACTGACCTCTAGCCATGCTGGTCTCCCCTTTAAAGCTGACTTTTGCCTCAGAGTCTCTGCCTTGCGGCTCCCTCTGCCCGCGGCGCCCTACTCTCGCATCTCTCACGGCTCATACCTTCTGCCTGTCCAGATCTCAAATGCTAACTCAACGGTCCTATGTCTCCTGATTGCTGGTGCCTTTTCTGAACACTTTATTTTCAATAGCAGCAAACCCCCACCCAGACACACCCCTGCACTCACTAGTCCCTTTACCTGCTCCGTTCTTCCCCGTTGCTCACAACCGCGCCCACCAGGATTTATCTGTTTATTCGGCACGGTCTCTCTTCCCCTACAAGAATCCAAATTCTACAAAGGCTGAGATTTTAAGCTGGCGTGGTCACTGTTAGATCCCTGGCATCTGGAAAGGCGTTTGGATCAGAAAAGATACCCAATAAATTTTTGAATAATGAATGAACGAGTGAATGAATGGCAACCGGAAATTATAAAGGAAAATGAAGGCACAAGAGAATTAATTCTACATTTATACTTAACAGTATGTGTATACTGGTTTACTATGCTTTATAGTTTAAACTCGGTTATCACACACAATCCCTTTTCTGAGCCCCGTGGACGTTACGTTTAGTGGGAAGAGAATAATCATCACCATTTCATAAAGGATAAAACAGGAATAGAAAAGTATTATGCAGTCAAACAGCCAGTAAATACGGGGGGGGGGGGGGGGGGGGGGGGGGGGGAAAAAAAAAAAAAAAAAAAGGACAGAAGCAGAAGCAGGTCCACTCTTCCAGCACCCTAGCCTACCTCTCAAGTCCGTAAAGACCATGACCTTGTTAACCTTAATAATTAACTGCCTCACAAAACATGCTGCCCGTTCCCTCCCTCTTAAATCCTAAGTAGCTGAACCTAATAGTTATGTCTAGAACACAAAGGGGCAAGAAGCGTGGGGCATCGCTCTATACTGTAACTTCTTTATATTCTAATACGACCTTTTTGCTTTTCAACAGAACTTTCTTTCCAATACAACAGGCAGCCAAGTCCGTCGACTGGGAAACAAGAATCTAAACCATCAGGTGTGCTACTAGGACATGCAGACAGGGACCCAGTGCACTAGCAACACTTACTCACCGCCCAGCTCCCAGTGAAGTGAGTAGCTGTAGACTCTGTCTGAGCAGCGGTTAAATCTTCACATCATTCTGCCTTGGACCGCAGCCGGCTGTGCCCTGTAAGCGCCCGGGACCCTCCCCACACACCCCCACTCTCCCTCTCTCCCTTTACCCCTTCCTCTCCTTCTCTCCCCACCCCCCGCCTCGGAAGCTCCTCGAAGGATGAGGGATGCATCTTGACGAGCTCAGCACTTTGATGACGTTTTTCACTGAAGTGAGTTCGCACGAATTTGAAGTGGTGCTGCACCAGGTCATAGCCGCTTACGCAAGAGCACGGAAGCAGAGCAGCCAAACCAGCAGCACTGAGTGACGCCAGAGAGGCTCTGTCCCCTCCACAAACCCAACTTTGAGTTCCGCCACGGCAGAGCAGCCCTCCACACTGCTTCATCAGCGCCCTCTGACTTACAGAAGTGGAAATAAACCAACCGGCTGGAAAAGAGCGACAGATCACGAATGCATTCTGCGGTACCTCTGGGTGGGGGGACACCTGTAACCGAGACAGCCAGGACTGATGTTGACGGGAAACTTCAGCCAGCCGTGACCTTTGGTTTGCAGTATTAGGAGTCACACAAAGTCGGACTGAGGCTGACGCCCCAGCAGTCCCATCACCCTTGCCCACTGTACAGGGACCACACTGCTTGCTTACGGGACAAACACCAGGTCCAGGCCTGGTGGAGCCCATGGAAGGCCCCCCACTCCTTGCCAGCAAAGGAGCACAGGCCTATGCCACTCAGGACATGCCAATGGAAGGTGACGGTTCTTACATTTCTGCCCGAAACTGGTCCAAAGAAACAGAGGAGAAGACTCTTCTTCCCTTGGGCAGAAGTCTGCTTGCTCTCAGAGTCTCTCGGTCTCCCCACTGTTGCTCAGACCCTTCTGCAAACAGCGGTGAGCCGACCACCTGACCCTGACTGCTCCTGTTAGCCATTCGCAAGCAGCTTACGGATGACGCGGACACCATGCATGCTAACAGGTGGGAGAGATAGAAATGGGCATCGTGGACACTCCATCCAGCTACCCTATCAAGCAGCCCTGAGGCCCTGCCCACCTCTGCACTTCCTGTTACATAAGCCAGTAAACTTTCTTATTGTTGAGCAAGTTTAAATCAGGTTTTCTGACACTCACAGTTGAAAACATCCTAACTTAAATATCATCTAATAGAAAAATCAGTTTGGTACCCATTTCAGCACCATACTTCAACTCAGAGCCACAGAACAATTCTCAGTTTTCGTGTGAAACTGACCTTATCAGTCGCAAACAAAAAACCATGTAACTTTAGTTTAGCTGGGTACACGAGACACCAGACATTAATATGAAACAGTACTTCATGAAATAACTCCAAGAAAAGAAGCAGTGCGAAACAGAAAACAAACACAAGTGGGCCAGGGGTCCCACTCTACCTGTCATGTCCAGAGCATTCACGGCGAGCAGGCCAGCTGCCGGCCCGTTCCTCGAACGGCGTCTGTGCTGGACAGCGTAGTGTCTGCACCTGAAACAATGTCCATGTCCTCCTCACCCGACGATACCACAAGAACGTGGCTTTGGGCGACCTGTGACTAAGAGACGGAATTATGAAAGAGAGATGTGCTCTAGATCCCGAGGCTAGAAAAACGAACACAGACTCTGAAGACCCTGATTCAAGTCCCCCTACACGGCTGGCTCCAAACCATCCTGAAGCCAGGGGAGTGAGCAGCAGATCCTGAGTGAGAGACAATGTGCCCACTTCCAGGCCTATCAGATTCCAGAAAGCACCTTTCTAGCAGGCCTTAATTCCGTCTCTGTGAAATGAAAGAGTTGTTTGTGTTCCTTCCTGAGACGGTCCGTCTCTGCTCCAATATGCTAGGCCACATAACCAATCAAAGACTCAATTTATGACTGTGCACAATGAGGATTTCAGTCTTAATACTTAGACTACTTATGGTACTCAGTCATAAATATTTATTAGGTGCCTACTATGTGCCAGGCAGTGTGCCAAGGCCCAGCAGAAAGGAAAAGATAAACTATGATTCTTACCCCCCAGAGAATTACAAACCCACGGAAAGGCTGTAATGAGTATAAAAGTTTAGGGAACTAAATTAAACCCAAACACTTTATAAAGTACACAAGTGTTAAGTCCCAGTGTCCTATGATGAAAATAAGGAATCAGAAGGATGATCTCCAAGTCCCACATGAATTTCAGAACTATAAAGAACTTATGCTCAAAGCAGAATAAAATGTTCTCGGTGGGTAATGAGGAGCAGTTTCCAAAAATCAATTTTAAAAGATTGTGCATCTAAGTCTGCCAAAACCTCACACATGACTTTCACCCTCGTTTTTCTTTGCTATTTCCACTGAGAAGCATGAAACAGTCAGAAACCCTTCCGGACTGGCCTTGCTGGTTATACCTCCTGCACCTTGAAACTTTTTCAAACCCCTCCTAAATTAGTTCTTACATTTTATTGAATAGGAAATGTGCCATTTATAGGATCCGATCTCTGTGGCTATGGGGTATTACACATATAGTGAGCAAAAAATACATATGGAACTGAATTTTAAGATTCATAATATGGAAAAATATGCAAACTTCATGCCTTACTCCTTGAAAGTTGTTCTGTTTCCTCAAACTTCCACATAACTACCAAGATTTTCCACACATTCTCCAGAGACGTTTTCTTACAACCACTGATTAAAATAAAGGTGGGGAGGTGTGCCCGGGTGGCCCAGTTGGTTAAGCCTCAGACTCCTGGTTTGAGCTCCACTCATGATCTCTGGGTTGTGAGATCAAGCCCTGTGTTGGGCTCCAAGCTCAGTGAGAATCTGCTGGAGACGCTCGCTCTCTCTCTCCCCCCTGCCCCTCCCCCTGCTCACAGACACAACCTCTCTCTCTAAAATAAAAAAATAAGATCTTTTTAAAAAACTTTAACACGAGACAAGTTAAATGTCTTTAAGCCATTATCAGAAAATCCTTCTTTGAGTACAGCTTTACTCTCTGTTACTCTCTTAAAGTAGCTTTTAAATCCACTGATTCACAGCTATTTGGAGCTTCTGAACTTAAAGATTAAGTCTGATTTACAAATAAGCTGAAACAGTAGAATGTGATATTAACAAGATCTGGGATCTGGGCAAACATTACCTTCAATTTTTCCATCCCCTCCTCCCCAAACACACACAAAGTAGTCACATACTCATTCCAGATTTTTATTAAGGAACTCAAAAATACCATTAGTTTTATTGCCAACCAAACACACACTGCATTCACTGAATGTGTCAGCTAAAAATCCTAAGTCTCATGTCTCTCAATTCAATATTTTCACAGGTTTTTGAACACAAGTTCACTTTCAGCCCTCATCAATCTTATTTTGGCCACTGCCCATATGATAAAAAAATCTACGTATGTATTGTTTCTCCCACCCTCCAAATTTATGATCCTTCCCATTATTGCATCATTTAAAACCATGTCTTCATTCCAGCAAGGACAAAATCTGAGTAAGATAGTCAAGGACGGTGATTTCTGCAATGATCCTAGAAAGTCAAAACCAGAATGAAATATGTTTTCTTGACCAGTGACCTTTAAAACAATTATAAAATTAATTGTGACTTTTAATGATCATAATGCCACCTAACTGATATTTTTCTAGTCACAAGAACACCATGAGAGACAAGGCTAAAAATCTTGCTGAAGTCCAATAAACTGAGTATATGACTTGCCTCTCAGTTAACATCCCAGCAGTTTTGCTTAAAAAAAAAAAAAAAATGTGGGGGGCGCCTGGGTGGTTCAGGGGGTTAAAGCGTCTGCCTTCAGCTCAGGTCGTGGTCTCAGGGTCCTGGGATCGAGCCCCACATCAGGCTCTCTGCTCGGCGGGGAGCCTTGCCCCCCATCCCGCCCCGCCCCCTGCCTCTCTGCCTACTTGTGATCTCTGGCTATCAAATAAATGAATTAAATCTTAAAAAAAAAAAAAGGAATTAGTGAATTCATGCTGGCCTTCTGTAAGAAAGTGCTTGTTACATCACTTATTCTGAAATACTGTCAAGCACCCACACGAAAGGTCACAGAATGGACTTACATGGTCTTCATTAAAGCCAAACCCATTGCCTCAAAAATGACAGGATGTCTGCACCACTTGCATCAGGAGACTTGAATCCGTTCTCCGCAGGGAGGCAGGTGCTCCTTACTACCCAGACTTGCACCTTCAACTTCTAGCACTACCCCCCGTTTGGTCAGAAGGTCACTCTCCTTCACAGAGAGGTCAAATGCAGAAGTGACAGAAAGGATTCCTGCACTCGGGGTCACCACTAGTAGGAGTCACCAATCTCAGACAAAACCTATAGGAGCCCTGATTTATTTATTTATTTTTTAATGTTTGAGATTTGTTAGGACTAGCTCTTTTTCCAGCCAGCACTGAACAAGCCTTCCAGTATCTAAAAGCACAGGCTCGGATCGGCCCATCTTTCTGTTGTCCCAACACAAATACAGAAGGCTGGGGTCAACGCCACGTCTGGTCCTTGGGAACTGGTGCTCTAGCCAACGGGCATGCAGTCAGCCATGACCGATTTTTTTGTTGCTGTTTTAAGGGGGGGGGAGAACCCCTCGTAACAAGATGACTGGAGACACTGGCCAAGAGGTGGCGCCATCTGCTAATCTGGGGGAGAACAGAAGCTGCATGAGAGAGAGGTCGGCAATGGGGCAGACGGGCTCCCTCAGTCCCATCTACTCTGCTCCCGCTTGTGTTCCGTAACGTGAGTGAATGATAGAAAGACACGTCTCTCTGTCCCAATACAAAGATGAAGGGAGAACACAAAGCTGAATTAGCTCCCTCTCCTGCCCCTTCATTCCAAGCAGTCCCCATCCCGTCTCCCTTTGCGGAAGAAGGCAAACATTTCACTCTGAGATGAGAGACCATGAAGGTATTTCCGAACGCTCACTACGATGATGTGTCCCGCTGCTGTTCTTCCGGTGAGGTGACAAAATGTAACTTGTACGACTGTACACAACAGATATTTTATCTCTAATGACCTAGCTCTCTACGAGAATGTTAAAACACTAGAAGAGAGGACCGGTAAAAGATACATGATTACAGCGCAGTCTGGGGCCTGGTGACAGGGGACACAAAGCTCTTCTTGATCCCACCACTGCCGACCTCTCCTAACTCCTCCTTTCCAAGTGACACTCCAGTCATCCTATTCTGGTCGTAGTTCCCTGATGTTACCAGCCTGAATAACGCGCCTCTGTACAGACAGTTCTGCTCTCAAGCTGATTCTGAAAACCTGACTTTGTTCCAATGCAATCGACCACAGGAACAATGTCAGCACAACGCGGATTTTGCATTTGCTTGTGTACAACGCGGTATGCCAGAAATACTCAGTGAATAAAAAAAAAAAAAAAAAACTGCATCTAGCTGAGCTGTGCAGGTACATACAGAACACACGGGCACATACCTCGAGCATTTGCCAGCTCCCTCGGCTCACTGTGTGCATCACGAGCCACCCACCCCCACCCGCGCTCCACCCCACATCAGGTGTCCCAAGTCACCGCTCAGTCCAGGGAAGCCGTCTTCTACTGCTCCACAGTAGTCACAACCTGCACGCTTCCAAAACCCACTTACACAGGCAAACTTCAGTCTTTTTCAATATACAGCGCCGTGTTTAATTTTTTTTTTTTTTTTGGCAACCATTTAACATGTGAAACACTGTAATGCTATTTTTACTAGGTTCTCGTTTTCTTCTGTCACTGATGGAGCTTTTGAGTAGCAGCACACACGGAAGACCTGTGACATACAGGTCTCACTCCAGGAAAGGAGTGCTCACCACTGGGCTTTGCATATGGAAGGCTCTCAATAAACACCTGAAAAGAATGGAGGAAGGTTAATTCGAACACTCTTTTCCAGCCAACATTCTGTATTCTTTAGAGATAAATTTTGCAAAAAAAAAAAAAAAAAAAAAAAGTCATAGTCACACATGCCCTCGGAATGCAATGTATTAATACCCCTTTCCAACTGGTCTTTACTGCTAAGGAATTTAACAGGTCGGAAAATAATCGCCTTCACTCTCGAGAGCAGAAACAGCAGCGTGACCAAGTGAAATGTTCTTCCCAAAGTCCTACAAGGAATTGTGGCAGAACTGGACCTATGATCTACGTCGTCTGATTGAGACACCAACCATTTGCCCCCATCTACCCATCAGGGTGGGAACAGTAATGGGAAAATGCCAGGGCCCTGAACCGTTCTCTGCAGTTCAGAAGTGAGTTCTTGGTGAGGAAGTTCCAACAGTCCCCTCCCCTTTCCTTCAAATGCTAATGATAAAATCAAATCTGTCAAACACTGTACTTTGGTAAATGGTTACCCTGATTTGTGAGACAGTGAACTCCTGTTACAGAGAAAACTACGGGCAGCTAGTGTACAACTATCAGGTGTAACTATGCAGGTAGTATATAACCAACAGCAGGACGTAACCCACCAAGTTCAGGACTCTCTCTCACACCCCAGAGACATGGCACTGGAGGGGCCTTTTGTGTGAGAGGCTCTCCCCCAGATGTCTGCAGAGCTCACCCTCTCGCTCCAGCAACTACGTGTTTAGAAGAACTGGAGGACATTATGCTGAGCAAAGTAAGTCAATCAAGGAAAGACACTTACTATATGATTACACTCGTGTGGAATAATAGAAATAGCACAGAGGATCATAGGGGAACAGCGGGAAAACTGAAAGGGAAGAAACCAGGGAGGGAGAAAAATGAGGGATCTTGATCACAGCAAACAAACGGGGGTTGCTGGAGGGAAGTGGGTGGGGGATGGTGTAACTGGGGGATGGGCACTGAGGAGGGCACGTGATGTGACAAGCCCTGGGTGTTCTGTGCAACGGATGAATCACTAAACTCGACATCTGAAACTGATGATGTAGTATATGTTGGCTAATTGAATTTAAATTAAAAAAAAAATAAAAACAAAAAAATAAAATTCACTTCAGTGAGTTCTACCCTAACCACCTCATTAAAAATTACACGATTCAACTACGTTAAGGAGGTTTTCCTCTTTCTATGCTTTCTATTTCTATTTCACCCTCCAAAATTCTTTAAGATTTATGTGTTCACTCTTCCCCAAGTTTCTCATTCGACTTTAAGCTTCATGAGAGCAGATATTTTTGTCTATCCGGTTCATCGCTGAACTTGCAACATTACCTGACATACGGCAGGAAATAACTTGAACCAATAAAGACCCAAATGCACACACGAGCATGATTCTCTAAGCTATTAGAAGAATGAAATTAATAATCTCAAACGCACAGAACCAGGGACCTTCAAGAAGCTTGCTCCAGTACATGAAAACTAGGGGAAGCTTCTGGAATCATGTTAGACAGCTTTCCCACACCTGTGGTTCATTCAGAAGGCTGGACACACATTCCCCTTCTAGGGAGCTCTTAGAATTAGAAGAAGCTTTTTGGTTGTTGGTGTTGTTGTTTTAAATGTGAATGTGCTAATATGTATAGTTTGAGGCAGATTTACTTCACATCATCATTTTTCTTCAAAAAAGAACAACCAAATCACTCTTCTGCAACAGAGCATCTGCAACAAAGTGTCTTGAAAATAAGAGGTGGGAAGAGGGGCTCTGGGGACGCATTCAGAAAGAACTCACAACCGAGAAGGCAGGGCTCACAAAATAGACACCAAAGCATTTCACGGCAAAAACCTCTAGAAATGGCAGAATATTTCACTGTTTCTTGCTCCTAATCTGCTCAAAATCCAACAAAGGCTATTAATACACCCTAAGGGTCAAGTTCCTTCTCTTTCCCACTGGGCTTAACAAAAGGAACTCATCATGGCTACCAGCAGATGCCGTATTCAAAACAGCTCACACTCAAACACTTGGCTCCAAGGCAGACTGAGTGAGTCGATTTAATCTCATGCTAAAACCAACATTTCATACATAGAGTGTGACCATCAAATAAAAAATCAGGTGCATCCCTAAAAAGATGGTAGTTCTATGTATACTATTTGTTAGAAGACATAATAGAACCAGTGGCTTGACGTTAGCATCCCACACCTCTCCAAACTTTTTTTCCTCTCCAAACTTCTAATTTCTCATGTGGAAATGGGAATGATCCCACCTGAGTCTGTCTCACCGGGAACTGTAAAGATCAAACGAACTAAGCCAGTTCTCTCTCTACGTTCAGTTTCAAGTAAGAAGGAGGACTAGACAGACACTCTCACCCTTAGTGCACCTTCACCATCACCGGGGAGCTTAAAGAAAAGATGGCGGCCCACCTCGCAAATATGCTGTTTATATGGTGTGGAGCTGAGCTTCGGTATTTTTTTTTAAGCGTTCCAGTTCTGGGTTGTATTATCATGGAGCCAGATTTGAAAACTGAAGATTTAAATTCTAATACCCAGATTTACAAGATCTGGGGTGTGTCAGGTAATACGTGTTCTTCCCATAAACACGCCTGCGTGATTCTTAAAATCCAGTCGTATGAGAAACACTGGCCTAGTGCTCATCAACAAAGCATTTAAACCATTCACCATGGTACCTAGTATATAAGTACTCAAACTATGGCAAAATATAAAACCTATATTATAGCATATGCTATATTAAGAATCCAGGGTGATTTGGAAGGAATCCATAATCACAAACTAAGTAACGGATAGTTAATGACTAAACAGGCTTTATCTTTGTGACATTCAGACTTCTGGTTGTACTTTACCAAATACACTAGGAAAGTACTTATTGAAAGCATGTATTAGAAGTTCTAAAGTTTTCAGAGCTCTCTATAAAGGAGCTATCGGAACACTATGTGCTATAACTTTAGGAGGAAGAGGAGGGAGATGAATGGGCGGGAGGAAGAAGGGAAGGACAAAGAAAACAAATCATGTAAATATTAGCCTTGGACAGTGGGGAGGGGAGTGTTTCCGGGAGAGTCGTTGACAAAAAGTACTTTGGTTAAACACTTGTGTGGTTTTTGTCTCCAGATGAGGCTGAGAACGAATATTTATTGACTCGGGCTCTGTGCCAGGTCTCCCACACCTGAGGTCTCAGTCAGTCCTCCCAACAGCCATGCAAGGGAGCCCTCGCTCCCCACAACCCCACACACTGCATCCGCACAGAACACAATCAGGCTTTTTTCTCCCAGCCTCCCAGAGGCCTGACCACTGGCTCCTCTGACGGAGCGAGGGTGTAGACAGCCAAGGCTCCTGGTAGCGCACCTGGTCGTGTGCACACGCCTCATGCACGGTGTCTGCTGCGGATTTATGAAAGGGATTCCAGAGTCCCTACCTGCACTGCCTTTTGTGACACAGCACCTCCAACAACCTCTACGCGACAGGGGGACAGCAGGACCCTGGCAGGGTCATCGACCATCACTGAGGGAACTTAGAGACTCGTGCGCAGGGAGTTCTAGGAGTGGACGGCTCACTACAATGGCCAGTCAGAGTCCTCATGGTCGAAGAGAAAAGCTGACTTCTTTGGAGATAGTCTCGTTTCAAGAACAGCAAAGTGGGCTGCTAACTTGCCTTGCTGGGCCCACCTCAGAGGGAGAGGAACTGTGGTAGGAGACGGGTTGAGTGACTCGGGTCGGAGCCAGGCAGGAAGTCTCGCAAGAGCGGTACAGGTTCCTAAAATGCTCCTGACTTGGACGCATCAGTCACGTGTCAGATATATTTTGGGATGTCGAGCACAGTCTTAGAGTCCCACTGAGTAGTGGATTAAGTGGGAAGGAATATGAAAATCCACCAGAAAGAACTCTTCCCCAAAACACCAGAAGCAGCAACTCCAATGGCGGCAGACGAGGCCCTTGGCCTCCTCCAGGCGATGGCGGCCGAAGGCCTTGCCCGTGGGGAGCCTGGCTGCCGGGGCGACGCTGCGCACACCAACTGAAGACCGAGCCGGAGGACAACTCCTAAGCATGAGCTGTCCCAGAAAGCAAAGGGCAACCTCAAGAAGATGAGAAGCAAGAGGAGGAAGATCCCTTCTCAGAAACGTCCTCCTTCATTGTCTCAGGAGGCATTTAATTTCTATTTTTTTCCTCTTCTTTGAATTCACAAAGGCCAAATCTTCCAGTCAAATTAGAGTGCAGTAAAGCATTAAGTCAGCATTCAACAGGTTTAATTACTGTGTAAACGAAAGAAATTATTATTCATTCATGACATTTATTTCGGATCCAACGTTAGCTGCTTTTATATGAAGCTGGGGGTGGAGGGGGTATAACTTCGATGGGGAGAGAAGAACGAGAACCGGGATATATAATTACAGCTGTATTTCTCTGCCAAGCGTTACTGAGCCTAAACAAAAAGTGCTTGTTTGCTCTCTTGAGAAAAAACATGTGATCCGTCAGTGTTGGCTCTGAAGAGCTACCCCCCCCAGCGCCCGCACGCACACACACTCACACTCACACCCGGCCAGGATTGACAGGTATCCCACCATCTGAAATGCTGATCAATACAGGGCTTTGGATAAAGGCTGGTACTGCCCATTGTGGTTCAGGAATCCCGAAGTCTGGGAACGATGTCCGCAGTCGGGCTCTACAGAGTAACAGTCACCCCACTGGACCAGGAGAGGAAAGAGGCCAGCGGATGCGATCGGGACCACTGGACAATGCCTCCTTTCTAACGAACTTCCACAGAGTTTAAACATCTCCCACAAGCAGAAAAGAGAGAAGCTCACACACTCTCTCTCTCTCTCTCTCACACACGCCTCCAAAACTAAGCCACATGAGGCATAATTTATCTCTTATTCTCAGCTGTCCGCCTAGTGGAAGGAACTGCAGGAGAGTGTACCTGGGGAGCGAATTCAAAATAGGGGGAAATGTCTGTGCACAAATCCACACACCACTAAATGAGAGAGAACCTGCTACCCGAATTGTGAAGCCTCCATGATTTTATCAGAATATAGACACTATATGCTACAATTCCACTAAGATGTTTCAGGTTTTCCAAAGGACCCTTTGGGCAAAGAAAAATGCCTCATCAAAGCGTACCCTCTTCCTGCTCCAACACGAGCACACGCACACACAAACACACACGGAGATATTTTTGGAACCAGTCATTTCGAAGTCTTCCCTAAACCCCTAACCACCCGCGTTTAATCACAGCAAATACAACAGCGGTTAGGAGTTGGCAGTAACAACCTCAGTGTGTCTTAAAACCAACTTGTGTGAGACCACACAAGTTGTGGACAAGAAATCACCGTTGAGTAATTCAGACTGACTCCGGGACCAAGCACCATCCAGAGAAGTCACGATAATGAAGCGGTGCGTGCGGAAGTCGAAGGTTTACTTGTGCACCTGGAAGGCCAACTGAGTACCGTGGGCTGGGAAAATACCGTAAAATTTTTGGAGGCTGAGTGTTTTAACCAGGCTTAACGTCTTTCTGCTTGTGAGAGTCCCAAAACCCTCAGTTACTGGTGGAAAGCAGAGAACATGCTTTTCAGGATAAAGGGGATCGTTTAGGAACTATGTCCAAAGACAAAAGTGCTTATGCATTATCGCGGTAATGACTGCTAAAAGCCGCAGCGTCGTAGCAATGTCACAGTCGATGAAACATTTGTATGTATTAACACTTGGCTGAGATTCAGCATTAAGTACAGGCTTGGTAGCCAGTCAATATTCTAGTCCGACACCAGATTCCTCCAATTCCTGACCTCTTAATTTCAAACTGTAACTACATAAAGCGAAGAAGTGTTCGTGAAAGCGCTATTAAATCTCTCTTCATTTATTCTCTGACCGAGCTCTGAATCTTGGTACAGATCAGGGCTGGGACCATCACAAGTTAGGTTTCCCTGCAGCCTAACCCAGCTAGCTCCACAGTTCCTGTCTATACACTACCTAGGTCCTATTTTTTTTTTTTTTTTAAGATTTTATTTATTCATTTGACACAGAGAGAGAGCATGAGCAGGGGGAGCAGCAGGCAGAGGCAGAGGGAGCCTGATGCAGGGCTCGATCCCAGGACCCTGGTATTATGACCTGAGCTGGAGGCAGATGCTCAACCAAATGAGCCACCCAGCAGCCCTGCCCCAAGTCCTGGTTTTGTCCTCTTTGAACCTTTTGCTTTCCTCAACGTCATTGTCCCAAATTTTATTCGACTTAATACTCTGCCAGGAAAAATCTGTTTTATTCTGCTTAAATAGGCCTTAAATAGGCCTTAAAAGAAATAGCCTTCCTTTTCTCACCTTTAGAAAGTGAAAGAATGATAACGTGGAATTTAAAAATATCTGTACTTTCGAGCCTCATTGCTGATTTTGCTGCCCCAGCCCCTTTTCTTATACTCTCAGGTAACCACAGCTCAAGTCCTGCTTAAAGGATTAACTCCGCCTACCTTGGGGTCCCCGCAGTTTGGGGAGGTCTAAGAGGGTCAGGAGAGTCACCCCTTCCAAGGGGGTGTTTGTGACAGATCTGGCCAATCAGTTCCAATGGACTGAGTTAAGAAGAGCCACAGGGCAAACTCAGAAGCAGAGGGGTGGCAGCAGGGTTCCTCCAGCTGGGAGGACAAGAATGAGGCTTACTCCGTCCCAGGAATGCTGAGCAGGGAGAACATAGTCATCTTTACTTCTACACAAGAAGCCAACACGGAGAAAACAGCGCCAAGGGATGGAGAGAGATCACGGAACACAATGGGCTCCTGAAACTCAGGTGCTTTCCGCAAACTCTGTGATTCTCAACCCGGCAGAATTCCAAGTTGGGACTGAGATGCAGGGACGTGGTGACGCCACCTGAGCCACGCAGGCGCGCCTCCGAGTTTCTAAGTAAGGGGCTGAGATTGGACGAGTTCCAAAGTCTTCCTCAGCTCTATGAGAACTTTTTTATTAAAGACTGAGTTTTCTAGAGTGTACGCAGGCTCACGTTAAAACTGAAAGAAAGGTACAGAGAATTCCCACACAATCTGTGCCTCACCTGATATCAACATCACTCACCAGAATGGTAATTATTATTTTTTTAAACCAAGGATGAACCTACACTGACATATCATAATCATCCGAAGTTCTATGATAACTTTTAACTTGCTAATGATTTAGATGATCACGTCATATACTGTGAAATTTCCTCATTACATTTCAGTAGATCTAAGCTCCCAGAAAAAGGTGTAAAGTTCCATTTCTTCTACTGTCCTGGGTAAACAACACATACTTGTATTCCAGATGTGTTAACCATGATCTCTTTTTCTAAATATTATAAGGAAGTTTTCATCTGAGGGCTATCTGTGGGCGAGTCCATTCGGGATACAGTGACAACAACGACCTAACTCATCGGTTCCCATCAGGCTGGTTTTCGTCTAGTGAGCCACTCCTGTAATGACTCTGACAGAACAGCTGGATGGATGGGGCAGTCCTGGGGACCACAGCTCGTTCTGCGATGGGAAGGCCCAGAGGAAAAAGAAAAGGTTTAATTCACACTGCTGTGGCCCAGATCTGTCTTCCATCTTACCTTTCCAAAATGCTTTTCATCACCTCAGCACGTCTCCCTGGACCGCAAATCACTTTATTAAAAGCACAAATAAAATCACTCTCTGCTGTGCAGAGAAGAAAAATAAAGGAATGAAGAGGGTCCTGCACTGACCCTCCCAGAAGGTCAGAGAGACCCGCCCACACGAGTTGCTGCCTCTCCCGCTCTCAGCTCCCTTTCCCAGGTTCCCTTTTCACTAATGACTTCTACATGAATTACGCATAGGCTTTCTCTTCTCTTTACAAGCTCCCATACTCTTCCTAAAAGACAAGTCTCCCCTTCCCACTACCCAGCACGTTCGTGAATCGACTGCAGACTAGCTCTACTCTCTCGGCCTTAAGCTACGTAAATACGGCCATCAAGAGCTGACACTCCGCGGGACACTTGTCATGTGCCGGCGTGGCCCTATTTCATGCCCTTCCGCAGACTGCCTCTTTCGGTCCTCACCAACCGACCCCATGAAGCATGCACTATGAGCCCCGTTCTACGGACGGGGTGACTGAGGCACAGGGCGGCAAAGGAAGACGTACCGACGCCCACCACGTCTTCGTGCTGCTAGTTTTGTTTTAAAATCACCTCTCTTCTGTAGTGAAAATAGATGCACTTTTTCCCCTCCCACCGTCTTCTTGATGTCCAGCTGGACACGGCTAAAAGGTGGCAGCAGTTATTAAATTTACCAGCCAAAACCTAGAAATACAGAGAAACCATCGATGAACCCATGAGCCCGGTCGCATTCACCCCTTGAACCGCCAGTCACAAACACTCCTTCCCTCTTCTCCCCCTCATTCCATACACCAAATACTGACTAAGTAACTACTATGTGTTGGACAGCATCCTGGAAGCTGCACGTTCTCTAGTGGCTGTTCTGAGCAGCTCCATTTTTCATTCTAGATACATGATTTCAACAACTTTCTACCTTGACGAGAATTTTGCACGTAATAAATGGATCTGATCTTCAACGCTGACTGAAAACACAGAGAGCGTCAGCATTTTCTCAGACAGGCTTCCTGAGGCACGACTGACACGCGGGAATACCGGACGCACGATCCGCCGCACACAGGATGGCACCTGTGAAAGCACAAGGCTCGCACCTCTCCGCGGAGCACCACTTCCTGTCCTGCAACATCACACAAGGGCCCACACGCGGTGCCAAGAGTTCGCCCCGATTCGCCACATTCAAGCCAGCCTGTCTGGAGCTGCAGGTTACTACACGGACCCATCCCTGGGACCACAGGACGGCAGAGGAGTTGATGGACCACCCACGCCCTTCGTTAGAAAGTATTCCCCAACCCACACACCCGTAAAGCTGCGCCGTCCAAAATCATGATACACTCCAAGTCTGTCTTTACATCTGCTCGTCTTCCTTGTTTCTCCTGCCCCTTTTCCAACCTCACTCTCCTCTACTCATTCACACTTTACTCCTCCTTTCGTCTACAAGTGCTCCAAGGCAAGATGCTGCTAAAATCACTCATACTGAGTTAGCACGTCACGAAGCTGAGCCGGCTCACTGGCCTACCGCTCCCAGGAGCAGTGGAAATTAAACAGGCCACCAATGTCTAATTTTTCAGTTTAGACCATCAGCTAGTTAGATGCGAGGACAGAGTTCTGACAGATCAATCATTTCCCTGAAACCTTGCTGCACGGGCAACCGTGAATCTCCTCCTGGGTCATCAGGTTCTGGTTCACTCATTGGTTCAGGAAATAGCAGCCACCGGTCACATTCCTGCTACTGTTTCAGGTACCAGGAAAACCCTGTGCACAAAACAGACAAAAATCCTGCCCTGGAAAATGTTATAACTTACACAGGGTGGCACATAAAACAAAGAACTCAACGAGCAATAAGAGATTGTTGACACTTGGCATAAAACGTTAATCGCTCTTTCATAAATAAACAAATACACACACAGGTTGTGAGAAGCTCATCCTCTTGTGGAAACGACCACATGACACACTGCAGAGGCCAGGAAAACGAGCAGGGAATCCAGGGCCAGCACCGGCCCGCTACGCCGCTCTGGCCACGTCTCACTCTCTCCTGAAAGAGACAAGACTCAGCTCGAAGAGTTCTAAACTCACCATTTTATTTTATTTTTTTTGTAAAGATTTTATTTATTTACTTGAGAGAGCATGAGCAGTTGTGGAGGGGTGAGGGGAGAAGGCGCTCCTGGAGCAGGGAGCCCGACGTGGGACTCGGTCCGGGACGCCAGGATCGTGACCTGACCCGAAGGCGGACACTTGACTGACTGAGCCGCCCAGGAGCCCCTAAACTCACCATTTTTGGTTTTCTAACTGTCTCATGGAAGAACATGGGTCACGAAGAGAAGACTGATGGACAAGGGAGACCACTAATTCTGAAGGAAAAGTCTCAGTAAAGAGCAAGTATCCTTCTTCATGTCAACAAGAGTCACCAACCTCTCAAGAGGCATCCCCAGGCCCCTGCAGGCACCAAGGTCAGGCAGCCGCAGTGAGGGCCGCAGATCGCGTGCAAAGCCACACTCACGTAATTATTCGTCGTCCTCGTCTCCCTCATCCTTCCCCAAACCCCCAGAAGTCTTCTTGGTTTAAAGCAAAGTGATGACACTTACCTTCCCCGTTGGAAGTAGGGTACCGCCTGGCACAGTAAGAAGATGAACTAGGTAACTTAAAGCTCGTCAACTACTCGACGCCCTACGTACTGAGGGTAACACTGAACAAAGTGGCGAACAAAGTACCCCTCCCTAGACACGCGCAGCGAGTTCCAAATACATCTGCCAGCAGGTGACCCGGCAACGCCTGGGATGGCAGATGGGCTACTGCCCGCACTGCACCTGCCGCTCTCGACCAATCACCAACTGAAGGATGACACTTGTCTCCACAACCGGTCTCTGAACAGGTTCGACTAGCAGAGCCTAAATGCACCCGCTGGAACGATGGCATCATCACGCTCGGTACTGAAATAAGGATGAGAAATGGACTCGCTTTGCAAACAGCAAACAGCCTTCCACAGAGTGCGGAAGTGATGAAAAATCACCCCAAAGTGTCACAGCCACAGGCACGGGCTCCGTCCGTTAGGCGTCTGACTCCTGGTTTCGGCTCGGGTCGTGATTTCAGGGTCGTGAGATCGAGCCCTGCGTCCGACTCCACACCCAGCATGGAGGCGGCTTGAGATACTCCCTCTCCCTCCGCCCCTCCTGCTCGTGCTCTCCCCCTCTCTCCCTCTAAAATCAATCAATAAATCTTTAAAGCATCATTAGTTTTCCACACTTTATTGTATTTCCTCTCCATGTCCTACTATAAAAATTTTAAATCCACAGAAGTCAAAAGAGAACAATGAATTCCCATATGCTTTCACTCAGATTCACTCCTTGTAATAATTTGTCACAAAACTAACATTTTCTCACGTGTGCCCGCCCTCTGTCACCTCTCCTTCTTCCCCATCTCCCTTCCCTCTGTCCCTGCTCCATACCTTCTACACACACACACACACACACACACACACACACACACACACGTGCACGCACAAACATGACACATCTTGTTGAACCGTTTGAGAATAAATGAGAACTGGCATTTCACCTCTTCACTGCAGCATGAATTAAAAATAAGGAGATTGTCCTTCATGACTACAATATCACTAACATGCTCACACAGTCTGATGGTCACTCAATGTTATCATCTACTACAGTCCAATTTTCAAACTTCCCTAGTTGTCCCCCAATGACCTTTATAGCACTGCCCTCAACCAGGGACTCAGTCAATGCTCCCAATCCGCTCTCCGATGGCCGTGTCTCTTGAGTCTCCTTGAAGCTGTTCCCTGTCCCCTCTTCATTTAATTCAGTTTGCTTCAGCCAAGGACCCCAAGTTCTAGGACTGCCACGTGAACTGAATTACGGTATCAAATCACTCTTTTATAAATAGCTGTAAAATGTCTTAATCCATCTGGGAGAAATGATGGCGTGATAAGGAATGGCTTTAAAATTTACAGACTGAAAACTCTCCATCTTCTCATCTCAACAATGGGCTTGTGAATCCAGAGGAACACTGTGCAAGTGCAGGTTTTCAGATCTTATCTTCAGACTTTCTGAACCTCAAACCTACTGCTTCTGCGACTCTAAGATAGAACTCATTAAATCTAAGAGAATTTTTATAAAAGATTGGGAAAGGACTACCCAGTGTATTTGAGTCAGATGTAACCCCAAAATTAACCAAGTATCTGCTTATTAACTTATTTCCTACTTTGAAATCAGAATCTCAGATATGACCATGCACAGAAAAATTAGAGTAAAATTTGAAGGAACTATTATTTGATCTGGTAATAACTAAGTTCTCAAAGCAAATCTGGAAAACTACTCAGAACATGACAAAATAATAATGTTGGTATGTACAATTTCTATTGTGCCCTTCAATTTTTAAAAAACTTAGTTCTCCAAGCCAGGAACACACTCTTAGTCAAGGAGGGAGGCTTAGAGACCCTTAGTAATACTGGAAAGTTTGCAATGGACTTTGGCCAAAATCAATAAAGTTCTCACCTGGCAACTGGCTTTACTACCAAGAGTGGCCATTAGTGGTGGGAGGAAGGGGAACTGTGATTAGCAAGATAACTTCTCCATGCACACTGGATTGCTAGCAAGAATTCCAACCAACAAGTCCAGATTATAAAAAAACACTGTTTGAGAAACCATAAGTGACTCTTAATCTCACAAAACAAACTGAGGGTTGTTGGGGGGAGGGGGGTGGGTTATGGACAATGGGGAGGGTATGTGCTATGGTGAGTGCTGTGAAGTGTGTAAACCTGGTGATTCACAGACCTGTACCCCTGGGGATAAAAATATATTATATGTTTTTTTAAAAAAAAAAACACTGTTTGTAGGATTGAATCCAACTTAATTTTTTTTATTCACTAACACAGCCCTAGACGTGCACGAGGCATCCTACCAGGTGTTGGGGGGGTAACAGCGAACATCCTCAAGGTCCTGCTCTTCCTGAACTTACTTTCAGTGAGAAATGCCAGACCTCCCCACCCGAAAACTCTAAATGCATAAGTAACTACATTTACAAGGAGATCTTTCCAGACGGCGGTAAGTGTTATTAAGGAAACTTTGAGAAATAATGACAGAGCAAGTAAGCCGTGATCAGAGAGGATGACACTGAAGGGGTAATGTCTGAATTAAGGCAGGATGGAACCCCTCCCCCCAGGTGAGTCCGTGTAGCAGAGAAACCAAGGTCACCTGAACATGTCCAAGAACTAAAGGAAGGCTGGGGAAGGTCTCCTGGAGGCCGGGAAGGACAAAGGGCCTAGAGGAGGACAGGGGTCGCTAAGAATCTCACAGGCCATGAGTAAGCGTTGGGACTTTATTCTCAGTGGACTGAGAAGCCCTAGAGGCTCTTGAGCAGCAGAATGCTAAAATGTGACTACGTTTCCAGCAAATGATATTGGCTGACACATACAGAATGAAAAACCGTCACCGCTACGAAAACGGTGAACACTGTGTCTCCATGTTGCTGCCTATGCTTCAGAGCGATTTCCAGGACTAATGAGAAGTGAAAGTACACCAGTGGGCAGAATGATGGAGACACACAGCTGCTAAACCTGGTCCTGCGCCACTCCTGAAGTACAAAGACAAGAGTGAAGTACAGGGAAACACAGCACTCTCTGTACACGCGCCAAGTGCACGCGGGGGCATGACGTCAGCCAGATGGCAGACTAGGAAACACCAGCCTTGTCACAGTATGGGGCCGCCTGCCCCACCCTGGGAAAACAAACAAACGAAAGACAATTACAAAACTATCTATGAATGAAAATCTTCCCCTTTGGGCTCAAGAGTCCAACTGAGAAACTACAGCAACACATTGCTGGGGAGATGTGCTTGGCTGAGACATCAGGTGACCAGCAACAAAGAAGAAAGCGGAGGGTCTCAGCACCAGCCACACAACAGGTGCCATCGTGGTCTCCAGCGGCTTGTTGTGCAGAACACGCCGGCAGCCTACGCCGCTGCAGACCTCAACAGCTCTCATGACAGCTGTGACCCCGAGAGACGGACACAGTCCTGTGCAGCCCCCGGAAGGAGCTGCCCCAGGACCAGGGGCGCCCCTCACCAACAAGACACGTCTTGGACTCCAAAGGTGTGGCTGCTCCACGTGCACCCACACCCCAGACCGCAGGGCCACAGCCTGTGCATGTGCATGTGCATCTTGGGCACTGCTCTGTGCGGGCCAGCACCCCGGACCCCAGAACTGCAGCTGCTTAAAAAGCATCCACGCTCCAGACCCTGGCTCCATGGCTGCTCCAGAGGGGCCCACAATCAGGCACCAGTGCCACCACGGTGACAAAGGCATCTGCAAGCTGACCTGGCACAAGGATGATTCACTTGACCAACACACCTCCATCGGGAGGAAAGGCAATCAGGAGGTCTCCAGCAGACTTTGCCATAAGACCCCAAGAGCCCTCACCACCACTGCAAACACCCACAGCGTCGGCCGCTGAATGTCGACCTTGGCCGACGAAGCTTCACAGAAACTGCACCACGGAGCCTACCCCTGAGCCAGATCTGCCACCAGTAAATGAAGACACTTCCCTCCAAAAAGAGTCTGTAAGGACCAGAAGAGGTAACTGGTCCATCAAATGCACCGACATGAACCAACACATTCTCTGTGACAAACCAAAAACACAAAATTTTTTCCCGAAAAAAAAAATCAAGGAAATGTGACACTGCCAAAGGAACACAATAATGTTCTTCTCCCTCTCTTAAATAAATAAAATCTTTAAAAATTTTTAAAAAGCACCAGTATGCACTGCCAACAAGAAACTCATTTCAGCTTTAAGGACATATACAGGTTGAGACTGGAAGTACAGAGAAAGATATTTGATGCATATGAAAAACAAGAGAGCAGGCATAGCTCCACTTGTATCAGACAACAGACTCTTAACTCAAAAAAAGGTAACAAAGATAAGAAGATCGTTATATAATGACAATGGGTTCCATTTGCCAGGAGGATATAACAGTTATAAATAAATAAGCAGCCAAGAGGGGAGCAACAACATAGCAAATATTAACAGATCTGAAGGCCTCGATGCATGGCGGCACAGTGTCGGTGGAGCCCACAACACCCGGATTCCACACTGGGCCGGTCATGCTGAAAATAAATAAGTAAGAAAATTCTAGATTTTGGGGCGCCTGGGTGGCTCAGTGGGTTAAGCCTCTGCCTTCAGCTCAGGTGATGGTCCCAGGGTCCTGGGATCGAGCTCCATGTTGGGTTCCAGCTCACGTCAGACTCCCTTCTCAGCAAGGGATCTGCTTCTCTCTCTCCCTCTGCTCCTCCCATGCTTGTGCTCGGGCTCTCTCTCTCTCTCTCTCTCTCTCTCTCTCTCTCAAATAAAATCTTAAAAAATATACTAACTTTGGACCAAATGGACCTCTGAGACATATATTAAATACTCTACCCAACAGCACAGAATACCCATTTTTCTCGTACACACACAAAACTCTTTCCAAGACAGATCCTATGATAGGAAACAAAACGCATCTTAACAAATTTACAGAAACTGAAATCATATCAAGTATTTTTTTCTGCCCATGATGGTATGAAAATAGAAATCAGTAACAGACAGAAGGTGGGAAATCACAAATATGTGGACTCCTGAACAGTCAATGGACCAAAGAAGAAATCAAAAAGTATATCCTGAGACACACGAAAGTGGAAGCCCAACAAAGTTTATGAGATGAAGCAAATCAGTTTTAAGAGAGAAGCTTATATTAATGAATGCACATATTAGGAATAAAGATCTCAAACCTTATTTTACACCCCCAAAGAACTGCAGCAGAAATAAAAAATTAAACCAAAAGTTACTAGAAAGAAAGAAAAACAAAGATAAGTGGAGAAATAAAAAAAGAGAAAAACAGGAAAGAAGATCAGTGAAACCAAGAGCTGGGTTTGGAAAAGATAAATAGAACCGACAAATATTCAGCTAGAATAAGTGAGAAAGAGAGATGACTCAAATAAATAAAATTCAGAGATGAAATAGGAAACTCATATCACAGAGACTACCATGAAATGAACGATTACAAGCCATCAACTGGATCGATAATTGGATAAGTTCCTAGAAATATATAAATCACCAAAACTAAATCATGAAGAAATAGAAATCTGAGTAGATCTATAACTACTCAGGAGAGTGAGTCAATAATTTAAAAAAAAAAAAAAAACCCTCAAAATCTAAAACCCAAAAGTCCAGGTCAAGATGGCTTACTGGGGAATTCCAAAACACATGTAAAAAAGCCAACGCTTCTCAGAACTCATCTAAAATACTGAAGAGGAGGGAACACTTCCCACTTTATTTTTTGTCGTCCACACTATCCTGATTCCAAAGCCAGATAAGGCACTACAAGAAAAGAAAATCACAGACTAATATCCCTGATACACATACACCATGAACATGCGGCATTTTTTCCCAGGGACGCAAGGATGGTCCACATATACAAATGAATAAATGTGATACACATTAACAGAATGAAGAACAAAAATCATATGACCATCTCAACAGATACAGGAAATGCATCTGGCAAAACTGAACATCCTATAACAAGAAAACCTCTAAACACATTAGGTATGGAAGGAATGTCCTTCAACATAATAAAGCCATAGCTAACACCATTCTCAAGAGTGAGAAAAACGAAACACTCTTCCACTGAGACTCAAAAACAAGACAGGATGCCCATTGGCCACTTCTATCTGACACAGTTTTGAAAGTCCTAAGTAGAGCAATTAAGCAAGAAAAAGATATGAAAGGTATCCAATTAAAAAGGAAAAAGTAAAATTGTCCATCTACAGATTACATGATATTATATATAAAAAACTGTAAAGACTACATTAAAAAACTAACGACTAATAACAATGAACAGATTCAGCAAAGTTTCAGGACACAAAATCAACACAAAAATCAGTTCCATTTCATGCTCAACAAACTATTAGAAACAGAAATTAGGAGAGCTATCTCACTCACAATAGCAGGAAAAAAACCAAATAGTTGGAAATAAATTTAACCAAACAAGAGGTCTATAAACCAAAACTGTACCACACTGATAAAAGAAGCTGAAGAAGACACAAATACATACACAAGGATATGCCATTTCTTGGGAGTAAAAGAATATTGTGAAAATGTCCAAACTACTGAAAAGTAATCCACAGATTTTACATAATCCCTATTAAAATCCCACTGGCATTTTTTGGAGAAGTAGGAAAAAAAAAAATCCTCAGTTTAATACAGAACAATGAAAGGCCCCAGGCAGGGGAACCCTGAGCGAGAAGAGCATGGAGGTGTCACATTTCTGATTTCAACTCTACTGTAAAACTAAAGTAAGTATTGGCATCAAAAAAGACACCACGACCAACGGAACTGTAAGATGGCGCAGCCCCATGAAAAACAGTATGAGGGTATCTCAAAAAATTAAAAACAGATTACCATACAACCCAGTGATTCCACATCCGGGTGTTTACCTAAAGAAAACTAAAATACCGATTCAAAAAGAAAAATGCTCCCCTGTGTTTCCCGCAGCATTATTCACAACAGCTCCAAGATGGAAGCAACCTAAGAGCCCATCAACAGATGAATGGATAAAGAAGATCACACACTCACACACACACACACACACACCCCCATAAAGAAACAAATACTGCCATCCATGAAGGCTAAGTGAAGTATGTCAGACAGAGAAAGACCGTATGATTTCACTTATATGTGAAATCTGAAACACAAAACAAAAGAACAAACAAAAAACAGAAACAGACTCACAGATACAGATGACAATCAGGTGATTGCTGGGGAGGAAGAAAGATGGGCAAAATAGGGGAAGAGGATTAAAGGATACAAACTTCCAGTTACAAAAAACTTAAGACACAGGGATCCAATGTAAAGCATAGACACAGAGTTCATAATATTTTCAAAATTTTGTAATGGTGACAGATGGCAGCTAGATTTATCACGGGATCACGTCCTAATATATACAAATGTTGAATCACTATATTGTACAGCTGAAACTAATATAATATTGTATGTCAACTTCAGAAAAAGCTAGAGGTAACAAATGTGAGGAAAAATGTGACGAAAAGGGAACCCTTGTACACTGATGGTGGGAAAAGAAATGTGGAAGCCATTGTGGAAAACAATATGGAGGTTCTTCAAAAAAATGCAAAATAAAACTACCGTACAAGCCTACAAACCCACCTCTGGATACCTCCTGGAAGGGAGAGAAATCATTGTCTTTTTTTTTTTTTTTTTTAAGATTTTTATTTATTTATTAACAGGCAGAGATCACAAGTAGGCAGAGGGGCAGGCAGAGAGAGAAGTGGAAGCAGGCTCCCCACCAAGCAGAGAGCCTGATGCGGGGCTCGATCCCAGGACCCTGAGATCATGACCTGAGCCGAAGGCAGAGGCTTAACCCACTGAGCCGCCCAGGCGCCCCAGAAATCATTGTCTTAAGGAGAAAATCTGCACTCCCGTATTCACTGCAGCATTACTTACAGAAGCCAAGACTGGGGAACACTGAAGTGTCCATCCATGGATGAACAAATAAAAATGACAGGAGACATACACATGCACACACACAACTGAGTATTACTCAGCCATTAAAAAAAGGACACTCTGTCATTTACAACAATATTGATGAACCTGGAGGGCATTAAGTCAAGTGAAATAATGCCACACCAAGAAAGACAAACACTGTATGGTATTACTTACATGTGTTTGGGGCGGGGGGGAGTTACTCATACAAGTAGAATGACGGTCGCAAGGGCGGGGGGATGGAGGAAATGGAGAGGTGCTGGTCGAGGGGTACAAATGCCCCGTGGTAAGATGATTAAGTGCTGAGGGTCTAACGCACAGGGTGCCGACTGTGGTTATTTACACGAACTACACACCTGAACTTTGCTGGGAGGACACACTAGGCTTCTCATCTCACACACACAATCACACAGGGTAACTGTGTTACTTCACCGTGATGGTTATGTCATAATGTGTACATATATAAACTCATCCCACTGCACATTTTAGGTATAGATTTTTGTCAACTATAGCTCAATAAATCTGAAAAAATGTACTTGGGGACGTTCTCGAAAGGTTTCAGACACACGGCTGAATGGAGAATAGCGTTATTTGTAGTCCATCAGTTTCTCTTCTTTATAAAAATGCCAGCAAAATCCTTTCCAAAACCTTATGTCACCAACTAGCCATTCTTCTTAATCACCTCCAGATTTTGGTGCCGTGCAGACTACCTCACGACAACAGCATGTGACAGGGGTTACCCAGCCCCTCCCTCCCACCGCTCCCAGATTACCCAAAGCCCGAAGACAATTAGAGTATTAGAGCAGTGGGGTGGCGAGATTTCCAGAAAGTGTTCTTTGGTGTGATGAAGAATGGAACGCAGCCTGTAATCAACCAGGGCAGTTTCAGACAAATTGCCTCTGGAAAAGGAAGGGATTGCTACAGACCATTCCCTTCAGAGGGACCACACACTACATACAGTCAGCACAAGGAAAAGTATCCGTCCTCCTTTGTATAAAAAAGCAAAGTGAAAATAAGTCTTTCTTGAAAATAATATAGTTCAATCGAGAAGACAAAAAGAAATGCATACTTGCTCCTAATAATGCCACTCTCAGTGACTTTTTTGCTGCAGATAAACATTTACTAAAGATTCTAAATTTTCACAAACTTTTCAGAACTCAGATTTGTAAATCTGAAGTTTCCTTCTCAAATCACACCTCTTTAAAAAGAAAATGCTAAAACAACACAATCTGAATCAACAGTAGGTCCAAATCCTGTCAGTTTTGACCATATTATAGTTCCCACATGATAAAAAGACTGACAGTTTAACAGCTAAACTCCATAAAATGAAAACTGTGCTGTTTAATGCATCACTGTATTTTATAGTGAAGTGTGTCTGGTTTTTTGCTACATTCCCAGAACCAAGAGGAAGAAAGACTATTATCCCCTGAATATACATTTTATACAGACTAAGTAAACAGTGATGCATATATCTCTTCAAAAATCCCATTACAGCAGTATATACAGGCCACCTATGTTTAATTTTATATTGTCCAAAACTATAGATTTGTTTCCTTTTAATAATATACTGATTTTGCCCAACATTAATAAAACTAATCAACCATACTAACAAAAATGATTTTATCTTCCCCAGAAGTAACAATTTGACAGGAATCAAAAAATTCTCCATTAAGACTCATCGGTTGTTTGACCTACAAAGAGCAGAACATTCTCCCATGGAATGAGCGCTCACACCACACAATCTACGCACACATTAAACGTGGCATGTGCTCCCTGGGGTTCTGGAAGACTCAGTGTGCTTCCCACTGCTGCAATAAAGCGACTCTCCCAGAGGAAAATGGTGAGAAAAAGTAACTCAAGAGAATGAAAAGCTACATCAACCATACTGTGTCCCGTGGCTTCCTCCTTCATGGCAAGAAACAGGGACTCTGTGTAAAAGCTAAACAACAAGGCAATAATTTAGTAGATCATAATGAAAACCCAAAGGAAATCTGACAAGCGGTACACAGAAATATTAGAAAGAATGTTGTAGTAAGCACAAAAAAGAAAATATAAAATTTGTAGAGATAGTCACGAAGTGTAAGTAAGGGCTGATACTGGAAGGGAACTCGCAAAAACTAAAACTTGTGCCAATGCTAGGATTATAATCACTTTTCTCTTAACTAAGAGAAAAGAAAAATTAGTGCCAAAGTTAAGAAAAAGTTCGAGTCATTACACTACTGGTTTCCTGGGGAGCCTAGGTGGCTCAGTCCGTTAGGCGCCTGCCCTCGGCTCCAGTCATGATCACAGGGTCCCAGGACTGAGCCAGCATCAGGCATCAGCCCTGCGTCTGGCTCCCCGCCTAGCAGGCAGTCGTCTTCTCCCTCTGCCCCTCACCTCGCTTGTGCTCACTCTCATTCTCTGTGTCTCTCTCAAATAAATAAAATCTTAAACACACACACACAAACAAACAAACAAACAAAAAAAAAAACCATTAATGGTTTCCAGCAGAGTAAACAAATTGTATAGCTAAGGTCTACACTTCTGGCCACTAGTGCAGAAGTGTGATTCGAGGCTGACTGCCCTCAGGTGCCGATGGGAGGGGCCGGACTGGATAGCTCCTCCGCTCCAAAATTCACTAGAGAATCCGGCTGAGTATTAAAGTCTTCCCTTGTTTCTTGCTGAATGACAGCCACTATAATGAAGCTCTAAAACTATACCAAGAACGAATCTCAGTACAGTTCCCAAATTACAGCCCTTCTAATTCCCTCTAAAGGCTTTCATCTCTGTCAAGAACATGGCACAACGGAGTCCTCCACTGGGTAAGGAAACGGCCCACTACTGGGTTATCCCATGCCAAGACCTATGCTTTGTCTCTGACAACTTGTTTGGTTCCGTGAGTGAGTAAAAGTGGCTGAACAGAAGCAAACTCATTCACATAATTTTTCTTCATTTTACCTGTGGGGGATGGATTCCCATAGGTGACTGTTGCCTTGCTTTTGTCTTTTGTTTTTCTCTCAGACTCACACATGCATACGCCAGAGGCCCAGAAAAATAATCCACATTTTTACGAGTAGCCTGGAGCAGGAGGGAGAGAAGAAAGGAAAAAGAAAAAGAAAGGGGTGGGGGGGGGGTGGAGCACACAAAGCCTTCCTTGTTCTTGTAATCTTTCTTAGACAAATTCTACATTAGAGAAAGCCACAGCCGAGGATTTTACAGTGGTGTTAAACACTACTCACGTCCCCTGAGAGGGAAGGCATGAATTCCCTTCAGCATTCACCGCGCTAAGCGACTCAGCTTTCCTGAAAGATAATCTAAGAGAGCAGCCACAATGGAAAAGCGCGGACCATGGTACTTGCATGGAGATGCTTATACACCCATATCTTCCCGTCCCAGGAAAGAAAGCCAACCAAAATGTTCCTGGGACCCATTCTGGTAAGGCCTGGTATTCTGTCCTCGCACAAAGCAGAGACCTAATATCCTCTGACTACGTCAATAAATTAATTCAGAGGTATGTTTCTGAAACTACACCAGAGAAGACCGGATTTCTTGTCCTCAAGGAACACATAATATGAACTGAAAACAAGACACACAGAAATACACCAGATTAACAAGAGCAGGTAGCTACGCAGAATTAGAACAAAACCGCATGATCGGCGATCTAAATGAAAGTAAAACACGAAGTGCGAATGCAATTACCAAGAAGGACTGAGAATAAACATCTCCAGATGTGCACGTACCAAGTGGTAAGAACAGGAACATATGTATCTTGATGGATCCAAGTCACTTCAGTCTACTAAGGACATACTGCGGATTTAATGTGTACTAGTATGTCTTCTGAGGAGGAAACAGCGTTTATTAATACCTGAAGTTCAGTCTTAAGTTTTTCCAGTTTATTCACAAATCCAGTATCAAGTGTATTCAAGACGCGTGACACTCAAAGTCCAGGCTCAGTTCAAGACTGCTCAGGGTGACGGTGTGTAAGAAGGCTCACGCGCACCATTCAGACGGTTACGGCTGAGGATAAAACCACAGGCACGAAGCAGTTCTCAGTCTTGAGCTAACAGTGATGTTACTGACTGTAGCCGCGCGCACTCAGTAGTGTCCTCACACATTAATTAACCCAAAGTCCTGAATAAGAAATTAAACATGAAATAAGACACAAAATCTGCACTTAATATATTCACTTACAGAGTAAGAATGAAACCTATCCCACACCCTCTTATAGATGAATATTCACTGACCTAAAACCAAGCAAACCACTTATCTTTTACAACAAATGATCTTTTGGGGTGGCTGGGTGGCTCAGTGGGTTAAGCGTCTACCTTCTGCTCAGGTCATGAACCCGGGGTCCTGGGATCGAGCCCCGCATCGGGTTCCGCGCTCAGCAGGGACCCTGCTTCTTCTTCTTGCTCTGCCCTTCCTCCCTGCTCTCTCTCTCTCACTCAAATAAATAAAATCTTTTAAATAAATAAATAAAAATGATCTCTTAACTGACTTCCACTCAACACTAGCTAGATCGACTGTAGGCCTCATTTCCTTTGTAAAACACTCTGAACAATTCATAGCCAATGAACGCTATGCATCGTACAATCACTGAAAGTAAACTGTTGCAAAATCTGTTTATGCTAGTTTTGTTTATTATTTAATTAAATACTGTGTAAACCAAAGAGGAGTGTAAAATGAAAGTGAGATATGGCTTCCATAAAAATTAAGCTGAATACTATGAACAGCTGCTTAAAAAATAAAGTGTTGTCAAGTTAAACGGGAGACAACCAGGCAGGACTGGGAAGGGGGATCTAAAAAGAGTCTTCACTCATGTTACTCATGTACATCTAATTTGTACCAACAGTTTTAGTGCACCCTCATAGGCAACTGTGGTCAAAGCATCATGAATCTGGTTTAGTCCAGAAAGAACAGCTGGAACACTGATCAGTGGAGCCATCCTCAAAGTAATCCCTACTGCACACTTTAAAGTCCCAGGGATCTTAAAAAAAACAAAAACAAAAAAAAACCCACAGTGCCAAGGGTGCACTTTCAGATCAATTTAATCAGAATTTCTAGGTCTGATACCTAAAATCTATTTGTCTTAAAACTCCCCAAATTTTAAAGCTCCCCAATGCACATTCAATGCAAACCACTGCTCTACACCAAAAAATTAAGTGAGAAAAGCATAATCATGTCTTACTATAAAATAATGTATTTAAATATAAGCTTTTTTCTTTTAATGATTTCAAGCTTTAGGTAACTGTTTTTAATTTATAAACATGCTATGGAACTGATTATGTCAGCTAAGTATCCTACCAACCACCACCACCAAAAGGAATATAACCAGATCTAATTTGGCCTAACACATAAAAGAAATGGGATTTGAATGCCTTTTTTCTCACAAATATCTACAGATAAGATCTATCATTTACAGCAAAGTGAAGACGGAACATTATTTCTGTACTTTCAGGAAAAGTTCTTTTGTCCTCCCTGAATAAATCTGATCGATCCTGTTCTTTCTAGAACATTGCGGAGTTCTCCAACTACATTAAGTGTACATAGTAACGTTCTAGGAAGGCAGCCTAGGGAACAGTCTTAAAAAACCTGGTGGTAGGACAAGGGGAAAGCTGGTGGGACCCTGGTGGGGAAGAGAAGAGAAAAGGGCTTAGCTTCAACATGCACATAGCAAAAACCTCCCATTTAGGAAGGTAAATTCATTAATTCATTTATACTGGCAAAACCATACAATAAATAACTGTAATACAGTTATTCCAAGTGCTCTCAAACAAGGTCAAAAAAGGGCAAAAAAGTCATCTGAAGAACAAAGCCAACATATGAACGTTTATCCCTCTTGAAGCCATCATCTGTTGCAAGGGTACAGCAGACAGCCTTTTAACAAGGAGCTAGTACAGCCTACTGAAAAGGACGCCTACTGTACTTGGGGCCACACAGGGTGACAATGCTTGATGAAGTCACATTTGATGTCCTGTGTACTTCTCATTACCATCTGACTATCGTGGGCTGAGGTCCTCCTCACATTCCAATAAGGCAATCTGGAATTGGGCTTCTGATTCATATTGGCTGTATCTTCTACTTCCAAAGTACACTGGTAAAACACGGTCTTCAAATTCACCGTTTGAAACAGAGTTTCCATTTACCTCCTTATACTTACTCAAAGAGAAGGACCAGATTTGAAATCCTTCCATTGGAAACGAAGCCCTTGGCGCTTCTGAGCAGTTGCTTGTCCTTAAGGGTTTTTATTTGAGCTGTCAAAACTATGAGCAGTCTTTCCAGTGAAATGAGTCCACTCTAAGCTTGCAGCAAAATTTATAATGTAGCCTAATGTAAAGATCGAGTTCTTCTGGTCTCAAACGAGAAGAGTAAGAGCGGAGGAAACAAGGTTCTGCCGTGTCCAAACTCTACTGCCTATCAAGTGAGAATAAGACGATTCACAGTCCCACGCTCCATAGCCCCTTCCACGCTTCACATTCCTCTCAAATTTCAAAACTAGTTTTCTGATACGAATTTAGTGCTTCATTCTAACAGAAGAAACCAATAAAATTCTAGAAAACACTACAAGTTTAGGTAGTCACCATGATTTTGCAAATTTCCAAACACACAACACAAACAGATTTCAAATTAACTCTGAAGTTAAGGACAGAGTTACGGAACACACTTTAAACTCATAGACAGATGCATAAGGTTCCGAGGAGGGCAGCCAATGGGGTCAAATAGTATTTATAATAATGTCAGAGCAGTTACTCAAACATCTCTTGCCAAAGAAACCAACAAGTGTGCTCATTTTCCCCCACCAAACGCAACAACTCATTGAACGAACGTTTCAAGAAGCAACATCCATTGCTTCCTACCCTAGGCTCTTTCTGGCTAAGGTAGCTACCAACTTTTAAACAAAACGAGAATTAATGATTCCAACTGCATTACGAAAATGCTTTGTCAGAACTGCTTGGGAAAAGAAAAAATACCGCCAAGATGACGGTGATTTTTAGGCATCTGCATCTTGACGGCAATGTTGAAGAGGGGGAAGAGGCAAATGTGTGCTACTGGGAAAATAACTTGTACAAAGGAAAACCTGCAGTGGAGCTGCTTCTAGCAAAGATGAGCGAAGAACAATGACATTTCAAGTACAAGTGGGAGAAACACAGAGAAGATAATAAAACAGTTATCACCCTCTTTCAAGCACCTACCACCAGGCCCTACTCAACGCATTCACTTAAAAATGTTATGGCAATCACTTTTTATTTATTTTTTAATTTAATCACTTTTTACAAAGCATGTCAGGGGACTTTCGCTTCCGGGACCATGAAAGAGACGTGCTTTTCCCCTGTTACTTACACAACGTACAACTCAAAACCCTGGGCGTTGCGGATGAAGAGACATAAATCGATGTTCTAAGAAGTTAAGAGAAGAAGGCAGACCGGTTAGAAAACTGGGGAGCCAAAAAAGGAGATGGTGGGGAGTTCCCTAGGATTTTTGTTTTCACTGTTGATTGTTGCCTCAAATATTCCAAACCATGAGGCAGAATAAACCCAAAACACCAACAGCTGATACAGAAAAGGCCCCAAGCGAAGTCAGCTCTCTTTAGACAAAGGACCAGAAATGTGTCAAACCAGCCACACAAACAACTTTTGGACAAACACCAGAGAAAAACCTGGCACACACCCACTTCCCCATCAACAAAGCTGAGTGGGAAGCCTACACGCCCACCCTCCCTCCCCAGGCTTTCCCGAGTAACTGCGTCTCCACAGCTTGCTGGTATCAGGGAAGCCGGAGTCCAGATTCTGACCCTTCAACTCTGCCAGCCAGAAAAGGGCTCCTCCCTCTTCTCCGCAGCAGTGGAGACCACATCCTCAAGGGACAGTAAAGAAGTGTCTCCTACTTCTCCCCACTGGGGTGGTGTAAGGAAAGCCACTGTGAGAGTCACTGCCAAGAGGCAGTGAGACCACCCTGCTCCCCGTGGTGTCAGGGTAGGCCTCGAGGGCAGCGGTAAGGAGACATCATTCCCCCTCTAGGTGAGGATGGTATAAGCTGAGGCTTGGAACTCCTACTAAACAGTACCTGGGAGGTCCTCTCCCCTTCATTGAAAACCTGAGGTCAAGATGAAAACCAGGACTTCCATCTCAATGGGGTAACACCTTTCTCTCGCCAGAGAGCCATCAGAAAAGTCCAACTAAAACCAGAATGTTTAGACAAGATCCACAGTCTCAAGACATAATACAGGCATACCTAGTTTTACTGTGTTTCACTTTACTGCATTGTTCACAGACCGAAGGTCTGTGGCAACCCTGAGTCAGGCAAATCTATCGACACCAGTTTTCTGAAGCATTTGCTCAATCACGCCACTGTGTCATATTTTGGTAATTCTTGCAATATATCTTTTTCATTATTATCAGATTTGCCACGCGACCATCAGTGATTATGACTCACTGAAAACACAGAAGACGGTTAGCATATTTTAACCATAAGCTATTTTTAAGGTAGGTATCCAGTTTTTTTTAGATGTGATGCTTCTCCATGCTTACTACATGACAGTGTGGTAGAGATATAACTTTTATAGGCACTGGGAAACGAAAAAATTCATTTGAGTTGCTTTATTGTAATATTTGCTTCATTGTCGGGGTCTGCAACAGACCGTGTGATATCTCCGAGGTACGCCTATACTCAAAAAAAAAAAATATCCAGGTATCCATCAATATCACTCCTTGGATCAAGAACCCAAAAACTCTCAAGCTGAATGAAAAGCGGCAACTGACAGACACCAACACTGAGACAACAGACATGTTAGAATTATCTGACAAAGATTTTAAAGTGCCTACCAAAAAAATGCTTCAGCAAACAATTATAAACATGCTTGAAACCAAAGAAAAAATAGAAAATCCATAGTAAAGAAGTCTCAGCCAGGAAACAGAAGATATAAAGAAAGACCAAGAGAAAATTTAAGAACTCAAAAACACAATATTCAGTAACAAAAAATAAAAACTCAAAAACTATAAAAAAAATTGGTGAAAGAAATTAAAGAAGATACTAACAAATGGAAAGACATCGATGTTTACAGAACACTTAGTATTGTTAAGATTTGCATTCTGCCCAAAGAGATCTACAGATTCAAAGCAATTCCTATCAGAATAAAAACTGCCTGTCAGGGAATTGCGGAAAGAGACAAATTTATCCTAAAATTTATATGGAATCTCAAGGGACTCCATAGCCAAAGCAATTTTGAAAGAAATACAACAAATTTGGAAGACTGACACTTTCTGATTTCAAAACTTAATACAGTAATCAGAAACCATACGGTACCAGCATAAGGACAAACAGACCAATGGGACAGAGCAGAAAGCCCAGAAATAAGCCCTTGTGTATATGGACAAATGATCTCTGACAGGGGTGCCAAGACCACTCAGTGGGAAAAGACCATCCCTCCAACAAATGGTGCTGGGAAACCTGGATATCCACATGAAAAAGAATGAAACTGGCCCGTTATTATATACCGTATACAAAAATTAACTCAAAATGAATTGAAGGCCTAGGCATTAAAACCTAAAACTATAAAATTCCTAGAAAAAAATATAAGGGAATGGGGCGCCTGGGTGGCTCAGTGGGTTAAGCCGCTGCCTTCGGCTCAGGTCACGATCTCGGGGTCCTGGGATCGAGTCCCGCATCGGGCTCTCTGCTCAGCAGGGAACCTGCTTCCCCCCCCCCATCTCTCTCTCTGCCTGCCTCTCTGTCTACTTGTGATCTCCCTCTGTCAAATAAATAAATAAAATCTTTAAAAAAAAAAATATATATATATAAGGGAAAAGCTTCATGACACTGGATCGGACAATGATTTCTCACACCAAGGGCACAGAAAGCAGAAGGGAAAAACAAATTTGATGGGGCTACATCAAACTGGGAAACTTCTGTGTATCACAGAACACAATCAACAGAGCCAAAAGGTAACTTATTAAAGAGCAGAAAATGTATGCAAATCAGCGGTTAATGTCCAGAATATACAAAGAACTCATACAACTCAACAACAGCAAAAAAGATTCATAACCTAATTACAAAATGGGAAAGGGGTTCAGTGGACAGTTCTCCACAGATATACAAGTAAACGGCTAAAAAACATATGGAAAGATGCTCAACGTCAGAAACCACCAGAAAAGTACAAATCAAATATAAAATTATAAAACTCTTTAAACAAACAAACAAAAAAAAAAGTAAAAGACATCGTCAGAATCAAGGGTTAGATCAAGCAAAAAGTTCTTAGATTTAACAACAACAAAAAAAGGCATATAAAGGAACAAGGTTCATAATTCGGACAGTCTCAAAAATAAATTTTTTTGCTCTGTGAAAAATGCTGTTAAGACAATGAAAAGACAAGTACAGATTGGGAGAAAATATTTACCAGCCATATATCCAGTAATATAGTGGTATCTAGGATACATTACAAATTTTTAGAAACCTAACAGTAGAAGTAAAAAACCCTATTAGAAAACAGGCAAAAGACACTTAATGAGAAAGAGGTATTTAACGAAAGATATTCAGATGAAAAACAAGCACATGAGAAGATGTTTAGCATCATGAGCTATTAACAGGGAAATGCAAATTGAAGCCACGATGAGAATGTGCAGTGAATGTACAGCCACCGTGAAGACGGTCCGGCGGCTTCCTAAACATTAAACACGCTACCCGGCAATTGCACTCCTGGCATTCACCCCATGGAAAAGAAAGCTCACATCGACACCAAAACCTGGACACAAATGTTCACAGCAGTAATATCTATAAAAGAAAGAACTGGAAACAATGCAGATGTCCTTCATTAGGGAACGATGACAATCCTTGACCAGAGAATATTCCCCGGAAACCGAAGGGAACGTCGCACAGCAACTCAGATGACCCTCCCTCGTGCTGGAGGAGGAAGGGCCGTCTCCAAAAGCCGCACAGCATGTCATCCGTTTATGTAACACGCTTGAGATGACGAAACTGCCAAAACGGAGGAAAAAGTATTGGTTCCCAAGAATCAGTTCAGAGGTGGGAGGAAAGTAGTGTGGCTATCAAAGGCCAGCGTGAGAGATCTTTGGGGGATGGAATTCTGGGTGTCTCGGCGGCATTACTGTCCATACCCTGGTTGTGATATTATCCATACTTTTACACCATGTAACCTTTGGGGGAGACTAGATAAAGAGCACACAGTATTTCTCTGTGTTATTTCATACAACCGCATATGAATCTACTACCATTTCAACAGAATTTCTTAAAGTATATTAGACAATTGCTAATGGTTTCACAACACTTCTCTTGTATTTACCAATTAAGTCTAATAAAAATGGTTATGACTAAAAAAGGCGTATTGGGCAATAATGTTCCCAATTTAATAGAAGAGGAAACAGTTTCAAGTTTCTACACATTGCCTAAGGTCATATACTACCAATAAATGGCAGAAGCAGAATTCAAACTCACGTCTGCCAGACTCCCGAAGAGTCAGAGTAATCAGTAACATTTAAATGACGGAGCATCTGTTCTGTGCCAGTATTACTGATATTAAAAAAGACAACACAGTTCTGGTCTTTGGGGTCTTACGGTGCTACCGAGGCGCAGACCGGTGGATAATTACAACGCAACGCACTATGTGTTTCCAAGGCCAAGTGCTGAACTGTTGAGAGAGATCAAGCGAGGATCTTAGGGTGGGGCGGGCGTCCGCCCAGAAGCAGGAGGCCAAGAGTCTCAGGTGGTCCCTTTAACAGTGTCACTCCCGCACTGTCCGATAGCATGGGACGGTATCGTGAATGGCAGGGGGGAGACCAGTTAGGAGGCTCCTCCAATAACTCGGGAAGAAGACAGTGAGAACAGAACTAGAACAGGTCCCTTGGGAGCACAGATAACCAAGTTGGATAGCGATGCCTTACCTGTGCTAGGAAACGCAGACACACTTGACTGAGGAAGAAGAAATTCACCGCCTCGTAGAGGTGATGCATTAGAGGGATCTGTTGAACGTCAGGACAGATAGCTAACTAGTCAATAAAAAGAAAAATAAAAGGGCACCTGGGTGGCTCAGTGGGTTAAGCCTCTGCCTTCGGCTTCGGTCATGATCTCAGGGTCCTGGGATCGAGTCCCGCAACGGGCTCTCTGCTCAACAGAGAGCCTGCTTCCCCCTCTCTCTGCCTCTCTGCCTACTTGTTATCTCTCTCTCTGTGTGTCAAATAAATAAATAAAATCTTTTAAAAAAATTTAAAAAAAAATGAGGCTAGGTACCAACCTAATTAAAGAGGTAACTCAGGGCACCTGAATGGCTCAGTGGGTTAAGGGACTGACTCCTGATTTCGGCTCAGGCCATGACCTCAGGGTCCTGAGATGGCCGAGCTCAGCACAGAGTCAGCTTGGGATTTGATCTCTCCCTCTGCGCCTCCCGCTGCCTGATATAAACAAGCAAACAAACAAAATCTTTTGAAAAAGAGCTAACTCATTAGTAATTTAAATGGAAATATTACAGAAAAGTGTGTATGCGTATGTGGTGCTGGTAAAAGAAGTTTCACTGTACACACACACACACATAGACACACACACACACACATACACAGACACATCTTATTTTTAGATATAGATATTCTTAAATTTTAGAAAGGGATCACAATCCTGACGATCATGGGAAAGTAATATTTTCCTGTTGCCAATGATTTTAACAACGCATTATGTGAATTTCTTAATTTTTCTTGCTCACTAAGACTGAAAAAATCATTTTATACGTAAAACTAAGAAATGACTGGCCATTAAACCTATCACACAATGTATTTTCTTGTAATTGTGGACAAACGTCACAGATGAAATATCTTTCCAACAATTACAAGTTTATATTGAATCATTTGGTCAGTATTTGGAAGATTTCTTCTTGCCCCCTTTAAAAAATCCTGGAAGAATTTTCAAATTAACAGCCCTGTAAAAAGAGCCACTTTTTGGAATAATGTGGAAAAGAATGGTTTTAAATCTGTCTTAAATCTTAAGCATCCTTGTCCCTTGGTTTACACTAAAGATTTTTATCTCTCCAGATGAAACTAAGCTCATCTTGATGAGTTCTGGGGGAGGAAAGAAAACCAACAAACCTCCAATGTAAGTTTAAAAAAATTAATCATTGAGAAGGAACAAAAGAACAAAAGTTCCCCTGAGAATTGCAGAAATCTAGAGCACCATGAGCATGTCAAACACAAGACAGATTTTTCTGTTCCTCTTCCCCCCATCCCTAATAAAAGCAAGATAGTCTTCAATTAGCTACGGAGCCTTAAATTAAGCTTTAGGATACACACGTGTCTAGGTATAAGAACACATTCTCCCCTTGCTTGGTTAGTAAAGGAATGGTCATATGGTCATGCAATTAATTTAATGCCCCCCACCTTTTCCTTTTTATGAAGCTCATTCCTTGAAGTGTTTTTCCTCTTTTTAACATTACTTCACTGTGAGTTTCACATTTCTAGGGTAAGACATTCACGGTGAAAGGAAAAGGTTAAGGAGGTAGAATATAGTTTTAATTTATCAAAATTCATAACAGTCAATAACGGAGAATAGGCTGCTCCGAGGAAAGTAATCCACAGGGGAAAAAGTAAATCCTAAACCAAAATGTTACCTTTCCTGATTCTAGTATTTTAGTTATAATAATTTTAAAAGTTAACAATGTAAATGGTTTAAAATGGAGGATGGGGTCTGGCTGGCTCAGTCGGTTATGCATCTGACTCTTGATCTCAGCTTAGGTCAGGATCTCAGGGTTGTGAGTTCAAGCCCCACACTGAGCTCCATGCTGGGCATGGAGTCTACTTAAAAAGAATAAATAAAAAATAAAATGCAGGATGGCTCTTTTTAAGTAAAAATCCTATATATTTTGATTAATTTACACATACATGGGTAAAGAACAAGTAATTTTGCTGTCATAAAAATACAGCAGAAACAGATCCATTCGGGGGGGAAAAAGTGGGAAAATGAGCTCTAAGTATACTAACTTATTTTCTAAACTAGAAGAATGGAGGAGGAATTTTTCAGCATGCTTGTGCATATAATTGTAGGAAGTAGGATAAGAGTCATCACAATTCCCGTCCTGCTACCTCATGGCTCCCTTCTCCAGGGTCTCAGCTTATCCTACAGTCAATATGTCGATACTGTCAACGAGCAGATCAAGGAAGAAAGGATTTCCGAAAGGAGGCATTTTAGGTTGCCCCCTGGAAACCTCATTACTAACCCTACACACTCCCAACACAGTAAGTGACACTTAGGAATCCAGAACCAAAAAGGTGGTCATCGTCCCCCAGTAAGTGCAAGTACTTCTTCCCCCACGAGCCTCCGAATGATATATTAAAGCACAGAACGGTAATATCAAATCCCAGATGCAACCCACACTCAGCCTGCCCTGAAGTGTTGCCCCAGCCCCGCACCAGACAGCAGAGAGGCCGCCTCATACTCCGTTTGTCAAGATGCTGGGGACTGTTCCTACAACCCCAAACCTGCAAAGCTCTTCTACACACACGAGTGAGTCAGCGGAGCTCACGGAAAGGAAACGCACAAAACCTGAGCAAACCGCAGGTAACGGGAAGCGATCGTCCGCGTGTCTCAGGACAGAAACCACATCAAGCTTCCTACCAACACTCCTCCTGGAAACTGTTTTGGCTAAAGCAGCACCGCCGGGCTTTCCTGCGAATGCGGCTTCATTCTTTCCCTTCTTCGGATTCTGACCAACGCTTCGGGGACCAGGTCTGAAGACGCTTTCCCCGTGGCCGGAGGCAAGGTCGGGCCGTCAGCACAGAGCCGCGTTTCAGCCAAGACTCGGGAAGCCAGAGGAAACACAGCCACAAACACAGCTCCTGGGCTCATTCGCTTCCCTCCGCGGCCGGCGGGAGGGCGGTGGCAGGTTCCCCGGGGAAGAAAACAGAGCCGCTTACCTTCTCTGCGTCCGTGAACTTGACATAGAACCAGCGCGACTTGATCATTGTGTCACCTCCTACCCGCAGAGGAAAAGAAGATGGGAAAAAGAAAAAGGAAAAGAAAAGAACAAAACAAAACCGTATGATGCTGACGAAAAAGCGGTGTTTCGGGCAAAGGCTTCCAAGGGATGCGGCTATTTCAAAGGGAGGAGGAGCAGAGGAGAGGGAGACAGGCAAACGCGCTGCTTCAAAGCCGGCCTCCTGCCCGCACGCCGCCCCTGGGCGCCCACAGCACCGTGCTCCTGCTGCTGGAAGCCGCCTGCAGGATCGCCTCTCCCCGCTGCCTGCTCGGCCTCCCCCCGCGCACTCCCTCCGCGGTGCTCTCTTGGCCGCCTGACAAGAGAACTCCTCACATGGGCTCCAGCGGCCTCCCTCACCAACGGCACAGGTCAGTGAAGGCAGGAGGCAGGCCCTCGGCCCCGACCCTCCCAGAAGGACAAGCTCCGCCTCCCGCCCGGGCCCCCACGGGGATGAGGACTGAATTCCAGCACCCCCGGGACACACATCACACCTGGCCAAAAGTCACTCCTAGAAGAGCCTGTGTCCCCATAAAGGACGCTGCCACAGCGTTAACCCCACGATCCCCAAAGCAGGATCAGGAGGTGACCTTTCTCCACGCCTACGGAAGATTTCAACACTAACAACAGTCCAGTGTCTTCAGCGGAGAGGGAGTAAGAATCCATCTGAAATTCTCCAGCTGAAACAACAGCTTCTGGCCTCTCGCAGCCGCAGCCGGAGAAGGAGACACTGGGCCAGCCTTCCCTGGCCGTTCCCGTCCCTCCCACGGGCTGCCAAACAGCTCCTGCTGTTCAGCCTCAGGAACCAACAGCTTGGAGAGTGGCACTTCCAGCATACAGTTCTTTTCCCCCCAGAAATGGAAAGGCAGTGTTTTTATTTTTGTTTTACTACTATTAACCCATTAAACTTTTCAAGATTTCAAGAAAAAAAACGTGAAACTGAATTGTAGCACCTCCTTTACCAGATGCAAGAAACAGGAGGAATGGAGAATGGGGGGAGAAACCCCGGAGCGGGGCTCCCACAGGTGTGAGCGGTGCCCCCCACCACACCCACATACCCCCCACATCCCCCGTGCTGGGGCTAGTGCACGCCCCGAGCCAGGCACGAGGCAAGCCGCCAGCCCCAAAACGTTTAACAGTGTGTCAGCACGTCTCTTGTCCTTACCTGCCACACCCCTACCCCCAGGTAATAAATATTTACTTACTCAATACGGAATAACTAAGCTTCACCTGCACTTACAGCACATTCTCTAGAACACTGCACACTCCCCTCACCCGCAGAGAGAAGCGGGGGAGTCTGCGTTTTCATCATGAGCTTCCATCATGGTCTGAAAGAAACTCTGAACTATCTTACCACTCAGCCGCTCTGTGCCCACTTTCACTGCAAACGATGAGCAGTAAGTCCCTTCCCTGCACCTTCCCAGCACCCAGGTGCTCTACTTCCTAGAACACCTTTCCGTCCCCCACTACATCGCCTAGTCATATTCTCTCCTCTGGATTGGCACTTCGCTGTCCCTGAGTCTGGGTCACGTGCACCTGTCACATGCCTAACTTCTCCCCCACCCTGCCCCCCGGTTGCACTTCTCACACAAGGTTCTTTTTGTCCATTTACATCTCTGCATCGCCCTCTGAAGAAGAGGCCCCCCCGATCAAGCCCCAGCCTCCCTCGGTCGTGTTCACTCAGGACCCGTGCCTGGACACAGCTGATGTGCAGTCAGTGTTTGATGGACGGCACGGGGGGAGGCAAACTTGGGTCACCTGGCACGAACGGGGCTGAGACACTGTGTTAAAGGCCTCGGCACATTTTTTTTAGCACAGTAAGTTCCTGATAAATGTCTACCAAGATTGCAGCCTTCAGTGGGGAGAGGACGGAACCGCTACCAAGGGGACAAAGCAGCTCGGTAAATGCACTGATGGGCAACCCTGAGAACCCTTCGGAAACTGAGGCCGCTGTACTGTCTGTACAACGTTCTGTGATCTACACAAACTGTAACACCGGTCCAGACAGAGTCCCGGTTCTCTCGAGTGGAGCACAGGAGCTCAGGAGGGGGCAGACCGCTAACACGCTCCTGGAAGGAAGTGGCAGGAGGACAAGAACTTCCAAGAGCTGTGAGCGCCGGTGAGAAAGGCAGGGAGGGCTCCCATTTAACAAGCTGGGTGAGGGAAGAGTGAGGCCAGAGGGGCCTGTGGTCTGGAAGACGGGGAAGCGTACGGGGTTTTACTGGACAGAGGGAATGGGGAGGGGAAGGAAGACGCCTGACCACGGACCAACTGGACCTACAGACGTGATGGCAAGACATTCTGTGTTCAGGGACAAGATTATGGAAGACGGGCTCTTTTAGAGCTCGCCTGCTCATGCTGTTCCCCCTTTTACCATAATCTAAATGCTCATGCAGAAGAGGACAAGGTAAGATAACGTACGATTCCCAACACCTAGAATCTGGAAATCAAGCATTTAGACTCACTGGCAGGCTGAGTGAATCCCTAAAAGCTCATGAAAAGCAAGTGTCAGCATGGCCCCCCTTTTCATTAAAAAGAAATAACCAAGTCCCACTTGGTAACACGCTGCATTTTCGCAGGCATTCGTTAATTGAAGAAACAAAAAATGCAAGAATTTAATAATGTTTTTTAATGAATTTCTATTTTACTAACCATCCCTCCTAGAAACACCTAAAAATAACAGGCAGAAGGACACGCTGCATGTGACCGTTTAGCGTCCTGATAAAGGCTGTGCCTCCCACGCTGGGAAGTGACTGGATCAGAAGACCGCAGAGAAGGAGCGAAGCCCAGAGAGGGGTAGTGACGTCACCGCAGTCTCACAAGGGCTGTGGCTAACTAAGCTGCGACTCTGAGCCTGCCTGGCCCCCAGCCTAGCCGAGCAGCTTCAGCCTCCCGCACACGGCGTGTTCTGAGAGCTCCGGTAAGGCTACACCTGTGTTACGCACATCTGGTCACACGGTGCGATCGTGGAACACAGAGAATTAGTCACACAGCACAAATCTCCTAGAGTCAAAGGGAGATAAAATAAAACTGCGATTTCTCTTATCCCCCCAGTTATCCAGTACTTGCATGAATATAAGGCATCGCTCAAGGGACATCAGAAAGGAGGTGAGTGTCATTCGGGATGCAGACGCTTAAAAGAGGGAAGGACGAGAACCGGTAGAGGTGGGCAAAAAGGCCACATTATGAGAGAGAGTTTAATGCAACAGGCATTGGTCACCCGCGAGAGCTTTACAGACTGGGGGACCTCAGAGCCGATCCCGGCCACGCCACATGACGGGTGCGACCGCGAAGTCGTTCTCTCTCTCAGCCTCAAGTTCCCCATCTGTACACAGAGACTCATCAAACCGACCTTAGAATGGGCCCATGTTTGCAAAGCAGTTAACGTAGCTCAAAGTTCCTGACTGAGCTTGATAAAAAGTCAAACGCGGTGTCGTCACCTTCCACTAGCCTCCAGCCTCCCGCCCTCCGCCTAGGAGCTACCGTCCGCTGGAAACGCAGAGTATCGCCTCTTAGACCTGACCTCCGACTTCCACCTGCTGTGGCAGCTTTAACCACACGCTGACAACCTGCAGAGCCTGACTTGCCAAAAGGAAGGAGCAAAAAACAGTGGGAAGACTCCCTAAGTCGACCTAGCTCCCTGGTGAACGAAGTAGCAAACGATGCCACCGCTTGGGACCGGCCAGGCAGTCAGCTCCGACAACAGGAGCGTGTTCTCCGGCAGAAACCGGGCCACTTCTTTAACCTTCATGTCTCCCGGAGAACTAAAAGTCCGCAAAAACATACACAGAAATTTAACAAACTAGCAATTGAGTCCTTTTACTATGTCTGAAACCATTACCAAGACAGGCTTCCTGCAGCAACTCGTGTTCCTTCCCCGACACAAACCCCTGCTCCTTCCAGCTCCCACCAGCCTTGTTTTGCTTTAAGCAGACGGTTTACTGTTAGACGGGGACGTCTATGCGGAGGAACTGCTTCAGCTGCACGAGACGGACCCCATTTCCACCCCAGCCGCCCTTGGAACACGCCACCTCCTCAGGCAGAGCATCTGAACGCTTGTTAAAGGAGGCTGAAGAGGTAGGATGGGCGCTCACGGACTCGCCCTGCCTCGGCAAACGGGCCGGTGACGGCTCTTACGAAAGCTTCCAGAAGACTCGTTACCGTCTTCCGACCTCCATCCGGGGTGTTTCCTTTGCTGGGAAAGACCCTTCCTCTTTCCTTCAAGCCTCCTTGCCCCCGCCCAACCAAGCCCAGGCGTTCATGCACACGCTTCGCCTGCAAACCACACGCACACGCGCACACACGCGCGCGCACACGTGTGCACACACGCGCGCACACACACCCTCTCTATTCTTATCTCAGACCTCGAATCCTGACAAAAGCTTCCCCGGGCCCTCCAAGAAAGTGCTTGCAAATGACTGATTCCGAAGTTTAGCTTAACAGGAAAGCTTCAAATTACTTGAACACAAATTACAGAGATAGAGCGGATTGTAAACAGAAAGATTTTTATCCTGCTCTCCTGCTATTCAGCAGCGCGCCCCCCCCCCCCCCGAAAAAGCCACATGTTCTTTCTTACTCATGACGCTCCAGGATAAATGTGTTCTTCCTTAAACCCTCGGGGGAGGGAGAGACGCACGTCAGCTGAGCACTGCAGGAGACAGACATCAGGCCTGTGTTATCTGCATCTGACCTCCTCTCTGCTCCTAAGAGGCACAGGGCCTCTCGCAGGAAACAAGCCGAGGCTCTCTGCCAAGAACAGACTCAAAAGGCACCACTCCAAGCTAAGTGGTTTCCAGAGTCCTTGAGGGAACCAGGCCAAAGTCCCACCTCGGATTTCCAAGGTGGGAAAAAGTCCTCACCAGACGCCAAAACATCTTGAACAAAGACTGGGGATGAGGACTCCCTCCACACAGGTCGGCTCTAGGCTCTTGGTCCCGTTGAGGGGTCCTGGATGACGATCCCCGCTCGCCGCTATTATTATCCGGGCAAGCGAACTCGAGCTATCCAAGGGCCAGATACGTGAATAATGACCTACATTATGCACGGAAGGAATGCAAGTAAGGCTCAAGTTTTGAACCAATCAGCTTCACAGAGGTGAACTTTGATACTTAGAATTCCTTGAGGTTGTATGAGTTTTGTTATTTTTTTCCTTAACACTTTCCAAAAAGCCCTCAGAAAGGTCAAATTGTTTAAGCCGGAGTTAAAGGCAGGAAACCAATAATCCTCTTTCGAGAGGAAGAGCTAAACGGAGCTTTGCAACATGGTCTCTGTCCATGCAAGCAATATGTTAAGGAACATTCTATTTATTCATTTTCCTGTTACAGAAAGATGTTCGGCTGGATAAAGTAGCTGAATAAATTGTCTGTGTCGGACATTAAGGGCCATAGAATTTGAACTAAAAATGGCTCAGGTGCTGTCCATACTTTCACTGCTATGGAAGGAGGAGACAGCTGAAGCCCACACAGAAGGAAAGGTATGGGTTTAAAGGAAATTATCAAAATATACCAAGGTTACAACTAGTAACAGGATCAATGTCGAAGAAATTTTTCTAAAAGGTTCCTAAGAGTAGATGCACTGTAATTTACTTTAAAATATAAAAGTATCTAAGCTGTGCTCCAATCACCTTGATACATCTAAAACATTAAAAACCAAAAGACAAAGGCAGCATCCCTCCCTTGGGTTTCAGACCTTGACAAAGATGAAGGGGTTATTTTCTCATGGAAGCCACATTCCGGATTTCTGATGAAGTGTTCCATCAAAAACTCTACACCAACAGGATCTAATTCTTTCCAGTTATAACAGAGCATTGTTTAGAGACACTGGTCAGCAAGCACAGAACTTAAGAGATTTTACAAAAATAACGCAACATCTGACGGAGAAGAAGAGACAACCAGCAGCCCCTCCTAAAGGCATCAGCACATGCACAGAGGGCACGACCGTGATCCCGGAGAATATGAGAATGAGCTACACGTACGCAGACCGCAACGGAGCCATCCCTTCCTGAAATGACTTGGCAGTCTGGTTGGGGAGACTAATGATACACACAGGAAGTGACTTATGACCTCCTATTACAAAACAACAAATCCCACAAGTGCAAATCAATACACCACACACAGAAGTTGATGAGTATCTAGAAGGCAGTGAGAGAGAGATGAGAGGTGGATGAGAAGGACTTGCTATGAAAAAGCAGCTTTGAAAAAAAAAAATACGGAGGCTGATTTGGCCAAGGAAAAGAACAAGACATCCCAGGTAGACACAAACACCTGCAAAGCAAAAGATAAAACTGAAATTGCGCTCTTTCCCATCAATATAAATTCCACTGATGAACTCTGCTTGTGTTCACATCTCTGCATCAAATGCCTTTGAAAAACGACTACTTCTGAAGTTTGACATTGTCTTTTTATAAAAATGTGTGGGTCCCCACACATTCCTAAACAACTCTGCCCATATACCTACTTCCTTCACACACAACACACAGAATTACATAGAAAAATGGCAGCTGAGTTATTTTAACGGGTTTTGCAGCACGAATTCAGAATGATTATAATTACAGCTTCTCTTTTAAAATGAGGTTTTGTTCTTTAATATTCATTGACTACGAGCTTGCTTCCCACACACAACACAGTATTTACCCTACACTGGCTCGGTGCATCAATTATGGTAATAGTTTGTGAATAACATTCATATTATGGAAAAATGAGCCTGGTTACTTAGCTCTCCCTCTGGAAAATTGTCACAAACATACGTATCATCTGTCTCTACTTGGAGTACAGCAATTAGTAATTATTGTTATATATACTTTTGTAAAGCAAAAGGGGAAAATCAATCTGAAATGTCATGTTTCCAAACGTTCTTAGGATATTGTCTAAATTATCGTGTTTGAACTCTAGTTGAAAAAGAGAAGACGCGTTTTGACAAAACGAAAAGTCATCACTAATAGCACACCGGATACGGAAAAGTAGACAAAACACTTCACAAAGGACACCACCTCTTGAACAATTTCCTCTTCAACCAGATCAGACTAGGTATGAATAAGCCACGGCCAGCGGGAGACCTGAGTGTTATGCTGGGAGCAAGACAGACCGAATTCAAGTCCCGTCTTACTCATTCTCGAGCTCAGTTAAGCAATTACTTACTGAGTGCCTACTGTATACCAGACACAGAACCTGGTGCTGTAGAAACCTTCAAAATGATATAAAATAACTTTTTCAAGAAAGTTACCTTGTAGTAAAGGAACCAGAAACATGCCAATAGCACTTAGCGCGAAGTATACAGATTTTGTCAAGACTTTTAAGATGCAAAAGTAGTTCAGAAAAGAAAATTATCTCTGTTGGCAGAGAAAGGAGGTAAGGGCTCTACCACGGCCTCACTGCTGCAGAACCGTGGTGATGACAGGACATTAGAGCCTACAGAAGAGCAATCCTGGGTAACGACGGGGCCAAGATCCGAACGTGAGAATGGACAGGCACTCAGGGGAAGCGGAGGTGAGGGCCAGAGGGAAAGAGGCCAGAACCAAACCTGCGCAGCTTGGCTTCTGACAGTCCTCTGCGTGGGTATCTACACGGCCCAGGACATACATTACGTACTGCGTCGACTCCCAATTTGTAAGGACTGCTCATCGTAAAGTGCGGAGGACAGAACACTGCTGGAAACTGAACTGATGAGATCATCCTGCGCTAGCGTCCAGCACCAGTAGCCCCACAGGTCCTGAGACGGCAGCCGTCTGTTGCAGCCCAGAAAATGCCTTTTTTTAGACAAAAGGTAACTGGAAAGAGAGTTCTTAAGAGGAAAGAGGAAGGGAAGAGACCATGAAAAATGCCCTGCCATCGTGGATTCTGTCGGTCCACAGTGCCCTACGATACTAACCACTTGAGGGTCCAGATTTCTGAACACTGGGCAAAATCTGGAATGAATGATCACGAAGAGGAAGTCTGCACAGGTGGAATGTGAGAATTTAGAATCCAGCCCAGGATCACTCTGGATGACGTATCACAGAGGCATTTAGGATACGGGTCCTCTCCCAATGTCATTTCTCAGTGTCACCCCAGCCTTTCCCTGCAAAATGCCAAAGGGAGACAGGCTACCAGAAAGCAATCCAGGCGCCCTGCCCATCTGACGGTGACTAATGACTCCTGCAAGAACTCCTTACTAAAGATCTGATCCAGGGGCTCTCAAAGTACACATCGCCATATGGGCAGCATCAACACCCGGAATTTGTTAGAAGCATAAATTTCCAGGGTGCATGAGCGGCAGTCAGCTGGGCACCTAACTCTTGGTTTCAGCTCAGGTCATGATTTCAGGGTCATGAGACCAAGCCCTGTGTTGGGCTCCACGCTCAGCACAGAGTCTGCTTGGGATTCTCTCTCCCTCTTCCTCTGCCCCTCCCAGTCCTGCTCTTTTTCTAAAACAAATCTTTAAAAAAAAAGGCGGGGGGGGGGGGGGGGGGGGATTCTCAGGCCCTCTCCCCAGACCTACGAAATCAGAAACCTTGGGTAGGTGGGGTAGGGCCCAGCAATCTGTTTCCATAAGCCTTCTAGGTGATTCTGCTGCTAAAGTTTGCGAATCACTGATCTAGTGTGACCTCCCAGTTGCAGAGTGAGGGACACTGAGGCCCAGAGAGAAGGTCACAGGTCTCCACCGTCTCCAGACTCCTAGCCCTTCGTTCTCTGTACTACACCGCCTGTGTAGACAAGCAGGCAACAGATATGCCCTGGATGCAAGCTTTTAGCTCTGCCCCCTGCCCTAATACGCCCTAGCAGGGCTCCAATGGAGGGGTTTTCTGGCAAGCATGGCAAATGAGGGAGAAGCCAAAAGCCACGGCTCAGTAATGGGGGTGGCACCAGAAGCAACTAGAGGTTCATGTTCTCAAACAGATGTCCTCAACCATTTCCAGTAAAGGGGCATCTAGTAAACACTTGAGGCTTTGCAGGCCATACGATGTCACAATCATTCAACTCTGCCATTATAGCTCACAAGTGGCCACAGAAAAAAAGACATAAACAAAGGGATACAGCTACGTTCCAAATAAAACTTTGTTTGCCAAAACAGACAACAGATCAGGTTTGTCCATCAGGGCTGAGGTCTGCTGACCCCTGTTGCAGAACCTGTCTGGCACGGAACGGTATTCTACAAAAACGTAGCTGAATGAATAAATAAATACAAGGGGAGTCTGGTTGCTACTGTTCCCTACGTTCCTCAATGGCTCCTATGGTCACTCTTCTTCTTTTCACATCTCAGCATCAGGACGGGTCCCTGCATCTGCTTGTGCAGGCTACACCTGCAAAAGGATGGAAGACTTGGGGTGTGTGTGTTGGGGGGCGGTGGGGCATAGGCCATGCCTCTCGCCAAGTCAGAGCCCTAGCCCAGGGTTCCTCTGTCAGGAGAAACGGGAGACCTCTGTGATGCACACAACGGCACACGGTGCACACCACACCATGTGCCAAAGAACCGAATCCATTTGGGAAGGGCTGTTCTCTAATTTATACATAAATATCCCCCGTCTCCTACTCTTTTTTCTTTCTTCATCTGGACCCCAAGATACGTATTGATAATTACTGGACACTCCTGCTGGCAGTTCTCCAGACCATGAGTAACCTCCACATAATGCTGGTTTTAAACCCTTATCGAAATTCTTGAGCACATTCCTGCCAGTATGTGTGGAGCTACTTCTATGGCACTGACAGGCCGTACATATTACAAAACATACAAGTAAATCTCAGGAAAATACACAGATAAAATGACCATAATTTTTAATGTTTTACCCAACCTAATGGTGCTGTTATTTCAAGGTACGACTTCCACTGAGGGCAAAGTCAGTCATTAATGATCATGGATATAAAACCTCAGGTCCCAATTGTTTTTATAATTTAAATCTTCTGTCCAAGTCCTTACTAGATATGATTCCGTAGTTGTTGTCTGTCCTTAGTAACATGGTTGATAAGGAGCTCGTAAAAATAAGGGCACTACAAGCTCTACAACTTTCCTGCTGTTCCCCTATGCTTATGCCACCTCATTCCACAGGTCATCTGAAGGAATTTGTAAAAATAACTTGTCCTTTTTGTAAGGGTTAAAGTAAAGAGTGTAACCTGGTAATGCATTTCCTGACCCACGCAAACTGGAACATGTCCCAGAACGTGGGGAGAACAAAAGTGTAAAGGCTGAAGGAATCTGCCATTTTGTGAAACTTCCTCTCCCCCCAGAGGACACCTGCCACACCCTTATGGGGCACTGACTGTCCCACAGATAGTAGACTGCCAGCTCAAGCCAATCAATAAAGTCATTAATCGATAATGTTCCATGTGTCTTCCTTAAAAATAATGAACCTAAACACAATTTCTACTGTTTTGTCCCATATGCCAATGGATCATCCCAAAAATCCTACGGGGGTTGGGGTAGGCATGAACCCCACCTCGGACAGCTCCCTTCCAGAGCAGGTGTCCGAGGTCATAAAATCAATTTAGTGGGTGATCACCACCACATAAGTATGCACGTGTATGTGCGAGTGTGTGTGTGTGTTTTAGTGGAAGAGAAGAGAAAAGGAAATGTGACAGTGTACTGATGTAGTAAGTTACCACTTGGAAAAACTCTGTCCTGGTTTTATATGTAAGCATGGGTGTGTTCATGCATTTCTCATGTGCATTCGTAAGCATGTACACTTGATCGTGGCATAAACTGATTTCTAACTGTGTGGGCTGGGACAAAAGAATCTGTAAGCTATACTCTAGACACAGTGTCTGGAAACCCCCTGGAGATGCCAGCACAGTGTGTACGGTCAAAAGGCTAGGTGAAGGGAGAGAGAGAAGGCGAAGACGTGGTACGGCATTTTGGAAAGCATGCTAGGGTTAAATCAGATCCACATCTGAATGCCAGTTCTATACCTCCCAGGTGCATAATTAGGGAAGAGACAATCTCCAGGCCTTTGCTTTTCTTCACCTAAAATGTGAAGGTAACAATACCTATCTCATGAGGTGGTGAGGAGAGCTACTGGGAATCACGGGGGCTCCTAGAGAGAAGCCGGCACAGAGGAGATCTTAATGGCAGAGGATTCTTCCCTGAGAGGTGCTCCCTGAAAGGAGCACAGAACCCTGTGAAGGAATCTCAGTTAAATGAGATGAAATTAAACAAAATACAGCACAATAAGCACAGGGGAAGTGTGGTCCAGGGTGTACTGTACTGAACTGGGAAGCCCTCGTTGGTAGCAAAAGAGACGATGTTTCATAAAGAAACACAGATGCTGAGAAACCTGTAACATCACTCTCCCTCCCAATCACCCTCCAACTCAAACACATACCCCTGAGGGCACAGAAAATAAAAGCAAAAGAAACAAAGAAATGAAATAGAGTTTAGAAGGGGGAAAAAAAAGAAAACAGCCTCTCATAATCTCTAGCGTCCTGTAGCGCAGCTTTCATTATTCATGAAGATAATTTGTGAGCAATATGCAAAATGTATTTACTTGGAAATCCATACGGTGTTACAGAACAACTGCAAATCGAACTGTCTGGGAGCCCAACCGAGAGCTGTTCTAGCCATCACAATGGGTCCCTTACAATCTCCAAAATCCATTTGGTTCATCTAAAAGCACATCAGTCTTAATAATCCTAAAATACGAGAGTCCAAACATGAAAGCCTTGGTCTGTGCATACTTAGGCCCCAAAGTGCCACAAGTGATGGAAGTTGGACCACTTGATTTTCTCAAAGAGCCCACGAAGAACAGGGTCTAGACCTCGCGGGGCCGCTGACCAGCTCTGTGACCTTGAAAAAAAGCAAAACTCTCTCGGCTTCTCTTCCCCGTCTATAAAACAAGGACGTTGTCCAAAAATAGCAACTGGAAGGGCAGTCCTACGGTACTTGACCAGCACATCACCTTTTTAAAAACGGGTCTGATTGCCGCGGGACGAGCACTGCAGTCGGCCCTAGGCCCCGCCTCGCGCTATCCCATCAGAAGCGAACAGCGCACAATTACGTTATCCGCTCACACCGGAGGACACAGCAGGGCCTCCCCGTCCAGCGGTGAAATTCTAATTGCAATGGGAAAATGATGGTAAAAGACAGAGGAAGAATGAAGTAACCCACATCTAACTTTAAACCTGTGCCTCAGGCGCCCCCAGCAAATCTGCAGACACTCTGGATTTCCTGCGACTCGCTCTGGAAACCTTCCGTCCGGAGCCAGCAGCGGCAAACGCGAAACAGAGGCGAACCAAGCACGCAGGAGGCAGGCCCTCCTGGGTTCTAGCACCACAGCCTAAATCCCCAAGCGTAAGAGCCTGAGAGATAGGTGAGAGGGACGGAGGCGCGGGCCCCCAGCTCTGGGCTCCGAAGCAGGAATTTACCGAGAGCCGCAACAACTCCTGTCTTGGGGGTAAGTCTTTGGGAGGAATTTATCAACTTATTGAGGCGTCTCTTCAGCAACTGACTCAAAGCCAGGTACTCAGTAAAGCTAGAGGAGAACAGAGGACAAGCTGACATTTCTGTGAAAACACGTCCTCAAAGAAGTTCCAAGGACTGTCCACACCAAGAATTCTAGCATCTCCGCCGGCAGCTCCCACCTCCGGCCGCTGCCCTCCCAGTGAACGGGAAACGACAGAAGGCTGGGGCCGCCCAGATGTGCAAGAGCGTTTCAGCTGCTGAACACAACCTGTTCGCAATTTTCTACTCAACCACCAGAATGAAAACGCAAACCTTCAGAGAAACAGGCCCTTGAACCCCCACCTGACTGCTGTTCGTGGTCTCTTTAATCTTTAATCTTTTAAGCTCTTGGGCTTAATACAGCAGCTGCCATCGGAGCATCATACTGTTGCTGAAGATAAGAAGGAGGTGGGGGGAGGCAATACTAAATTCAGAGACATGGATTTCCATTCTGCCAGGATCCAGACTCAACTGGAAGGAAAGAGGAACACGACAAGAAATGGCACTGGAAACAGAGAGGCAGGGGGCTCGAAGGGGGGGCACCAGAAGGACCTAGGGTGCTGACGGCATTGCCGTCACCCCACCACCCTCCAGTGCCAGCATCAAACTACATCATGACAGGCTTCGTGTAAATAAAATACATGAACTCTTCTTTAGAAAAGGCCACAGATTCAGGACGGGGACGAGGGAAATACAAAAATGTCAATGTTCTCGCAGTTACATAACTTTCAATAGAAAGACTGTAATTGCGGCTCATGCACTGACCCTCAAATTGGTCGTCAGAGCACCCGAAATGGCAGAGAACAGTGAACAGAAAAGCCGTTGCATCTCATCACCGTGTATGTACATCTGAATTCCTTTTAGTCCTCAATATGTTTCCTTAAATGGATAATGTTTCGGTGGCAAAAAACTCAGGTACAACGGATATGGAAAGAAGGCAGGAAGATATGCCTGGTGAGTTTACACTGAGACTGCACCCGGCTCCTAACACACGGGCACATTTCCCATAACAACACACGACAGAGAACCATGATCTAGTCCAACAGTACAATTCTGATGATCCGGCAACTGTGACCCGGAGGGGCAAAATCTCACACCCAAGGTCACACGAGTTACATAATGAAGCCACCATGATGATTCCCAGTTAAGTGCAGGGCACTTTTCACTGACAGTGTTTCTCTGCACTGAGGATTTAAAAAGCAGAAGTAAACAAAAACACTAGCTACTCAAAAATACGTCTCCTCTCTCCAAAGTGTCCAAACCCTGAAGAGAGTTGATGGGAAGTCCCAGTCCACGTGCTGCTGCCTGCCAACTAGCTCCATCTGATATCACATTAACAACTTCTTCTTTTTTTTTTTTTTTATTTTATTTGAGATAGAGTGAGAGAGCACAGGGTGGGACAGAGGGAGAGGGGGAGAAGCAGACTCCCCACTGAGCAGGGAGCCCCATGCGGGGCTCAATCCCAGGACCCTGAGATCATGACCCGAGCCAAATTCAAGAGTTGGTGCTTAACCGACTGAGCCACCCAGGCGCCCCAGTACATTAACATCTTAATAATGTAATGAGCACTGAGCATTTGTGACTTTGATTTTTTTAATTTAGTATCATTTTTTGTCTTTACACCAAGAAGTGTGAGTAGCACAAAAATACTTAAAAACAAAAAATAAAAAATAAAAAAATTAATAAAGCAAACACCACAAGTATAAATTTATACTTCCACACTTTAACAGTTTTCAGAAGAGAATAAAATGTAAATACCATCAACATAAAAGGTCTCAATCCTTAGAAATAAGAAACTGCCATAAAAGTCTAGAAAAGACAATTTACTAGTAAGGTACCTAGAAATTAAAATCTTAACACTGTCTCTTTGGATCAATCTAAGCAGAAACTCAGTCTGCTTCTCCTTCTTTCTAAATAAAATCCAAGGTCTTTAAATCCATTTTCCAGATTTGGGGAAGGGGCAGCTCTTGTAATCCACCCAAATATAATTAGCTAAAAGTTTAAAGTCACATTTTTCCTCAGTGAAATAACTAACCTGCTCCTTTTTCTTACTATTCATTGGCTAATGGACATCCCTAATGAATTCCCGTTAAAGGGGAAATCAGCTAAAAGCGTACTTCTCAATGTAAGTCCCAGAGGAACAATGAAAACCCAGCTGCCATTTTGGAATTGCCTCTTCTGATCATTCTCCCCACAGTCATTTTAAAGAGCATAAAAGTGTTCATTATCCCACTGGCTGTTTCTCAAACAGCCTTAGTTAATTCACTGTGTGGATTTAGTGAGTCCTCAAAGGAACCAAGTAAAAAGCGATGGCTACTATCCACTCTCTATGAGCAGAGGGCCTTACTGTACCCATTCTCAGCTCTTGAAGGCTGTAGGTACACTATCAGGCAGCACGGGCTCTACACAGCTCTGCAATTTCAGAGCACAGATTGATGAAATGAAAAATGCAATTCTGATCAGAAGGTGAACTACAGAAACTCAGAAACTACAGTCCTATTTTCTACACAGTGAAAAACTACAGTGCTATTTGGAATCAAAAAGGCCTAAACACACAAGAAATGTGATCACATGATATTCTCAACATCTAACTTGGCTCAATCAAGAAATACTAGAAGTAAATATGATCAAGGTTCTCAAAATCAAGATGTTCTAGCATAAGCCCTAAAATCAGACCAAGTAAAAAGAAGCTTCTGGACATCTAGTTCCATGGTAGCAGCTCAAAGAACCTAAGAACGTGGGGTGCCTGTGTGGCAGAGTCGGTTGTGTGTCCAACTCTTGGTTTCACCTCAGGTTGTGATCTCAGGGTCATGAGATCGAGCCCTGAGTCAGGATCCATGCTCAGCAGGGAGTCTGCTTGGAATTCTCTCTCCTTCTGCCCATGCCCCCCACACTCATGCTCAACCTGACTCTCAAATAAATAAATCTTAAAATAAAAAATAAAAAATAAAAGAACCTAAGAACAAACCAAAAATCATATTCTGAAAAATTAAAATGCGTGGACCAGTGATTGGAGGAGGGCCAGATAATCAGAACTTATAATCGGCTATAAGTGCCGATGAGCAAATTTAGGATGTTATGTTAAAGAGATTTCTCCTGGTGTTTTTGTAAAACAGTTTTTCTGAGTTAAAGATAAGTAAAAATGAAACAATATTGAAATCTCACTAAAATAGGTACCAGGGCAATTATTGCCGGAACTGAGAAAAATTCTTTCTTGCACATTTACTGCCATACTCACTATCTTCTACAAATCTGTCCTCTCTAAGCTAGAATTTGTGCTAAGTATGTGAATATAGTACTTACTGTTATGGCATAACTTTGCTATCTATGGATGACTCTATCCCTCTTCTTTATTAAATGTCATACAAAATCTGTCTAGAGCAGAACTTGATGTTATTTGATCTAAATTTGGAACTTTAGACCAGAAATTCTGTGGCAGTGCTTGATTATGAGGTGATCAGAGAAATAAGTCCCAATATGTTTACACCAGAAAAACAAGAACTAGAGGTATCACAATCCCAGATTTCAAGATATACGACAAAGCTGTAGTAATTAAAACAGTATGGTACTGGCATAAAAAATAGACACGTAGCTCAACGAAACAGAATAGAGTGCCCAGAAAAAAAAAAAAAAAAAAAAAACATAATTATGTGGTCAATTAATCTGCAACAAAAAAGGCAAAACATGCAATGGAAAAATGACAAGTGGCACTGGGGAATCTAGACAGCTATACACAAAAGAATGAAACTGGACCACTTTCTTGTAACACACACACACACACACACACACACACACACAAATGGATTAAGGACCTAAATGTGAGACCTGAAACCATAAAAATCCTAGAAGAGATCATAAGCAATAATGTTGCTGACATCAACCTTAGCAGTGTGTTTCTAGATATGCCTCCTGAGGCCAAAGAAATAAGCAAAGCCAGAGTATTGTGAGGGCATAAAAATAAGTTCTGCACAGCAAAGATAATCAATAAAACAAAACAAATCGACAACCAACAAAACACAAGAAAACCTACCGAATGGGAAAAGATATCTGCAAATGACATATCCAGCATGGGTTAGTATCCAAAATATATAAAGAACTTATGCAACTAACCACCATAAATAAATAAATACATAAATAGTCCATCCAATTAAAAATGGGCAGAAGACATGAACAGACCTTTCTCCAAAGAAGACATACAGATTGTCAGCAGATACATGAAAAGATACGCGTCACCGCTTATCCTCAGGGAGATACAAATCAAAACCACAGTGAGCTATCACCCCTCACCTGTCAGAATGGCTAAAATCAACAACGTAAGAAACAGGTGTTGGCCAGCACGTGGAGAAAAAGAGACTCACATGCGCTGTTCGTGAGAATGCAAACGGGTGCGGCCACGGTGAGAGACAGTATGGAGTTTCCTCAAAAAATTCCAAGTAGAATTACCATACTATCCAGTAATTCCATCACAAGGTATTTACCTAAAGAATATGAAAAAACAGATTCAAAAAGTAAATACACCCCTTGGTTTACTGCAGCATTGTTTACAACAGCCGAGATACGCATCAGCAGATGAATACACAGAGATGTTGTGTACGTGCCCACTGGAACACCAGCCATAAAAAAGAATGAAATCCTGCTCTTTTGCAACAACATGGATGAGTCTAGAGGTTATAATGCTCCGTGAAATAAATCAGTCAGAGAAAGACAAACACCATATGATTTCACTCATACGTGGAATTTAAGAAACAAAATAAACGAACAAAGAGAAAAAGAGACAAACAGAAAACCAGAATCTTAACTATAGAGAACAAATCGGTGGCTACCAGGGAGGGAAGTGGATGGGCGATGGGTGAAAACAGATGAAGGGGATTAACTGTATATTATCTTAATTAGCACTGGGTAATGTGCAGAATTGCTGAATCACTCTATTATACACCTTAAACTAATATAACACTATATGTTAATTATATCGGATATCTATACATATATATGTTTGTGTGTATATATATTTATGCTTACACTATTTTTAAGAATGTAATTAGAACATAATTAGAATAAAAGTATTCAATTAAAATAAAAATATACCAAAAGCTACCACAGAGAACTCATAGATCTCTTTGAGAAATGATATGGCACATTTCCTTCTGATATATTTCATCCTAAAATCTGCCAATGTGTACCTTTCCCATTTTAAAAGTAAACTATGTTTAAAAAGATAACAATTTTGTCCAAGTCAAAAGCTAGGAAGTGGCTGAACCAGAAATTTGATTCAGGGACCTCATTCTGAAATCCACGTTCTTTCCACTTGCTCATGCTACTTTCAATAGGATATAAATCAATAAAGCGAAGCTTTGAAAATCGGATTTTCTGAACATTGGGATATATGTTGCTGCTCGCAAAGTATGCTGCAGAAACCTTGCGATACCTTTAAAAAGGTTTTTATTTTATTAAACTAAAAAGATTTTATTCAGCATGGCAGTATCATTGACACCCTTTAAAGAAGAAAAATAATACTATGTGTTTTAAGCAGTATTTAGAAAAAAATCAGCCCCAATCATGCATTCCATTGTTCTCTTACAGGAATGGCAAGTCATCAATTCCCAGCCTGAAATCTGGAGGGTCTCCACAGGCACCTAATGCTGCAATGACCTTCCTGAAATGCCTGAAGTGCACACCAGAAAGTAAATATCATAATTAAATTCAAACAGTTATTAAATATCTAATTCAATTCAACAAACATCTATTACCATCTGCTGTGCACCAGGCACCAACAAGGTGCTTGCATACAAAAAAAGGCTAATAACTGAACCAGACAACTTGCTCTTAAAAAAGGCCAGAGTGTAAGCGGGGAAAATCCCAAGGGCTAGCCTACAAGGAGCTACAGGGACACAGAGAGGAACATAATCAGGGACGGTTTGCAGGAAACAGAACGTCGAACTCAGATCTTGAGAAACGAACAGCAACTTTCCTGATAACATCAGGAACCATTAAACAGTTTTATAAAGAATCAAATATTAAGTATATCATATTTTTAAGCAGAATCCCTTCTGGGTTTAGAATGTGTATCTGGTGGGAGCTTGAACTGAGAGGTAGAAAAAACTAAAGTAAACCTTTCTCTGTAATTTAGTGGGCATGGAAAATTGCACAGTGGTTTAAAAAAAAAAAAAAGATAGCTTTGCTAATTGTTAGCTTCAGGACCACGGGCAAATGGTTTTGACTTAGTTCTAAGTCTCAGCCATCTTATCTATGAAACTGCAGATTAAAACAGCACCCTCCTCTCACAGATTGGTGCTAGCTGTGAGAACTGGAGGAGATGAAACATGAAAAATGTCTGACACAGTAATGGGACCCCCGTAAGCATTCAGAACACAGTAATGGGACCCCCGTAAGCATGCAAGGCATGTTATTACTACTAAGGCATAGCACAGAAGGGAAATAATCTTTCAGGAATTTTCCATTAGTCCTTCTATATGTCACATAACATACATTAAATACATATACTAGTTTATATCCATTCTATTTTCTACTTGGTTTGGGATGTTCTAGTGGTAGATGAAGACCAAACTACAGTAAAGGTAAGGTGACCCATAAAAAGATAAAATCAGCTCATACTACAAGTGTCTCCCTTTTCCTTTCATGTCATCGTGACACTTAAGTGATGTAATGATGTAAAGTATTTCATTTCACTGAGTCTCAATTTCCTTGTTTTCTAAGTGGAAATAACAGCACAGAAGAGTTGAGGCACCGGGGTGGCTCAGCTGGTTAAGTGTCCAACTCTCGATTTCCCCTCAGGTCACGATCTGAAACCCCGCACTGACTGGGCTCTAAGCTGGGCATGGAGCCTGCTTAAGACCCTCTCTCTCCCTCTTGACCCGCCCCACCCTCTCTTTAAAAAGGAAAAAAAAAAAAAAGGACAGAGGAGTTGAAGCGAAAGAGATAGCGCAGGTGTCCTAAGAGTGGAAAGTAATAATCCTCTCCCTTTCCTGTCTGTCAAAAATGTCTGCATGCCTAATGAAGCTCCTCAAGGAAACTCGAAGAAGCACAAATACTACCACACTAGGGTGTTTTAAATTAGTTCGGTTACATTATGGAGGTGTATTTTCTATGTGCTTAATTTCAGCTATCAGCAAAATTCTCAGTATTTGAGAAAATGTCTTTGATCCACAGGCCACAGGCGTAAGCTCCCTCGAGAATGCTTGCCAGCAGGGGAGGTAAGGGAGTGAGAGTGTCTTTTGAACAACACTGTCTAGAGAAGCGGCCGGAGCGAGGGGAAGCTCCGGCTGCGAAGTTACTCAGAATTACTCTGGGGGAGGCTCACTCGACGGCCGCCACTCCACTTGCGAATCTACTTCTAACTACTTGACTACCCCAGGGATAAAGCTTAGTAGCTGAGCTACTGCTGGTCACTGTTAATAAAGAAGCCATTCATAATGTAATTACAACCTACAACTATTTTATCTACACATAGAATTCCCTGAGAAATAAACCACAGATCTGCTTTGATTTGTTCATAGACATGGGATTTAGAGAAAGGGTATCAGAGTAAAACCTGAAATTGTGAAACACTTTTGAGAACGTAAAACCTTATAAAATGGGAAGCCATGAAGAGTACTGCTGCTTCCAAGCTATGTATCCTTGAACCAGGAACTTATTAATCTCTCCCTGCCTCAGTTTCCTCACCTATAAATCAGGGATAATAACTGTGCCTACCTCAGACCAATACGATAATCCAAATAAAGCGGCGAGCAGAGGCCTTCGTACAAATTAACTGCTTAATACATGCAGTTGTTGGTCCTGTTTTCTCTCTGCAGAGTATGGCAAGTGAGTGCAGAAATCCTACACAACAAATTTTACCGGTAAGACGGCAAACAGCAGAGATTTCAAATTTTACAACTTGTATCATGGTCTCAAATGGAAACTTGGACAGAAGAGCGCTTACGGTCGAAGAATATGTATTCCGTTTTTCCGTGTGTACTGTTAACAGTGATAGGCCTATAGCAACACAAAAATAGCATTTGCTTAGTGACTAACAACTGGGCCTCGTCTAAAACTCTATTTTTAAGCTATAGTACCCTAACTAGAAATTCAGAAACACTACACTGAGTAATTGAGTTCTACGGTAAACCCACAGCCAACAAAGTCGTAATCCATGCTGTTAGATAACCTTTTTGGCCATTAGCAACAAGCTACTCCGCTTGGAATTTTACTTATTGTTTAATAATCACTTAGAATTTCACAGTCCAAATTCTTACGCTGGGACAGTCAGGGGCTTTTCTTGGCAAAAGGCCCATACGCATAACACAAACTTCTTGTCTACCGTCGCAGAAGCCCCCAGCAATTTTCTGTGTTCCGCAACGTCAGCAAGCGCAGAACTACCGAAGCCCCCTGTCCCCCGTCCATGCGCACAACGTGACCGCCCCACAGCTGGATACTGGGGTCAGTGCTCAGGCTCAGAATTAAGGATCAGCACGAGATGAGCTGACATCTGTGCGAGCCTCAGTGGCTCCCTCCCTCCATCCTCCCAGACCCAGCATCTACAGTTACACACGGAGCGTCTGCGATGACAAGTGCCGCTGCTAACACTTGAACACTTCTGGCTGCTGAGAAAAGCAGTGTGAGTCCCAGCATCCAACTGGAGTGCCCGCCCGGCATCTTCAATGAACCAGGAGCCCACGTGAGACAACTGACAGACAGATGGCCCGCTCGCTCAGACTGCTTTCCGTGCTCCATGAACAAGACGCGCTGCTGCTAAAGCATGCAAGAAGCCTGTCCAAACTCGGTAAAAACAAACAACAAAAATATATGCTGCTTTTGTTAAACACTACTGACTTCCTGTCGTACTCAGATCTCACAAAAACATCGTGTCCGCCAGCGGATGGCACATCCGTGCAATGGAGCATTTGAGAATAAAAAACATCATTTACTCCTAACCCATGCCACGGCACGGATGGACTTCACAACATTACTCACAAAGCACGACATCCTGAATGACTCCATTTACATGTAACGTCCGGAAAAGGCAAATCCATAGAGACGAAAAGCAAACTAGTGGTTGTGAAGAGTTGAGGAAATTTGGGAGGAAATGGGAAGGGACTGGTAGAGGTTCAGGGTCCCTTTCCAGGGTGAGAATCTGGTCTATAACTGATGGTGGGGATGGTTCATAACTGGTTCTAAAACTGCCAAACTGTACCCTTGAATATTGGTGAGTTTCGTGGATTGTGAAGTACGCATCAAAAATGCTATTTAAAGATGGTGAAGCAGGCGTCATTAGCTTTATTTTGCAGACAAGGGAAGTACATCTCAGAGACAGTCCAGAAGCTAACTTCATCCTCAGTGGTGAAAAGCTGGAAACTTTCCCTCTAAGATCAGGAACAAGACACAGACAGCCACACTCACCACTTTTAGTCCACACAGTATGCTGAATTCCTAGCCAGAAAACAAAATAAAATGCATTCAAATTGGAAAGTAAAAACCGTAACTATCACTATTTGCAGAGAACATGATATTGTATACAGAAAACTCTAAAGACTCCACAAAAAACTGTTAGTACTAATAAATTCAGTAAATTTACAGGACCCAAAATCTATACACAAAAATGTGTTGCATTTCTATACACTAATAACAATCAGAAAGAAATTAAGAAAACAGTCCCACTCATAATCGCATCAAGAAGAATGAAATACCTAATGAAATACCTAGGAGCAAATTTCACCAAGAAGGTGTAAGTCTATACACTGAAAACTGTAAGACATTAATGAAAGAAACTGAAGCAAATACAAATAAATGAAAAAAGATTCCAAGCTCATGGACTGGAAGAATTAACATCGTTAAAATGTCCATACTACCCATAAAATCTTTAAAAAAAAAAAAAAAGTCCATACTACCCAAAGCAAGCCTATTAATGTTCCCATGGTATACCGTTCAGAAATGTAACAAACAATCCTAAAATCTGTATGGAACCCAAAAAAGACCCGGAATGATCACAGCAGTTTCGAGGAGGAACAGAGCTGGAGCCATCGAGCTCCCTGACTTCAGGCCACGTGGCAAGGCTGTGGTGATGAACACAGCGCAGCACTGGCCTAAGAAGGAGACGCACATCCGTGGAGCAGAGCCCAGAGCTCAACTGATGCATATATGGTCAATTAAGTTACTGAGAATAATAAGGGAGCCAAGAACACACAGTGGGAAAAGGACACCGTCTTCCATGAATGGTGCTGGGAAAGCTGGACAAGCACATGCAATGGAGGGAACATGTACCACTATCTCGTATCACGAACAAAGTTAGTTCAACACGAATTACAGACTTGAAAGTAAGACTCAAACATAAAACTCCTAGAAGAAAACAGGGGTGATTAGTTCCTTGTTATCAGTCTTAACAAGGAGTTTTTGGATTTGACACCAAAAGCAAAGGCACCGAAAACAAGAACAGACAAGTGGAACTGTGTCAAGCTGAAAAGTGTTTGCACAGTGAAGGAGACCTTTGACAAAACAAATAGGAAAAAAAAAATACTTGCATATCATACATCTGATAAGAAGTTAATACCCAAAATACATGGAGAACTCCTACAACTCAAAAGCAGAAAAATAAAACAATCCAATTAAAAATAAATGGACAGAGGCGCTGAACAGACATTTCTCCAAAGACAATATATGATGGCCAGCAGGTGCATGAAAATATCCTCGAACATAAGTAATCAATGGAGAGGGACAGAGGTCAAAACTATAATAAGCTATCACCTCGCGCTGCTGGAGCAGCTATAAGAAATAACAAATGTTGGCCAGGATGTGGAGAAAGGGGAACCCCGTACACTCCTGGTGGGAATGTAAATTGGTGCAGCCACTGCGGAAAACTGTACAAAGGTCCCTCAACAAATTAAAAATAGAACTATGATCCAGTAATTCCAATTCTGGGTATTTATCTAGAGAAAATGAAAACACTGATTCAAAAAATTATGTGCAGGAGCACCTGGCTGGCTCAGTCGGTAAAGCACGTGACACTTGATCTTGGTTTGTGAGCCCCACGTTTGGTGCAGTTTACTTAAAACACACACACATACAACGAAATGATGCACACACACCCCACGTTCACTACAGCATTATTTACAATGGTCAAGACATGTAGCCAAACCTGAATGTCCATGAAGGGATAAAGAAAATGTTACACACACACACACACACACACACACACACACACACACACACACGGGTATTACTCAGCCACAAAACAATGAAATCTTGCCATTTGGGACAACACGAATGGACCTTGAGGGCATTAAGCTAAGTAAAGTGGTCAGAGAGAAAAAGATAAATACCCAAATGGTCTCACTTTATGTGGAATCTAGAAACAAAACCAAAAATAAGCTAACAAAAAAATAACTCACGTGGCTATAGAAAACAGACTGGTGGTTACCTTAGGCAGAGTGTCAGAGGGGGGCAAAATGGGTGAAAAGGGTCAATAGGTACAAATTTCCAGTTACAAAATAAGTCATGGGAGGTAACGCACAGCATGGTGGTAACAGTTAATAACACTGTACTGCGTATTTGAGAGTCACTGACGAAGTGATCTTGAAAGTTCTCATCACAAGAAGAAAAAATTGCAACTCTGTATGGTGACAGATATTAACCAGACTTACTGTGATGATCACTTTGCAATATATACAAATACCAAACCATTACAATGTACATCTAAAACTAAAATGTTGTATCAATTATACCTCAATAAAAAAAATTATGAAGCAGGTATCATTAGCTTTATTTCCCTGACAAGGGAAGCAGACCTCAGAGACACACAACCAGCAGAGCAGAGATTCAGAAAACCAGGTCAGCTGTCCCCAAATATCAACTTTTTCTATTTTTTAAAGCTATACCCTCCTGCCCCTCAAAATACTCAGGATCTTTAGGGTGCAGATCTAAAATCCATCTGACCCTTTCAACAAATAGGTTGCTTTCCTGTCCTCAAACTCCCCCCTAGCTACCAATACCCGCTCTGTTGAATACTTACTTCTAGTTGGCTATCATAAAATCTGATCTTTAAAGGGTACAGCAGAGCATACTTAAGAAACCTTAAAAGAAAGCATGCCTGCACACAAAAAGTTTCCCCCAACAAACACTGCCTCTCTGAATTTCAAAGTCTAAAAAGCTACCAAAAGATAATCTTTCTCCCAACTGATTAAAAAGAAAAAGGGAGGCCATATTAACAAAGGCGAACATCCAGCTCAGTGTTCTCAGTCCCAGCAGACCCAGGGCCCCCCCTTTTTAAATCAGGTTCTGCTCCAAAACTCAAACACAATATACCCTACCCATATAGTTTCTAAAAACCAATATAATACCCTAAATACAAATGCCTCAACCGTCTTCTACACAGATAAAATACATTATCATAATGCACACGACTCCAATCACAAAAGCAGCCGTGCTGAACGAGGCCCAGAACACACTCCAATGGCCGGGATCTAAGAAACATGCTGTCTTTTTGAACATGTTCAAACAAACCTGACCCAAAGGAGAAATGTAAAGTCGAGTTTCTTTACCCATAATAAAACAAGAAAGGCATTTTATTAAGAATCATCTATAGACTCTGTATATAGCACAGTTCAGGGCTCGAATTATTCTTAGAGAGTTGAGGTCAACATTTCAAGTTCATTTGTTCCATTTCCACAGTATCTCTGTCCAACCACGGCTAGGTGGCCATTATTTCCCAGCACATCAGAGTCCGGTTCGGTCCCCGCACTTCTACTAACCAACTCTGTGGTCTTTCCTTTGACCGTCTGCGACTTCGTTTGTATTCTGTAAAATTACAGAAGCGATACAATCCCTTGCTGTGAATCTTTTGTCCAGAACGAGCTACTTACCTATTCCAACAAAATTCCAATTATTCAACACTTTCACATCGCCAGTTCATATACTCATTTTGACTACAATTCATACCTTTTCCTCAATACCATCATTACTTACTGAAGCCCATCTCAAAATTACATGTGGCCTTGGCATTACTCTTCTAGGTGTGTGTGTACCTAAACACTAACCTACCAATGTTCCCAAATTCTTCTACGTTCCTTTCACATGGTTTTCTCTCCTCTTGGTCACTTAAATATTGTCTTTGAGTCTATTCATGCTGCTATAACAGAATACCATAAACAATAAAATGTGTTTCTCATAGTTCTAAAAGCTGGGACGTCCACGATCAAAGAGGCAGCGTGGCAGTATCTGGGGGAGGGGGGAGTCTCTTTTAGGTTGCACACTCATCATCGCATGCTCCCATGGTAGAAGCAGCTTGGGATCTCTCTGGAGCCCCTTTTAGGAGGCACTGGTCTCGCACATAGGGTTCCACCATCATGACTTAAGCACCTTTGGGGTTAAGAACTCAGTATATGTATGGCGGGGGGACAACAACATTCAGACCACAGCACATATCTCTTCTGGTTTTTTTCCTAATAAATGGACAGCTCTCTTTCAAACCTGTAATTAAAATTCTCAGCAAAGACAGTGTTACTTTGACAATCAAAACGGACTCTAGGGGGTGACGACGACTTAGAGAAACAGTTTACTTTAACAGGAATCAATATTACGAAGGTATTTAATAGATGGTTTTCATTTGAAAATACAGCTGCTAATATTTCCTATATGGCACAGAAATTAGTTGCGGGCCTTTTAGAGTAATAGTACATTCACCAAATGTTCTTCCCTTTACACAGTAATTTTGGAGCGAGGCCAGTCTGCCTTCGGAGCTAAACCAGTACAAGAAGGAGTGACAGGCCACAAGTCCTATGTTGAGGCTGACAGATGACGATATACGCTAAAATAAGGGAAGCCAGTATTTACGGAAGACTTCTGTGCTAGGCCATGTTCTTAAGAACTATACACATATTAACCAACTCAAGACATATTAGGAGCCCATGATAGAGATAACTGTGTTGTTCCGTTAACACATGAGGAAACTGCCCTCACTTCCTTACATTTCAATCTATACGCATATTAAAGCACGTGCATATGCATGAATCACGTTTACGCATATTAAAGCACGTGCATATGCATGAATCACATGTGTGCTCTGTGTGAACACATACATACAAAACACAAACACATCAATGTAACTGTATGCAGCGTGCGTGTGTGCGCGTGTGTGTGTACACGTGTGGGTAAATGTACAAACAGATTTGGCTGGAGAAAGAAAACACACATATGTTCCCAATTTAAAGACTGGGATTTTAAAGATTTTTCCAATCAGTACACTTGATAACCACATCTTCCTAGTCAGTAAATACAGAAACATAATTCTAGTGTCAGTTTTCCACTGGCAAGTTTATTAGAAGATTAAATTGTTGACATATGCAAACGGATTTCCACAGCTCCCCTGACTGAGCGCTTTAGACACAAGTCACATAACGGTTTTGTTGTGACTCCTGTCAGAGAGAAATTCATACAAATCATGCAGAAATCACCAGCTGAAATATGTTACACTTGCCACTGCCAAGACAACTCGGTACCACAATCCAGCCTCCTCCGCTGCTGGGATCGTAGCCCAAGGGGAACAAAGCGCTTCTCCTGGCAGGAGCCCAGGACCCCGGCCAAACCCTCACAGGTGCTGGAGAGTCTCCCTCAGACGTGGGACTGATAACTACCGACTAGTGGGTTTTCTAATTTAAAGAAAGAATGTAAATTCCGCCTTGATGCAGAACAGGTACACGAGTACCCCTGTAGATGCAACTTAACTACGCCAATGTTCACGCTCTTTAAAGAGAAAGAGAGCCCACCAACTTCTCCCGGGACAGCCAACTATTCTAAAACCTGAGTGAAAACCCGTCACAAAGCAAAATCAGATGTCCGTATGGCAGCACGCCAGCCTGTTTTATAGAACTATGACTGATGCTTGTAAGATAAAAAAAATTTTTCGGTCATTTACCTAAATGACAAAACTTTACGGAGAGCGTACTCTGTGTCAGGTGCTACTGCAGATGCCGGGAAACGGTACAGAGTCCGTCTGTGTTCTCAGGACGCAGTGGGGGGGCAGACTGTAGACAGTTAAATCAATCAATCAGTCAGTCAACCAATCAATCAGTCAATCGATCAGCCCATCAAACGGGCAGGCCCTGAGCTGAGGAAACCCGGGTATCGCATCAGAGTTCTGGGAACACGCGGAGGCAGGAGGCACAGTATGATTAGCAGGTATAAATGCTCCCTGTGTTCTCAGAACTATCCGTTTTTCAGATCCCTGATGCAAAGCTGCACCTTTCCTGTTTCTTTCACGTCATTCTTTTGCATCATTGCCTCAATGCAGCACGTTCCAGAGATTAAAAACAATCCTGTAACAATCGAAGTTAAATCAGCAGCCTGAATCGGGAGTGAGACACGGCATTTAGTCAACCCAGCTCATCCCGTCGGGCCCTACCCAAGTCCCAGTGTTGTGGAAGTTCATTTCCACAGCGTTCGCGTCCCGGTTCTTCAAATATCACATTTAACTCCTCCCAAAACAGCCGCCCCCACCACTGAGGCTGACTCCCCACCACCGGCAAGGCCGTGCCCTCAGGCATGACCACTCCCGCAGCTGCTCCAGCCGGGGCTAGAAAAGTCTGATGAGACGGCAAGGCCTGAGTGCCTCAGCCGCCCGCCGCGCGGCACAGACTTCCTGGAAGGTGGACAGGGCAGGACGGCAGCTCTGCTCCAGACCAGGCGGCAACTGAGAAACTCCCATCTGCTGGGAATTCATCTCACCCGACCCAGCGGGCATGCTCGGCGGGAGACACCTCGTCAGACACGGCAGCGATCAGCACGAAGCTTCTGGAGGTTTTCTAGCCAGAGACGGGAAGACGTTTTGAGGTGAACAGCATTAGCCCAAGGCAGGGAGAAGGCTGGACTTGATACCCCGGGGGACAACACTTCTCCCGGAGCCCAGCCAGGAGGTCTGCAGAGATGTGGATGCCTCTGCCTCTCCCCTCCGGCTGGGCCGTGTTCCCAGACACGTGGGCCTCACTCCGCGCTCCGACTCGTTCTAGGAGAAAGTCTGATGACAGAGGAACCGTGGCGCTGGGTTACTGACACCCCAACACCCAGAGGACCAGAGGCACCGAAGACACAACCTCTGTGCTAAAGATCACTTCATTCGGGTGGTTTGACCTCCACAGCAGGAGATCCAGGTTGGTGTGCAGAGACGTCTGAACACACACACACACACGTGTACATGTGCGTGTGTTTGCCCATGTTGTGGCAGGAGTCACTCTGCCATCCACCTCCTCTCACACAACCCTTCTCTTGACCAAGTAAGGTCCACTGAGGAACGTTTCCACACGGTCCGATCTGGCTAGTGCACGTTTCTTCTCACTCCTCATTTGGGCGCAAATCCCTTCCTCACCCTCACCATCCGCATCCGAATCGCCCGTCCTCCACCTCCAAGGCGCTCCTGGGCTTCTCCGTCCTCACCGCTACTACCCTGGCCCAGGCCACCATGGGGTCTCACCTGGACAAAAGCAACTGCTTCCTGACTGTTCTACACCCACACGTGCCTTCTACGACTCATCGGCCACATCCGTGGTCAGAAACAACTTCCCTGACTCACAGCGCATCACGTCATGCCCATAGTTCCGTCCGTCTCCTGTCTGCTTTGACTTTAACTCTTAACATTTAATGTCCTTCTAGCATGTTCCCTTTTTTCCAGTACGGCCAAGCAACACGGACGCCAGCCTCAAGTGATGCTGTTAGCTGTGCTTCTGACAGACCCACAAGTCAGATTCCCACAGCGTCCCCTCAGGTGTGACGGATTTGGTGGAGAGGCGCATGGAACTCAGAGAAACGTTTCTTAGGTTGGCCAGCTGATTTGGCTGAGTCTTATGAGGGATACAGATGGAAAGCCAGAGGAAGGCTTAGGGCAAAGAGTGTGGGAAGGGGTGAGGAGCGTCCATACTCTGTGGGAACACTAGTCTCCTTGAGTCTCCACAGGCTCACCCACCCAGGAGCTCTCTGAACCCCATCCTTTCAGGTTTTCAGGGAGGCTCTGTTACACAGATGGGACCGATGAAATCACTGGCCACTGGTGACTGGACCCTATCTCCAGCCTCCCTCTCCCCTCCCTTGAGGCTCTGGGATGGGATGGAAAGTTCCAAACCTCTCATCCTATGACTGGTTTCCAGGGCAAAGGCCTCCACCCCTGAGTCCCAGAGGGGCTTTTTAAGTCACCCATTAACATCACAAAAGACCTTTTCAGGCTCTCATCACACAGATCTCATCACTTAGAAAATTCCAAGCACTTGAGGAACTTCTATGCCAGGAATGGGACAAAGACCAACTAACTATACACTTACTACAAATCACAATTAAAAATCTCATTATAAGTCACCATTGTCCTTAATCCTTTACGTTTTCAGGTCCCGTGTATCCTTGCAATAGGGCCTGCAAAGCCCTTCCTGACCCGGCGGGGGCTGGCCTCACTCTAGGACACACTTTCTCTCATCTCCCCCTTCCAAGGGGCTTCCTCCATGTTCCTCAAACCGCCTTGTTCTCTTCAGTGTTACAGCCTCCGCACGTGCTGGGACACCCCCATCTACTACACCTCACCAGAGAGCCCCTGCGCATTCTTTATGTGTGGTCCTGACAGGCATTTTCTCAGGAAAGCCTTCCCAGCCTCCCCGACTCCAGGGTAATGCACCCTGTTCCAGACTCCCACAAAATTAAGGACACTGGAAAGGATCTGTTAGCTGCCTTTCTCACCTTGAAGGGTACAGAGAGAAGCTGGGAACCGGGGCCTGCCTCCTCAGGTTCAAATCCCGACTCCATCTACTACTTCTACTGCTGAGATCACGGGGAAGTCACATAGCCCCTCTGTGCCTCAATTTCCTCATCTCTAACACCGGGATGATAAGAAAACCTACCTCGTACGTTTATTAAGAGAATGAAAGGGGTTATAGGGTTTCGAATACAACCTTCCACATAGTATACACTCAAGAAATGTTGGCTGATGGTATCATTACTGTTACTGCTACAGTTTATGAAGTGGGTATCAGCAGGGTTTGCCACTAAAACCCTGATGGCTCTACACACAGATACTGACCCCAATTCCACTTCAGTATATGGCATTCAAAATCTAGAGGTTTTAGGGGCACCTGGGTGGCTTAGTCGGTTAAGTGGCTGCCTTCAGATTGGGTCATGATCCCAGGGTCCTGGGATCAAGCCCCGCATCTGGCTCTCTGCTCAGCCAGGAGCCTGCTACTCCCTCTCCCTCTGCCTGCTGCTCTGCCTACTTGTGCTCTCTCTGTCAAATAAATAAATAAAATCTTTAAAAAAACATCTAGAGGTTCAGAAGCTAAAAGAAACGACAATCATCAGTCAACGTTTACTTATTCCCAAGGTCTGTGCTACGTAAATGAGAAGGATGCGCCCAGAGAAGACACATGCCTGGCGGGAGCCATGACTGCCCACGTTCCTCTTGTGTCCCCCCTGAGCGAGAGGGTCAGCAGGGCTGTGAGTTTAAATTATATACCCTCATCCAATATTCATTGACTCAAAGATATTCCTTCACGTTCCCTTGGTCTCACCAGGGAAGACGATGGATCAAAGAGCTCACTTCACGCAGATAGTGTTTCAGGAAAGGCAGAGGTATCAAGTTCATCCCCTGGCAGGGTGCCTGCGGGTTGGACCTGCTCCCAAGCCTGAAGCAAGACGGGGGAGACTCAGGCATCACTGGGAGGGTGTGTGTCAGGCTCAGGAGATCTAACTAGGTTGGAAAAGTCCCTGAAGTGTGCTCTTATATTGATTTTTTGGAAACACAAATAGTTTAAGCCAAAAGACAACCTGACACCGAAGGGACACCTTTCAAAATGTTTCTGTAAAGCAGATTCCTTTCCCTCAAAACGAATGGGAAAAAAGACGAGCGGATTTAGTCCTTGACTTGTCCACCAGATTCACCGTTCATGGGCTGAGCCTTCAACAAATTAAGCCTGGAGAGTGGGTGGGTGTCACCTACATTCCTAAGTAAGAAAGTTGATACAGATGTTGAAGAACAAAGGCTGTGGTATTTATACAAGTGTTTTTCAAAGTTGCTTTTGCTGTGCAAACACAGTGTAAGATATCACTATGAAATCTTTCCTAACAGGACTGACTTCCGTCAATACACCCCTACAATGTTAGAGCATTGCAGTCTGAAACAGGATCTGCGGGCCCCACGAGGCTGGCACTGATCTGTCAGCAAGCCCTGTCATTTCCTTCTTTGAATCATCTTCCCAACCTCCATTCTTCCACTGCGAGCACCGCCGGCTTATCTCAGCAGTCTCTCCTGGCTGGTCTTTGGAACTCTCCCTACCAGCCATCCCACATGTTTCTGTCTTACTCAGCTACTCAGCTACTATCACTGACTTCAGTTTCTTGGCCTAAGCTCCCTTCCCTGGCGTCCAACAGCGTGGGCAATTTGCTTCCAATCCAGGCGTCCGAGACCGTCCTCCCTCTACGTCCTCCCTCTGCTCCGCTCTGGTGGGCCTCCCGCTTTCCCACAGCATGTTACCCGCTGTCCCCTGCACTCGCTCCCTGCTCCTTGCACTGGTCACCTTGTACTGCTCCCTCTCTGTAACCCCACGTCCTCCCTGTCACAGAGGTCATTCTGTTACCTTCACTTTCCATCATGTTTAGTTTGGGGCTGGTCACTGTACTGCAGCCTCTCCCAGGGCAAGGTCATGACTTAAGATGTATTTCTATTATCACTGTGCTAAGTACAAGCATGCGGCCAACGTAGGACTTCCCAACCTGTATCTTTCTGTAAAAATACAAAGGAGGGATGCTGGGTGGCTCAGTCGGTTAAGCGTCTGCCTTCGGCTCAGGTCATGATCCCAGGGTCCTGGAATCGAGTCCCTCACTGGGCCCTCTGCTCAGCAGGGAGCCTGCTTCTCCCTGTGCCTGCTCTGCCTGCTGCTCTTTAAAAAAAAAAAAAAAAATAATAATAATAATAATAAATAAAATAAATAAAAATAAAAGTACAAAGAGGAAAATGTTCTTTTGAAAAGCCTACTTTCCTGCTGCAGCGGCAGAAACAAAAACAGGAAGGCACCTCTATGCCCCCATGAGTGGCAAGGAAGCTTCGGGAACACGGCAGAGTGAACTCAGTGACTCTGGAGCTTCACAGAAGAACAGAGAGAGCAGTGGAAGAGGGACATGGGAAGACGGAAGCAGGGAGCCCCTAGGAACAAGAACACTGGGGAGAACAGGCCTTACTAGATGAGACGAAAAGGCCTTTTGTGATTAGACTCATCAGGTCTTGCATTCCAGAATTCAGATCTAGAAGGAATGGGCAGTCACTTAGAAGGTTCAAGAGTTCAAGAAGGGCTTCAGAAAGATCAGCCCTAAAGTAGTGAAAATTACATTGAACAGGAGAATCCTGAAGGCACAGAATCCTTCAAAGATGTTTCGGGAGAATCTGAGATGTGCACCATGAACTTCTCACCCCAAAACATCTCCTGACAGGCCCCCTCCCAGCACACTTTGGTACCAGGACCCCTCTCTGATACACGCACCTCCCAGCCGCATCCCTGACTCAGCTCCTGAAGGAGGAGTGAGTACGGAGAGCACCGCCTCAGGCCTGGGGCGGAGGGGGCTTCACTGTCACCAGGGGAGAGGGCACCGAAATAGCAGGGAGGAGAGGATCCTGCAGCATTTCACAAATCCACAGAAGGCGCCACAGCATTCCCTTCAAGACGCAAAGCCACTTCCTCGAGGAAACAGGATAAAATAATAAGAAGACTACAACTGCATTTAAGGACCTGACAATCAGTGATTGAACCCTCTTGTCCTCTCGATGTGGAAGAACCCGTGTTCCTGATCCCCCGCAGAATTTCCAGAACTCGCCCATTTCAAGCGGCCTCCAGGGTTTCCTCCGGCTCTGAGATTATACCACGCCTGGTCTATGTCAAAGTGTCCAGATGTAGTACGTGCTCTCGTGTCCATTCCCTTCGGGCAGCCCGTCATGTCTCCTTGCAGATATCCTTGCCCACACAGACCTGGAAGGCGGCAGACCACTCCGTTCCAAGAGGCCATGCCATGAAGACAAGGCTCGTCGGTCCTCAGCAGCACGAGGAACCTGGGCAAACAGGCCCCTGCCTCCCTGACCAAACCTCTCTCCCAGACCAAAAACACATCGCTACCTCTGAATCCCCATCTATACTAGACTCATCTATGGGCAAAGTAGTTTAATAAGCTGCCTTCTATCTCTAGCTTCCAGGCATCTCCCCAGTTTCGTGGCCATCCCAACAGGAAATAACAGCTTCCTCCCTGTCAGGAACAAGCTGGGGGGAGACTGGCCTTTTGAGAGTCTCCGTACAGTCCCTCGAGTCTCCTCACACAAAGTCACCCGGTTACTCTGTATCACACACGGCCCCCAGGAGCCTCATAATTATGCTGGACTCTCTCAGTTATGCATCCAGGCGGGGCAGAGGAATGGAAGAGACAAGGGTAGAGGGAAAAAGGGAGAAAGGAAGGGGAAAAAAAGAGAAGGAAAGGGGAAAAAGGGAAAGGAAGGGGAAGAGGAGGGAGGGGGAGAGGAGGAAAAGAAAGAAGAAAAGGGAAAACAGAAAAGGGAAAAGCAGCGAGGGAGGAAGGACAGAAGGGAGGGGAAGAAAAAAAAGACAATCGGTAATTCTCAAGTTTACTCAAATAATCTGCATTTAAATCTTTTAAGGGGAACTTGACTCACTGACTAGACTTTCCTATTAGTATCTTCGCCCCTGACACTTAGTGTCTAGATGGTTAATTCGCTGCTGGATACAGTCATGTTCAAGTTGACCCAGTGATCACCTAGGAAAACAGCAGCAGGTCTAAAATACATCTAATCAAAATACATCCGTGGGTCTCAGAGGACGGATGCTACGGATGGTGCAGGTCCAGGGGAAAAGCAGACTGAGGCACCAGGCAGGCCGGAGGCCCGCAGAGAGAATCCAAGAGAAAAGAGGGCAGAGCTCCGGGGGAGGAACAAGTTCCTTTCTAGAAAAGTTATGTGATTGGCCTCACGTGGTGAAAAATTACTACCTCAATTTAGACTCCTAAATCTCTCTAAGTCCTCCCTGCCCTTACCCACGTTCTCTCTTTCCTTCTATCGGAACTTAGGACCTCTTTTTTTTTTTTTTTTTTTAAGTTCAAAAACTTTCCATGCCTCCTACCTCCCAGCTGAACAGCCCCCAACTCTCACTTCGTTTATAGTCCCAGTCTTCACGCTGGGGCCAGGGCAATGGGTCTCGAGAAAAGCCGGCGGAGAGCCTACTGCCCTGCTGGAAGATCCCACGTGGATTCCGCATCGCCTGCGGCCTCAAAGCCAAGCCCAGCGTAGGCCCATCAGGCTCGTTCTGGTTCACCACGGACGCAGGCACACAGGCCACGTGCCCAAGCTGCACTTCACCTGAAGGCCATTTAAGAGGCTCCTCTCCTTTCTCTCTTCCTTCCTCCAGTCCTTCCGGCCCACAACTACCAAGGTCCCAGGTAATCTGCTTATCTTTCTACCTAAAGGACTGCAGGCTCCTGCGGGGCAGGGATCCTCCTTGGGCATGTTCAGCGGGTGCTCAACAAAGAAACACCTGTTGTTTAAAAAGGAGGAAGAGAGAGGCCCCTGGGCGGCTCAGTGGGTTAAGCCTCTGCCTTCGGCTCAGGTCATGATCTCAGGGTCCTGGGATCCAGCCCCGCATCGGGCTCTCTGCTCAGCGGGGAGCCTGCTTCCCCCTCTCTCTCTGCCTGCCTCTCTGCCTACTTGAGATCTCTGTCAAATAAATAAATTAAATGTTTTTAAAATATATAAGTAAATAAATAAAAAGGAGGAGAAGTTCGGGACTCGCAACTGCTCTGGTCAGCCAAACAGAACGACAGCTTCTCCTTCAGAAACGGCAAAACCCCAAAAGGTAATGCCCGTCATGGCAGAGGAGAACAGGTCTGCAGGCAGCTACCTTCCCACAGGTACGCAAGCACATCAGCTTAGGGTACTGGCAAGCACAGCTGGGCAAAAGCCAACTCCCGCAGAGTGGCTGCATTTGTCTTGCTAAGGGGTGGCAACGACAGCATCTGTCAGGATGAGACGGAACAGAGGAGTTCAGAACCAAGCGGAGCTGTAACACGATGCACCAGTATCTGGTTGGAGAGCAAACAAGGTACGCTTTCTTTTTCTAGTACACAGTGGGCACCAAGCCAAACACACACAGTGTTTGCTATTTTTGCAAGTCTAATAGGGCTGTGGCGGGGAGGGCTAGGAGATCGGCAGTTCATAATGACTCTCATTATGTCTGGTGCATTTTGAGCCAAGATTAGACACTAGACAATCCTCTGTCCAGTGTCAAGGGCTTTCAACTGCCCTTTCATCAGGGTAATTCCACTTCAAACTAATTTAAGTTTCTTATAACCCAAGCTACCAAAACTGATACACTTCACTGTTTTCAGCCCAGAAAAAAGGGGTCAATGTCTGCTCCAAATAGAAACCTAGTGCTTGGGTTCCGGGTCTGGGACAGAAACATACCACCATGAAATTTCGAACTCTCTCTGCACAGATCGACGCGAGCACTCCTCTGAGAACAAACTGTCCTCACTGTCACGTCGGCTTCTGTGCAACAAAGTTCTGTCAACACAAAGCCAGGGAAACGGGTTTTGGAGGCCTTGAGGGAACAGCTGGAGCTTGCTAATTTCCACAAAAATCAACAAGGTCATGTGCATTTCACTCCAGGACAAAAACTAAATTCTGTAGCTAACAACAAAAATAGCAAATCTGAAAACTAGATCTTTCGAGCCAAATTAGAAAGCGGAACAAACCCGTACGGACTCTTAACAACTATTCACTGAGTTTTCAATTAAGAATATCAAGCTTAATTCTTCTAAGTGTGCAACAGGTTTAATGACAATATAGGGGTCAGGTACAAAGGTCTCAAGAAAACAAAGATGCGATCTATACAAATCAAGCACAGAACATGGGAAGGGAAAGTGGAAAGCAGATTACGAGGTTGCATATACAGCTACCCCACTTCTCTGAGTCTAAAAATTTCTAATACTTAATTTCAAACAGAACAAACATCACCCTGATCTTCTTAGAAAAGTTAATGAGTGTTATTCGGTTTCACAAAAACACAGGTTAACAATTCATAGGGATCCTAAGTCCTGGCAAAGATCACCTAAAGGGAGGGGAGGAGAAAAAAACCAACAAAGCAAATGACGTTGACTTATTAAATAAAAAAGGCCATATTTCAAAGGTCCAAAACTTGCTTTATGAATATGAAATAACTCTAAAAGCATGGATTTATATTAATGTTTTAATTATTGATTAAAGAAGAGTCATCTCACATCACGTAAAGCTGTACACGTACTTACCCTTTAAAGGAGACAAGATTTCCTGAGGTCTGAGAACAGGGTGAGCTCACACAACAGCAGCACTGTACTCCCTTCTGCCAGCATTTCCATAAACAGTTCTTTGGCGAATGCTCTCAAGAGGCATTTAACATATGAGATTTGTGTATGACACACAAACAAAAAGAGGCACATGCAAGTGTAATGTTTACACATTAAGTAGATTTATGTAACCAGCACCCACATCAACAAACAGAAGAGACCAGCACCCCAAAAGCCACCCTTGAATGTTCATAGCTTGATTTTGCTGAGGCAAAATGTGTCTAGAAATTCTGCCCTTATTTACCCTGAAATCATTACAGGTCAACCAGGGTCACGGCTGCTAGAAGAACTTCTATTCGGGAACCCACGGTTCCTTGTGCTGCATTTAACAGCAGCTCTAGGCTTATGGGGAGAACCGAACTCTCAAGAGCATCTTAAAAATCAATAATTTAAAGTTAGGATGTCAAGCCCCAGCCAAAGTCACCCTAAATGTCCAAGAGCCAAGCCAACCCAGAAGGCCAAGTGACACAACTCATCACTGTGAGCAGCACATTCATGTCCTACGTGTGTAGTCCAGGAAAACAGGCCTGGGAATTCTACAACAGCTGCAGCCTTCTCCTCTGCAACTCCCTGATATTAACAAAAGTGTATACTAAATTCCTGTAAGTAAATTGCTCTTCTAATTACTAAATTAATTTTGCGATCGTGCATGCCCCCTCTGTGCCTTTTCTCCCCTCTCCATCCTCCTGTCTACATCGTCTCACCTCTGGGCGCTCTCAAAAACGTGTCCTCGGGCTTCAGTAAGCCTTACGGGAAAACAACAACAAAAAAATGCATTCCTAAATCTGAAATCTCGGTGGGTACTTGCGTACCAGCTGGGATGCTCTGTTCAAAGCAAGAAGGCCAAGAGCTAGATTTCTCAGGAACAAAAGACAACAAAGCACTTTTCTAGTTGGGGCTGCAGAGGGAGCCAGAACCATACAATGCATGCAAGTTGTAAGTGTCCCCAGAACTGGAGGAACCCAAGGATAGAGAAAAATATAAACACATACACACACCTCTCACGTACCAGACACTCAGAGCACACACACGCCCATCTAGACCTCAGGCCCGAAGAGATTCTGAAACAATACTTTGTGCATTCAGAGAGGAAACATCACGTAGTTGATTCTACGAGGGGGAGGTGAACAATAAAAGGAAAATAAAGCTATTTTGTTCCATCAAGTGAAAAGAGAATGCATTTTAAAGGGAGTCATCAATTCCAAGATTCCTCAACCAAGGTAAGTAATCAACGTTCTCAACTCGGCAGGCAGGCTATCTGACAAGGGGGTGGAGTCTTGTTATCTTCAAGAGCTCTTTACTCAATTTTTCTGGAACAGAGTTAAATAGAAGCTGACTTCTGTGTTCTTTTCCTCTACAACGTAAGACTGGCTCGGGGTGCAGATGGAGGGGACCGAGAGGCGGGGGAGAGAAGGGAGCAAATATTTTCAAAGGGTAAGACCATCCAGACAAAAGCGGAAATAAGACATCCCTGACTGGTCCCTGCCCCAATCAGTGATGTTGCCACAAGGTCACAAAGGGAGATCCAACAAGCCTTGCATATCGAGAATACCTTCAATTACCAGAAAAAATACCAGCAGAATGAAAAAGATATTCTCATCAATGGCGAAACAACAGCTACCTAGTAATTCTAAGTATTCTTAGATTCTAAGTAATTCCAAGTAATTCTAAGAATTCATTTCCTGACAGCTTTCTCACAACATACCAAAGGCCTGTAACAAGCTACAGGGATGTAGCTGCTTTATAATGTAGTGCAGGAGCGTGATACAGGACATAGTTAAGAACCTGTATAATATCGAGATTCTAGGTAAAGCCTTAACAAGGCACTTAACGCCTTAAACACCAGCCTATTCAGTCCAGACCATCAAATATTAAGTGAATATGCATCCCAGGGACTGTATGAGGTTCTATAGGTCAAAGAATGACAAATCTCATTTCAAGCAGCATACCAAGTGGTGGGGAAAACAGGAAGAACAAAAAATACACACACACACACACACACACACACATATACATATATATGTTGATTCCGGCATCTTATAAAAGATTCCAGCACCTTTTAAAACCCTAACTGGCATGTTTTTATGCTGTAATAAAGTGACTTATAACAATACTTACTCTCTCTCAGGATCTTAAACTTTCAAGTAAGTGGATCTTGAAGGACAAATCTTTAAGTTTCTTAACTCCATAGCACAATGCACATAAATTCCACTTTCCTAAACTTCAGAGAGATCCCTTCCTGAGTAAGTGCAGCCTGCAGGACCTAACACGGAAAGCCATTGCCTGTCATGACCAAGAGGCCTTGGATAGTCAGGATATCCAGGATATACATCTTGGAGATACACACACACACACACACACACACACACACACACACACACACAAAATATGAGGAAGTAGTAGTAGAACAGAGTTAGAACCAAAATCCAAAATGCAGTAGGGACATTAAGGCTCAGTCTGAAAAAGTACAAATCCTCCCAAAATTATTATTTTCTTTAAAATATTTAAGTACCAAAAAAATAAATAAATATTAATTATTTAAGTACATATAGTCATTATGAAATACTTCTGCTCTATCAACATTGAAAACATGCAAATTTTACACTGAATTAACATGTAAGAAATATTCCCCAAGTACATACTTTACAGAGGGCATGGTACTAGGGTACCAGAATTTCTGACTATTCTGACAATATTCCCTCCATTTCAATTATGTTTCTTAGTCTTTGGTAAAGGTTAATGATAATGGTATCACTCTCAAAATTTTTACTATCAAATAGAAAACAACTGTCAAATATATTAGGAAGCAAGAAAGGACTTGGAAGAAAAGTCATTTCACCAAAAAGACAAAGCAGGAAACAATGAATTACAGTCTTGACCTTGGCTGAAAAGAGATGATCGTATCTTAAAAGAAATAAGGGATTGGCCATTTCCAGCCAAGATATTTTAACAGACCCCAGACTGACCCCTGTGCCTGAAACAACAAAAAACACCCATCAAAATATACGAAACAATGCTTTTCCAGACGCTGGCTGTGAGGCAACTAAAAACATAATCCCCAAGAAACAGGAAACAAATGAGGAAACCCCTACACCTCCCCCATTTACTGACTGAAGTGTTCACAGTGTAATGCAAGGAAGGAAAACTGAGGCAGAACCAGGCAGACTCCGTGAGTTGAATGTCTGGGGAGACCAAGGTGGATAGAATTCACATGAGAGAGGATTACACAGAGTAAGACCCCTGGAGACCTACAAAGTTGCCCGGAGGATGCAGCAGAGGAGAGATCAACACTTAAGTACTGGAGACTTCAGGAGGCTGTGGGAAAAAAAACACACAAAGGGATAAGAAGGCCCATTTCCTGGCATTCACACAGACTATGACGAGTGCCTGCTCCCATCAGCAATACTGGAAAGTTCACACTTCATGAAATACTGAAGAGAATGTTCTGGACAGTGTTGCAAGAGCAATGGGGAATAATCAACCCTAGATTGAGCTCTTTTCCAGATTTCTGCTTCACAAATCATAACAGAAAAACTCAGAAGGATCAAACTGTTTTCTAAGAAATTTACTGCATCACAGAATAAGCCTTCCCAAGAAGACTTACAAAAATATCTACCAGCCAACAAAGTAAAATACACAATATACAGTATCCAATCAAAAATTAACAACCACACAAAAAGAGAAGAAAACATGACCTATAACAAGTAGAAAAGGAAAACTGGAATTGAACCGGAACTGGCACAGAAGTTAATTGCAAACAAGAGCATTAAAACAATTATGATGTTCAAATAGTTAAGGGGAGACATGCAAATACTTAAATCGAACTTCTAGAAATGAAACCTAAATGAAATCTAAGCTGAAAAATATACTGAGTGGGATAAAAGATAGACTAGACATAGCAGAAGAAAACAGGTAAACCTGAAGGCACAGCATTACCTACCAGCCGAAATGAAACATACACACATTAAAAAAAGAATGACAGAAAATGAAAAAAGGCATGAGTGAGCTGTGGAAAGATTTCAAACAACCTATTATCTCAGTAACTGGAGTCCCCCAAAAAGGGACAGGTGACCAAAAAGCAAACAAACAAAAACACCAAACAAAACAAAACAAAACAACAATAAAAACATTTGAAGAAAAAACAATCCCAAATTTCTAAACTTGATGAAAAGGATAAACCCAAACATCAAGGAAACTCAACAAATCTAAAGCAAAAAAGACATGAAGTAAACCATACCAAGGCACAACAAAAATCAAATATTGAAAAGCAATGATCAACAGAAATCTTAAAAGCACTCAAAGAAAACATATACGACACTACAAGGAAGTAAGTTACCAATATTACACTTCCTCATGGCAAACAATGAGAGAAGAGAGCAGAACACTAAAACTACTGGAAAAGCAAAAACTATACACCTAAAAATCTATAGGCAGCAAAAAATGATCTTTCAAAAACAAAGGCAAAAGAAAGATGTTTTCAGGCATACAAAAACAAAAAGATTTCAATACCAGGAGACCTCCATCAACAAGAAATGTTAAAGGGGGGGTCCTTCAGGCAAAAGGAGAACACTGACATGTAAACTATATCTACAAAAAGAAATGAGGGGCACGAGAAATTGAACCACTGGAAATAGTAACCACATGGTCATATAGTATAAGATTATTTAATCATTCAAATCTCTTTTAAAGATAATTTCCCAATGAAACAACCAAAAAGTATTGTAGCGTTTTTAGCATGTAAAATTAAAACTCATGTCATCACCACTATAAAGGCTGGAAAGGAGGAAAGAGAAATAAATGGAATAGTAATTGTAACATTCTTACACTAAACATAAAATGATATATCACTTGAATAAGATTGTGATAAACTGCAGATATGTAGTATTAACTCTAAAACAACCACTACAAAATAAAATGAAGAATTATGTATCTAAAAAGCCAACAAAGGATATAAAAATGGAATATTTGTTAAAATTTAATATTCTAAAAGAGGGCAGGAAAAGAGGGAAAAGGAAACAAGATACAAAAAAGAGACTCCAAATGGTACCATGACAGACTTAAAGAAAACCATGTAAATGGTAAACATCCCAATGAAAATGCAGACATTATCAGGTTGAATTTAAAAAGCAAGGCCCACTGACATGTGTCCTATAAGAAATGCATGTTAAAGATATAGATACAAATAGACTGAATATACGCGGATGGGAAAAAAATAAAACAAAGATTCCTAACACTACTCAAAAGCAAACTGAAATATATATATTAATATCAAAAACTATTATCAGATATAGAAATAGTCTACTTCATAATAATAAAGTGATCAATCAAAAAAATGTAACAAACTGGGAGCCTGGGTGGCTCAGTGGGTTAAGCCTCTGCCTTAGGCTCAGGTCATGGTCTCAGGGTTCTGGGATAGAGCCCCGCATCAGGCTCTCTGCTCAGCAGGCAGCCTGCATCCCTCTCCCCTCCATCTCTCTGCCTGCTTCTCTGCCTACTTGTGATCTCTCTCTCTCTGTCAAATAAATAAGTAAAATCTTTAAAAAAAAAAAACAAACCTAAATGTTTATGCATCCACTAATAGAGCTACAATAGCAATAAAATAAGTAGAAAGAATCAAAACCACAATTGTACTAAGAGATTTCAACATGCCGCTCTAGATAGAACAAGCAGGCAAAACAAAAGACGAAAAAACACAAGGATATAATAGAACTAAAAAATACCATAAACCAATCAGACCTGATGGATATTTACAAAACATTCTACTCAACTACTGAAGAGAACTGCATTCTTCCCAAGTGCACAGGGACATTCTACAAAAATAGACTAGATTCTGAGATATAAAACACGTGGAAAAAATTTTTTTTAAGAATTTAAGTAATACAAAGAATTTTTTTAAACAATAGAACTAAATTAGAAATTAATACCATAAAGATCTTTAGAAAATCCCCAAATATTTGGAAAGTAAATAATATGCTTCTCAACAAATCATGTATTAAAAAAAGAAATCACAAAGGAAACAAAAATAAAATAAAAATAAAAAGTATTTCTGAATAAATGGAAAACACAACACATCAGAATTGACAGGTGCTGTTATAGTAGTATCTACGGAGAAATTTGTAATGTTAAATGCCAATATCAGAAAAGAAAATCTTAAACCAATGAACCTCAGCTTTCACCCAGAAACTACAAAAACAAGCAAAGTAAACCCAGGGTAAGCAGAAAGAAAGGAATCAGTGAAATATAAACAAAAATCAACAGAGAAAATCAATACAACCAAAGCCAGCTCTTTAAGAAGGTCAGTAAATGAGAGAGAGAGGGCAAGATACCACCAAAAAATGATGTAGAATCATCACAGGTTAAACAGACATTTAAAATAATTAAGGAAATATTATATAAACACCTGAATGCCATAAATTCAACAACTTAGATGAAATCAAAAAATTTCTTAAAAAAGCGTAAGTAACAAAAGCTGTCTCAAAAAGAAACAAACAACGACGTGGATGGAACTAGAGGGTATCATGCTTAGCGAAATAAGTCAATCGGAGAAAGACAACTATCATATGATCTCCCTGATATGAGGGAGAGGAGATGCAACATGGGGGGTTAAGGGGGTAGGAGAAGAATAAATGAAACAAGATGGGATTGGGAGGGAGACAAACCATAAGTGACTCTTAATCTCACAAAACAAACTGAGGGTTAATGGGGGGAGGGGGGTTGGGGGGGTGGGATTATGGACATTGGGGAGGGTATGTGCTATGGTGAGTGCTGTGAAGTGTGTAAACCTGGCGATTCACAGACCTGTACCCCTGGGGATAAAAAGATATTATATGTTTAAAAAAATAAAATTAAAAAAAAAAAAAAAAGAAAGAAACAAACAAAATGAATAGTCTAATGTCTGTTAAGAAAGTGAATATTTAACTTCCGGGGAAGATGGCAGAGTAGGAGGACCCCAGGCTCACTCTGTCCCACAGATAAAACTATGTAACACTCACATCAATGTAAATAGCACAGAAAAAGACCGGAAGATTGGAAGAACAAACTCCACAATTAAAGGCAGAAAAGGGACCGTATCGAAGAGGGTAGGAAGGGCAGACACAGTCTCAAGAAAAACGGACCACCGCCAGGGGACAGAAGGGGTAGGCAAGGTCATGGGCAAGAAGGGTGAGAATCTATCACACAAGGCAGAGGAACCCACGTAACATTTGATTTGAAAAACAGAGGGTCTGAATTTCATGCGTTCTCAACAAGAGGGACATAAAATCTGAAATTTTACAGAGCAGCAGACTTTGGGTCTGAGCCAGCTGGCAGCACAAAACTGAGTCCCTGCGCTTAAAGAGACAGCACGAAAACGCCCACAGACCTACCTCATAGAAGCAGCAGTTTGAAAGGGACCTGAAGCTTACAGGAGAAAGTTATTTACTAATCTCAGAGCATATCCTGGAAGGACAGAAGTCACTGAGGAAATCCTCCAGGAAGAAAGGAACTGGCAGGAGCCCCTTCTCTCCCCCGACCCCCAATATAAACACAGGACCACCTGCAGGACTCACTACCTAACCTGCTGGCACTTCTAACCCTTCCCCTGCCTCAATCCCACACTGTACTTGCCCCAATCCACCTCTCCAGATGGCCTCCCTCCTGCAGGGAACAGGGGAGAGAGGTACTCAAAGCTAGCACTGCCATCCTGCTGCACTAGCCCAAGCCCCAACCGTGTGCTTCCATGAATCCAACCTCTCTTATTTGCTCTTGTACAAAACCCAGGGCAGTACCACAGGCCTGACTGTGCAAGAAGCCCCTACAGAGGCCAGCACCATTCCAAAGGGACTCTTCCCCCAGAGAGGGAAAGATAAACAAACACACATAATAGACACAAGCCCAGCTGTAGGCTGGAGGCAGACAACTCATCTGACTGCAGGACCTGCCCACCAACAGAAGCTTCTCGGGGGACAACAAAGAGAAAGCACCTTGCAGACTGGTGCAACTTCATCCCTGGAAAACACCTGATCTGACTCAACTCAAGCCTAAGGTGTCTCCAGTCTGCTTTACTAACAACACAGGGATGAAAAACCACCCACAACAGGCAGAGAGCCCTTGTAGACAACTGGACTTCTTGGGTAAAAAGCAGCTCAACTACAACGGCAGGGTGCACACATCATATATAAAAGACACCCCTGAAGGGACAGGTTCTGGTGAACAGGGGAAACTGCCCAGCAAAACACTACAGGAACTCTTCTTCATAAGGCCATTACTTTCAAGTTCAGAAGATTTAGCTTTCTTTCCTAATAACAACAACAAAAAAGACAGACACCGAGCTACACAAAATGGGGAGATAGAGGAGTATGTCCCAAATGAAAACACAAGCCACAGTAAGAGACCTAAGAGAAATAGAGATAAATAAGATCCCTGACAGAGTACTGAAAGTAATAATCTAAAAATAGTCACTGAACTTGAGAAAAGAGTGGAGGACATCAGGAAGACCTTTAACAGTGAAATAGAAAAGAACCAATCAGAGATGAAGTCTACAATAAATGAAATTAAAAATATACTAAACTGAATAAATGGCAAAATAGATGATGCAAAAGAACGAATCAGCAACCTGGAAGACTAAGTAATGGAAAGAAATCTAACTAAGCAGACAAAAGAACAAAAATTATGCAAAAGAAAAATACACTTTGGGTACTCAGCAACACCATCAAGCGTATTAACATTCACATTATAAGGATCCTAGTAGAAGAAGGAGAAAAGATGGCAGAAAAATCTACTTGAAAAAATAGCCGAAAACTTCCCAAATCTGAAAAAGGAAAACAGAAATTCAGATCCAGGAGGCACAGAGATCCTAAAACAAAATCAACCCAAGGAGGTCCACATTAGAACACACAGTAATTTAAATGGCAAAAGGTAATGATAAAAAGAATTCTTAATGGCAAGAAAAAGGAAAGCAGTTGCATACAAGAGAAACCACATAAGGCTATAAGCTGACTTTTCAACAGAAACTTTGCAGGCCAGAAAGGAGCGGTATGATATATTCAAAATGCTGAAAGGAGGGCGCCTGGGTGGCTCAGTGGTTAAAGCCTCTGCCTTCAGCTCAGGTCATGATCTCAGGGTCCTGGGATCGAGTCCCGCATCGGGCTCTCTGCTCAGCGGGGAGCCTGCCTCCTCCTCTCTCTCTGCCTGCCTCTCTGCCTACTCGTCATCTATCTGTCAAATAAATTAAAAAAAAAAAAAAAAAAAAAAAAAAAGAACAAAAATGGAATTGAAGGAACTGGTAATTCAAATTTTTAAAAAAAAAAAAAAATGCTGAAAGGAAAAAATGTGCAGCCAAGATACTCTATCCAGCAAGGCTGTCATTCAGAACAGAATGAGAGATAAAGAGTCTCCCAGAAAAACAAAAGTTAAAGGAATTTATAATCATTAAAACAACCTATAAGAAATGTTAAGTGGGACACTTTGTCTGGAAAAGGAAAGACCATAAGCAAGAGCAAGGAAAATAGGAAGCATAAAGCAGTAGAAATAAATATATCTGTAAAAATAAGTCAAGGGACTCACAAAATAAAAGGATAAAAACTGTGACACCATATACCTACACAGGGGGAGAACAGGTTCAAACTTAAAAAACCATTACCTTCCTCTACACTGCTATATGCAGAAGATGTTACATACAAATCAAATTATAACCACAAATGAAAAACCAGTAATATATATACAAACTAATCATGAGAGAAGACAGCAAAGGAAGAAAGGAATGGAGAAAATCTATAAAAACAACAATACCACAAGGAACAAAATGGCAATAAACACATAACTATCAAAAATTACTTTGAATGTAGATGGACCATGTACTACAATCAAAAGACATCAGGGTGACTAAATGAATTAAAAAAAAAAAAGACCTATATGTATGCTGCCTATAAGAGACTCAGTTCAGACCCAAACACTAATGCAGATTAAAAGTGAAGGAACACAAAGGATACAAAAATGACATGCAACCCAACATGCAACCCAGAATTATCAACAATACCCAAACTATGGATAGAGCCCAAACATCCATCAGCAAATGAATGGATAAATAATATTTGATACACACACACACACACACACACACACAGGAATATTACTCAGCTATCATAAAGAATGAAATCTTGCCATTTATAACAATGTGGATGGAGCAGAATGTATTATGCTAAGTGAAACAAGTCAGTCAGACATAGAAAAATACCATATGATCTCACGCAGATGTGGAAATTAAGAAAGAAAACTGGTGAACATATGGGAAAAGGGCAGGGGGAAAGGAGGGAAACATACCATAAGATACTCTTAAAAATAGAAACAAACTAAAGGTTGATGGAAGGACATGTGTAGGGGATGGGCTAAATGGGTAATGGGTATTAAAGAGGGTACTAGTTGTAATGGACACTGGGTGTTGTATGTAAGTAATGAATCACTGAATTCCGCTCCAGAAAAAACAATATTGCACAGCATATTAACTAACCAAAATTTAAATTTAAAAAAGTGAAGGAACAGAGAAACATTTATCATAAAAAGGGATGTGAAAAGAAAGCCAGGATAGCAATACTTTAATCAGACAAAACACTTTAAAACTAAGTCTGTAACAAGAGACAAAGAAGGACGTTATATAATCACTAAGAGGAAAATCCAACAAGAAGTTGTAACAATTGTAAATATTTATGCACCCAATATGGGAGCACTCAAATACTTAGAGCAGTTAATAATAAATATGAAGGAAGGAACCGACAGCAACACAGTAATAGTAGGGGACTTTAACACCCCCACTTACATCAGTGGACAGATCATCCAAAGAGAAATTTAACAAGAAAACGGTGGCTTTGAATGACACACCAGACCAGATGGATCTAAAAGATGTATTCAGAACATTCCATCCTAAAACAGCAGAATACAAATTCTTTTCAAGTGAACACGGAACATTCTTCAGAATACATCGCATATTAGGATAAAAACCAAGTCTCGACAAATTCAAAATGATCAGTTATTCCATGTAACTTTTCTGACCACAATGCTATGAAACAAAATTAACCAGAGGAACAAATGTGAAAAGAAAACAAATACACAGAGGTTAAATAACATGGTAATGGGTTATCTAAGAAATCAAAGAGGAAATTTAAAAATTGAAGACAAATGAAAATGAAAACACAGCATTTCAAAATCTTTGAGATGCAGCAAAAGCAGTTCCAAGAGGGAAGGCCTACAAACGAAGCAAGAAAAATGTCAAATAAACAATCTAACCTTATACCTAAAGAAGCCAGAAAAATTGAAATAAAACTCAAGCTAAAATAAGGAAGGAAATAATAAAGATTAGAGCAGAATTAAATGAAATAGAAACTAAAAAAGTAATAGAACAGATCAACGAAACCAGGAGCTGTTTCTCTGAAAAGATCAACAAAACTGATAAACCCTTAGCCAGATTCATAAAAGAGAGAGAGAGAGAGAGAGCGGACACTCAAACAAAATCAGAAATAGGAGAAATAACAACTAACACCAAAAAAATACAAATGATTATAAGAAGTTATGAAAAATTATACGCCAACAAATTGAAGAACCTTGAAGAAATGGATAAATTCCTAGAAACATATAACCTCAAAAACTGAATCGAGAAGAAACAGAAAATTTGAGAAGATTGATTATCAGCAATAAAATCGAATCAGTAATCAAACACCTCCCAAACAAACAAAAGTCTAGGACCAACGGCTTCACAGGTAAATTCTACCAAACATTTAAAGAAGAGTTAATATCTATTCTTCACAAACTATTCCAAAAAATAAAGAGGGAGGAAAAGTTCTAAATTCATTCTATGAGTCCTGTAGTATCCTGATACTAAAACCAGATAAAGACACACAAAAAAGAGAACTATAGGCCAGTATCTCTGATGAATACAGATGCAAAAATAGTCAACAAAATATTAGCAAAATGAATCCAATAATACATTTTAAAAAAATCATTCACCAAGATCAAGTGGGACTTAGAGGGAACATATCTCAATACAGAAACGCTATCTATGGGCGCCTGGGTGGCTCAGTGGTTAGGGCCTCTGCCTTCGGCTCAGGTCATGGTCTCAGGGTCCTGGGATCGAGTCCCGCGTCGGGCTCTCTGCTCGGCGGGGAGCCTGCCTCCTCCTGTCTCTCTCTGCCTGCCTCTCTGCCTATTTGTGATCTGTCTGTCAAATAAATTAAAAAAAAAAAAAAAAAAGAAATGCTATCTATGAAAAATTCACAACTAACATTATACTCAACAGTGAAAACTGAAAGCTCTCTTGCTAAAGTCTAAAGCAAGACAAGGATGTCCACTCTCACCACTTGCATCCAACACAGTCCTGGAAGTAGTAGCGACAGGACTTGTCAGACAACAAAATGGAATAAAAGACACCCAAATTCGTAAAGCTTTCATTATCTGTGGATGACAGGTCACTATATATAGAAAAGCCTACAGACTCCACCAAGAAATAAACAACACTGGTAAATGAGTTCATTCAAAGTCACAGGATACAAAATCAATGTAAAGAAATTTGCTGCATTTCTATACACTGATGAAGCTGCACAAAGAGAAAGTAAGAAAGCCATCCCATTTACAACTATACCAAAATTAATAAAATACCTAGGAATGAACTTAACCAAGGAAGTGAAAGACCTGTACTCAGAAAAGTATAAAACAGTGAGGAAAGGAGTTGAGGATAATACACACAAATGTAAAGCTATTCCAAGTTCATGGATTGGAAGAATAAATATTGTTAAAATGTCTGTACTACGCAAAGCATTCTACAGACTTAAAACAATCCCTATCAAAATACCAAAAGCATTTTTCACAGAACTAGAACAAATAATCCTAAAACTTCTATGGGAATCACAAAAGACCCTGAATAGCCAAACCATCTTCAAAAGGGGAGGCAAAGCTGGAAGTATCACAATTCCAGGTTTTAAGTTATACTATAAAGCTACAGTAATCAAAACAGTATGGTACTAGCACAGAGACAAGACACACAGGTAGACGGAACAGGAAAGAAAATCCAGAAACAATCCCATGATTACACAGTCCATTAATATGTGACAGAAGAGGCAAGAACGTGCAATGGGAAAAAGGCAGCCTCTTCAACAAATGGTAATGGGAAAACTGGACAGCTGCCTGCAAAAGAATGGAACTGGATCACTTTCTTAACACACACACACACACACACCTCAAAATGGATTAAGTTAATCCTTAAATGGGAGACCTGAAACCACAAAAATCCTGGACCAGGACACAGGCAGTAACATCTCTGACTTCAGGCATGGCAACATTTTTCTAGATGTGTCTCCTGAGGAAAGGGAAAGAAAAGCAGAAATAAACTATTGGGACAACGTCAAAAGAAAAAAGGTTCTGCACAGCAAAGGAAGCAATCAACAAAACTAAAAGACAACGTACCGGATGAGAGAGGATATTTGCAAATGGCATATATAAGGGTCAGTACCCAAAATACACAAAGAACTCAATACAGCTCAAGGCCCAAAAACCAATCATCCCATGTAGAAAGGGGCAGAGGACATGAACAGACATTTCTCTAGAGAAGACATCCAGATGGCCAACAGACACATGAAAAGGCGCTCAGCACCCTCATCAACAGGGAAATGCAAATCAAAACCACAGTGACATATCCTCTCTCACACATGTCAGAACGGCTAAAACCAACAGCACAAGAGGGAAACAACAGGTGCTGGTGAGGATGTGGAGAAAAAGGAACCCTCTCGCACTGCTGTGGGAACGCAAGCTGGGGCAGCCACTGTGGCAAACGGTATGGAGGTTCCTCGAAAAGTTAAAAATAGAAATACCCTACAATCCAGCACTCACCCAAAGAATACAAGAACACTAATTTGAAAAAGATACATGACCCCTAGGTATACTGCAGCATTATTTACAACAGCCAGATTACGGAAGCAGCCCAAGCGTCCGTCAATAGGTAAAGAAGATGTGGTGTGTATATATATATATGGAGGGAGTATTATTCAGCCATAAGAAAGAGTGAAATCTTGCCATGGTCAGTGATGTGGATGGAGCTAGAGAGTATAATACTAAGTGAAATAAGTCAGTCAGAAAAAGACAAGTACCATATGATCTCACTCATCCTTGGAACTATACTGGAATTAAAATTAAAAAGTTAATTTAAAAAATACTGCAAAAAATCCTGATTTCAGTGATGTTAAAATTGAAAAAAATTCAATAATAAATTACTATGGACACATACACACACCAGGAAAAAAAAGAAAAAGAAATTGAATATTTAATTAAAAATCTTCCCACAAAAAGAAAACTCCACGCCTAGATGACTTCACTGATAAGTTCTACCTTACATTTAATAAAGAAATAATAGCAATTCTACACGAACTTGTTCAAGAAATTGATGAGGGAGAAATACTTCCCTACCCGTCCTTTGAGGCCAACATCACCATAACACAAAACCAGACAACGATACCACAAAAAAGAAAACTGAGCACGACTTCTTTCATGAACACAGATGCAAAGATTCATCTTTAAAAATTAGCAAGCCCAACCCAACAATATATTTCAAAAGTAATATATCATGGCCAAGTAGAGTTTTACCCAGGAATATGAGCTTTAACATTCAAAAATAAATCAGTGTCAATCGCTATATTAACAAACTAAAACAGAAAAATCACATAATCACCTTGATAGACACTGAAAAGGCATTTGACAAAATTTAACATACATTCCTGATAAAACTTCCGACAAACTAAGAATAGAATGGAACATTTTAAACCTAATAAAGGACATCTGTGAAACACCTATAGCTAACATCATACGCAATGGTAAAAGATCAGATACTTTCCTCCCCTAATAGCAGGAATGAGGCAAGGATGCTCTTACACTTATATTCAACACGATGGTGGAAGTTTTAAGACAGTGCACTCAGGAAAGAAAAAGAAGGCATCCAGATTGGGAAGAAAAAAACAAACTGTCTTTATTCACTAAAAATATTACCATCCACGTGAAAATCAGATGCAACCTAAAAAAAACTACTAAAACTAAAAAGTGACTTAATTAAGATTGCAAGATACAAGTTGAATATACAAAAAGTCAGTGTATTTCTATGTACTAAAAATGAGCAAAAGGAAATGGAAGATTAAACATGATACCATTTATTATTACATCAAAAATATGAAATGCTCAGGAATAAATCTGACAAAAGATGTAAAAGATCTGTAGCCTGAAAACAACAAAATATTGCTGAGAAAAATTAAATAAGACCTAAATAAACAGAGCTATATACATTATTCAAAGAGCTGGAAACTCAATATTTTTAAACTGTTCGTTCTCCCCAAACAGATCTGTAGCATCCACATAATCTCAACCAGCATCCCAGCCGGATTCATTGTAGAAACTGACAAGCTGCCTCCAAAACTCATTCGCAAATAGAACGGACTTAGAAAAGCCAAAACAACTCTGGAAAAGAAGGACAAAGCTGGAAGGTTCAAACTCCCTGATTTTACAACTTAGGATAAAGCTATGTTCCTGGCTAAAAGACAGATAAATAAATCAAGGCAATACAACAGACAATGAATCCACAAATACATGGATGACTGATTTGTTTATAATTTTTTTTGAATTTTTATTTTAAGTGGCTTCACGCCGAATGGGGGGATTGAACTCACAACTCCGAGATCAAGAGTCCCATGCTCTACTGAGTGACCCAGCCAGGTGTCCCCTGATTTTTTTTATAAAAATGTAAATGTGAAGCACCTGGGTGGTTCAGTCCATTGAGGTTCTGCCTTTGGCTCAGGTCATGATCCCAGGGTCGTGGGATCGAGCCCCACATCAGGCTCCCTGCTCAGTGGGGAGCCTGCTTCTCCCTCTCCCTCTGCCAGTCCCCTTGCTTGTGCTCTCCTAGCCGGTTAGCAGGCCCACGCGCTGTCAAACAAACAAACAAACAAATAAATAAATAATCTTTAAAAAATATCGTAAAGGCCAAGCAGTGGTAAGTGGCCTTACCATCCAGTTTATGTTAACAGTGCCTTTTTATGTTTCTTATTATCTTGTTCTAATTCCAGTACGGCTAACCAACAGTGTGTGATGCAGTGATTCAAGCATCCCACCCGCCAGCCAGTGCTCTTCAGGAGCACGGCACTCTCCGATCCCCCCACCCACTGAGCCCATTCTCCCCGCCCGCCTCCCCTCTGGGAACCATCAGTCTGTTCTCTGTAGTTAAGAGTCTATTGCTTACTTTGTCTCACTCTTTTTTCATTTTGCCTTTGTTTTGTTTCTTAAATTTCACATATGAATAAACCCTATGGTATTTGTGTTCCTCTGACTTACTCTGCTTAGCATTATACTTTCTAGTGCCAGCCAGATCTTTACAAATGGCAAGACTTAATTCTTTTTGATGGTTGAATAATATTCCGTGATAGATAGGTCTGGCATCTTCTTTATCCCTCAGTCTATCAATGGACATTCGGGCTGCTTCCACAGTTTGGCTATTGTAAATAATTAACTATGCCTCTTAAAAAAAAAAAAAAAAAGATAGGACAGGTTGGAAGAGAGTGGCTTGGCTAGCTACTCATAGGGTTGATTAGACAAACACTTAGTACAGGCCCAAAGTGTACTAACTAGTAATAACTGGTGGTCGAACAACTGCTCAAGCACTTTCAAACATGCTGATTAATTTATTTTTTTTAAGATTTTATTTATTTGACAGACAGAGATCACAAGTAGGCAGAGAGGCAGTCATAGAGAGAGAGAGGGGGAAGCAGGCTCCCCGCTGAGCAGAGAGCCCGATGTGGGGCTCGATCCCAGGACCCTGAGATCATGACCCGAGCCGAAGGCAGAGGCTTTAACCCACTGAGCCACCCAGGCGCCCCCTGATTAATTTATTCTTTAAGAAAATAAAAATTCACTTCTTTGACATAGTTTTTGCTTGCTGTATAAATCCTCAGGGAAATAACATCAACACTGGTTTCCCTTTACAGCAAGAAAAAGAAATCAATACCTGAGGGAAGGAAATCCACAAAAAGATACTGGAAACACGGTACAAAGTCAACTGAGAGACAACATGCTGTCAATACCCTGGTCCACAAGGCTGGGGATACCCAGGTGGTACCTAACACAGCATATCCGGTCTCTAAGTCAATGGTCTTCATTAAGAAGTGGGGAAGTTCGTAAGGAGGAAAGAATTTTTTTCTGGCATATAACGCTACAATCTTAATTAAATCAGGAGTGCCTGGCAGGCCACAACCAAAAATCACCCCGAGAAGCGAAACAGTGATGGGTTATATAAGAGCATGAAATGTGGTTTTTCTTCCCACATGAACGCTTACGATACATGTCAAGGCTGCATACCAGGGCCTGTGTGGTAAAAGTTCCAAGGAAAAGGAGAAGTTAAAACAGTAAGTCATTTCTCGAGTTTTAAAAGAGGCTGAGTTAGTAGTCACGTCGATCTTGCGCTACTTATTACCAGATAACAAAAACATCCTTCTTAAAAGCAGCGAACTAAAGCAACACCGCCTGTTAGGTGAATAATGAATCCAAAATGGTTCGAACTGCCCCAATCCCTCTCTCTCCAGCAGTAGAAAGAGGGCAGAGCTACTTGGTACTGCAGCTGACCCTTGAACGATGTGGGGATTACGGGCACTGCCATCCCACGTAGTCAAAACCCCACCTAGAACTTCTGACTCCCCCAAACCTTAACCACGAACAGCCCACCAGAAGCCTTAGCGATTCTATCAACAGTTGATTAACACATGTTTTGCATATCATCTATGTTATATACTATATTCTTACAATAAAGTATGCTAGAGAAAAAATGTTATTAGGATAATCATAAGCAAGGAAAAATGCATTCGTAATACTATATTGTATTCATCAAAAAATTCTGTGTATATGTGGACCCAGAGAGCTCAGACCTGTGTTGTCCAAGGGTCAACTCTAGTTTATATTTGACCACAATGCTAACTCGGCCAGAGAGCCAATCCTTTCAAAACTAAGTGCATAAGGTCCAAAAGCCAAAGATGATGCAGTCTGATGTGTATGAATTCTACAAATGCAGGGTAACCTGCAGAATGCCACTCAAACATCCTTGGGGACGGCCAACATTTACTCATCTCTCAACATCACCAGTGAGATCCAGAGTGGTTTCTTACATATCCTGATTTCTCCCTTCTACTTCCCACCACAAAGCTTTTTTGTTTCATTTTATGTTTCCACTTGTCCTAGATTTAAAAAAAAAAAAATTCCCAACTCTAATGCTGCAACCAGAAGACATACGTTTCTTTAGACAAACACAATCCATACTGCTTTGGAAATTCTGTCTTTAATCTCAGGAAGAAATTTTCAGAATTCACACATTTATCTTAATAAGTCAGTCCACAAAAGACAAAGTCAAGAAAAACACTTGCGCATTTATTTTGATTAGGAAAAATTCTCACATATTAACAATAAGAAAACAAACCACACACAACCCTCCATCTCTTATGACAAAGCCAGAGGGAGACCTTAATGGTGGCAGCTCATAAATCCTAGCCCCAGATCACAAATACAGCTGCAAGAAAACTCTCCCAAGAAAAATATATGGCATTAGAAAAACCACAAGGGAGATTATTGAAAAACTAAGAGCCTATCTATCATTCAACAACTTTTCAAAGAGTATTTTTCACAGTTTATTTACCTTAAACTGTTCCAAAGTCATTAGGTAACCCCAGGATGAAGCTCTGGAAAATAGAGACCCATCTCTTAAACTCTTCTTATGTCTCTATAATCCCATCAGGGTTTGGGACATATGAAAAGCACATAAAACCTCTACCGAAGGAAGATAGTTCATCCACAAGAGGCCGGGACACCCGGTACAGTGACTATTTCATCCAATGACTGCTGAGCAGTCCCAGTAAGTGACACCTGCTTCTCATGAATTTCACTTACCCTATATAAATGACACGCAGAGAAGGTTCTTCCCAAACCAGAAGAGTCAACACATTTGCCCCAAAATTTACTTTCTGCAAAATCAGAAAACTAAAAACTGACATGTCCAAGATCATGAACTAGTGGTTGGGGGAGAAAAATGAGAAATAATTTCATTAGGGAGCGCCTGGGTGGCACAGCATCATTTAAGCAGCTGACCCCTGGTTTCAGCTCAGGTGGTGATCTCAGGGTCGTGGGACTGTGCCCCACGTGGGGCTCCCTGCTCAGCACAGAGTCTGTTTCCTATTCTCTCTCCCTCTCTGCCTCTCCCACTTGGGCTCACTCTATCTAAAATACATAAATAAATCTTTAAAAAAGAGAGAGAGAGAGAGACAAATCATTTCATTACATTCCTTTGCCAAAAACTATTCTTAAGAAACAGATTTCCATGATTTCAACTTGAAAGACCAAAAATTACAATTCCCAGGGAGCTGCCAACAGGTATGGCCCCCAAAGAGGTGTGATCATTCCATACTAACCTGTTCTTGGCAGAAGCCTTTTATCATCTGCTAAAAACCGTGAGCACAAGCCCAGCCCGCTGAAGGTTTTTCAATCTCATGTAGCCCTGGGATCTATGGTAGACTCATAACCACATACACATCATAATTTTACCGGAGTTGGTCACTGTGCAAAGCAGACACCGGACGTCTTGTTCTTTGTACCTATTACATACTTCCACACTGGTCCCCCGAAACTAGTCACACCATCAATGCCCAGATAATTCGTGATTTTTGAAATCTACTTTTTAACACGTTTAAGCAAAAGGGGATTCGAAGCATTCCAGCACCTGGAACTTTCTTCATACGTATCGATCGCTTCCCGGAATTAGAAGCGTCCCCCGTTGACACTGGTGCAACCACAGAAACAGAGGGTCAAAGGCCATCAGAACTTCAGCGAAGGACAGTGCCGGTCAGAATCTGTGACCCAAGGTCCTGACCCTCACACTCTTTCTCCGACAAAGCATTTACACGGCCTCAGCACAAGAGCAAACACTGACGTCCAACTCGTCACTGATACTGTGAAAGTGTTCAGTGTACTTTCCGGCTGTGTCTCCGTCTGCATCATGGCTGTGGTCTCGGACCTGACTGTCAAGGAAGGAAGATGTGCGCGGTCGTCCTGCCTGAGGACAGGCAAAGCACGTGTACGAGAAAACTCTTCCTTGTCTCGGCCTTTTTACCAACAGCTATAGTTTTGCCTCCAAGGGCAGCCTTTCAGAAGGAATGTGGAAGCAAGCAGGAAAACAGAGTTACTTCATTTTAAAGATTTTACTTATTTGACACAGAGAGAAAGCACGAGTAGGGGGAACGGTGGGCAGAGGGAGAGGGAGAAGCAGGCTCCCCACCCAGCAAGGAGCCCGATGCAGGGCTCGATCTTCGAACCCTGGGATCACGACCTGAGCCGAAGGCAGACGCTTATCCGACTGAGCCCCCCAGGCGCCCCTAGACCTTATTTTAAAAATGCCTGTTTCATTCCACTAGAATGGTTCACCTGTGCTGTAAAAGTATCTAAAGACTATTTTAACCTGGAATATCACAACTTTGGTATGAAATAAATAAAAGAAGCAGCTTGCTCTAAAAATAAATAAAACAGGTTTCCAAGGAAGTTTGAGAAAAGGACTGTGAAGCTGGGGCAAGTAGAAGAGCCCAAAATTAAAATACAGGATCCTGAAATCAGTTCCAAGTGCTGTTTCCTACAACAGTACCATTATCCCTGCTCTTTGCCTTGACTCCCCCAGACAAAATATGGAATAATTGTGCCAAGGAGCTATAATCCTGTGTTTACTTCAAATAAACCTTTAGCACATTTGTGGTCACTTTTCCAGGGATCTTATTTAAAAATAAGCCAATACCAATCACATTTTTAAATCTTCCCTAAGTTTATGCAACTGATTGGTAATAAAAATGCCTTTGCCTCAATAAAAGTTTCATTTTAATATGAAAGTTGTCAGAATGAGAAGTTCAGATAATGTCCCCTGTTCCTTGGCTTGAACCCCTAAAGAATTCACTCACACAGCAGCACAGTCACCTCTTCTGGGGATGAAAAGCCCCAAAGAACTTCGTACAGGCAGTCCTTGACTTACAAGCCTGGAAAACACTTCCCTGAAGAACAACAGGCCTCCTGTTTTTGCCGCCCCGATATAACGGCTGAGCGACCGCCATCATGAAAAAGACCTTGTCTTTTTATCGCTTTTGGATTATCACCCCACAATTGCTCCCAGGATCCTTCAAAATTTTTCTTTTTGCTTTTCCTGCAGCATGTTAAATTTTACCTAACTGAACGTCTTCTCAGTTAAAAGTGTCCTTTTCAGGGGCGCCTGGGTGGCTCAGCTGGTTAAGCGTCTGCCTTCGGTTCCGGTCATGATCCCAGCGTCCTGGGATCTACTCCCACATCGGGCTCTCTGCTCAGCGGGGAGCCTGCTTCTCCTTCTGCCTGCCGTGCCCCCTGCATTGCGCTGGCCCTCTCTCCCTCTCTGTTAAATTAATTAATTAATTGACATTCTTTAAGTGTCCTTTTCAAAATACAGGTTATTCTAATAGGTAGAATCGGCCATTTCTAACCCTTCTCACATAGAACGAAGATGACTCACTGAGACAAAGGAAAGTCAGATTTGCAGGGGTGGATAAAGACATCTTAAAAAGTAGATATGGCTGATGTGACAGGGCTGTGCACTGGGGTCTGGGGGCGCCAAGAGGAAGACAGGGGAGTTCCCAAAGGCATAAAAGTGTGTGCATTTCCCCACCATAAAGAGAGGATGAAATTCAGCTTGTGAGGGGGTCACTGAAAACTCTTCAAGTAAGTAGCGTGCCTCCGTTTACATGTGGTCCAAATCCTAGGAGGCGGCCTTAGGAGGACGGGTCGAAGAATGGTGAGAGTAGGGGCTGGGCAGGAGGCCACTGCCGCAATATAACCAAGAGAAGGTGGGCCTCACCAGTGCAGGAGCAGAAACGGCGCCAGCGGTAAACGGAGAGAAACAGGGAGGAAGTACTCGGAACAGGATCTACAACAGGGGCCAGGATGCGGAGGGAGGGGAAGCGGGGAGCACTTCAGGTTCCGGCACGAGCGGATGTACGGCGTGGATGCTCCTGGGCTGGCGCGCACGTTAACTACAGGAGGAAGTTAAAGAAGAAGAGCAAACTTAGGGCAACTACTATAGAGTTCAATGTTGAGTTTGAAATGCTTACGGATGATCCGGGCGGGGAAAAAGAATTGTGGTAAGTTAATCGGTTTATGAATCTGGAAGCGGAGAAGAAAGCTCGGGGTTGGGCATTTACGTGCAAGGGGTCTCCAACGAAAAGGGCTGAACCAACCAGAATGTAACTTCCTCCCCGGCAGGACTTTTGTCATTTTGTTTCCTACATGCACCTAAAATTACGTCTGCCCACAGGAGCATGTGGTCAAGAAATGGTTAATGACTGGGTGTCAGGGAGACGTGAGTGAGAAGCATGAGAGAGCAGCAGACCTGACAGACGGTTTTAGTTGCTACGCAAGTTAGGATTTCCGAGCCCAGAAGAGCAATTTACAAACTATGTTTTGTAAAAATAATAATAATAATAATAATACAAATAAAAATAAAATAACTTGCTAGCAGTTTGGGACTGAGCTATGATCTAAGCCTGGGGTCATCAGCTGTACAATCCCCATCCGTGTCCTCACTTTGAATATAAAAAATCTAAATTTCTATTCAAATATTACTTTTGAGTATTTTAGAGTATTTGAAGTTCTACTTGGATTGAAAATAACCATCTACTTCCAAGTAAACAGAAATGACAGAAATGGGAGATTTTTGTTTCTGCTTTTACAGATTAGTATAAACCCCTCTACCTCTGGACAGAAACAGAACTTCCCAATACCAAGAGTTCCCAGAGCAAGAAGATACAACTGGGTTTGCCACAACAGCACAACCATCTCTAAAAAATGTACCCATTATGAGGTCCATGTCCAAAAACTGGTAGTTTTTGCAAACAATGGACGTCTACTAGGATTTTAATAAAATAACTAAGTCAGGTAATTCCTAATAAATTGCGGCTGAGGTGCAAATATGGGACCCACCAAAGCCCTTATATGTAAAACTAAGAACACAGAGAACTGAGAGAGAACCAGCACGTATCCAACACGTGCGGGGGCCGTCAGGAGGAGACTGCATTGTTCTCAGGAGTTTCTTAGCAAAGCAAAGAGGAGGGCAAGAAAAACAGCGTGGTGAGAAGGCGACCGTTTCAAAGGACCTTAGTTCACACATCTGCAGGTGCTCATTCTCTAAGGGATGCTCCGCAGTGTCTCCCTTCGAACTGCCCTGAACTCCGCGGTCCCGGCCCCCCTTACGCAAAGAGTCCTGCACCAGGGCACGATGGCTCTACCAACTGTGCCCACCTGAGGGGCCGAGGCACCCGGCTCTATCCACCCTTCCTGCTACGTCAGCGTCACCTCTGTAACGCCTGCACACAGAGGACGCTCAGTCCGTGTCTGCCAACGGGGCAAACACATGGAGAATGAATTAATTAGGCCACTTAAAAAGGGAATAAAATTAACGTGTTTTATAACGTCAAAATATTTTAGAAAGAGGGCATGTGGGACAGCAATTTACAGGGCACGGAATGCTATTCATGCTTTGATACTAAAAATAGTTTGTGCGTTATGGTGAAAAAGCAGAGCCCCACACAAATATTTGCACGTCCAAGAGTGCTCAGGCGATCCCACCGCACACCCACCTAGCCTCCTGTCTGCCTGCTGCTTCCAGATCGCCAGTGGAGGGTCCCCCCAGGTCAGGTTCCTGGCGCACTAGCCACAGTGCCGCTATTCCGACAGGCTAGGACCCAGGGAAGACAGACGGCTGACGGCCTCCACAGGAAAACGGCAGACAGGAGCCACCAGAAGCGCAGAGATCTCTTGCAATAAGTTGTTGCCTCTTGTGAACGAGCTGATCAGTATCTCCTCTTACATTCATATCCCCCAAAGAGCGAAAACAGAGGTCATACTGTATTGGCTATTTTTTTTCTGTAAGCAACAAACACTGGAATGCAAGACTATGTGATCACCAACATAATCAATTAAAATAATAAAAACAGTTACGCCAAACGTCATTCTACTTCATCATTAAGCACCTTCTACGTGCCAGGCAGTGTGGGACAAACGTGACAAACGTGGGGCTGGAGAAAACAGAGCCCGGATTCCAGCAGAAAGAAGCATACAGGGAAAAATGTGTCAACCGCGTCAGGCGTCGGGAACGGACAGGGTAGGTGTACAGGCGGAAAGGAGAGAGGACGGAGGCAGAACCTGGGGCGAACAATACGGCCAGGAGGAGCCCTTCTGAGCAGCTGACATTTCAACTCAGGCTCAAAAGATCGAGTGCCCGGACGCGAAGGGCAGGGGGAAGGCCGCTTCGGGCAGAGGGAACAGCATGTACCACAGTGGGGCCAAATCTGACGTGCTGGAGGAAATGCAGGAAGGGCAGAGGGCAGCAGCCAGTGAGCGACAGAGGGTGACAGGAGGTGGCCTGCACACCAAGCGCTACAGCTCGCAGGAGCCTGAATTTTACATCGGACACACGGAGAAGCCATGAAGGGCACTTCCACGTGAGTGTAAGACGGGCACAAGCAGCGTCCAAAGCCCCCCTCCCCCGGCCACAGTATGGAGATCGCGTGGAGGGGGCTCGGGAATGAAACGGGCAACAGGAAGAAACACATCTCAGTTTTCCGAAGCTGCAACAGCAGAGCATTGCAAGAGTTTTACTTGCCCACGTGTGCCACAAGCCCGGGACCCTCGCGGTGTCACAGAGAAACGTCCTCAGGCAGTTGGCTCCGTGGGAGGAGAAGGACGGTGTCCAGCCAACTCTCAAACAGGGTATAAAACGAGAAAGGTCAAAAGTCAATTATAAATAGAGTGACCCCATAACCCCGTTTTCCAGGAAGCCCTGACTCGTGCTTGCTGTTCCAAGGTAATTACTAATAGTGCCCTCCTCCACTCCCGGACACGTCTGACGTTCGGGGATAAATTCTGGGGTCACCCCACTTATAAACAAAGGATCGTGGGAGTTTTAACGAAAATGCATGTAATTCCGAAGGGAAAGACCATCAAAGCTTCAAGACAGAGGAAGATCTGACGTAGCTGCTGGGAGACGAACGTGACTAGCGAAGGAGCCCGCTCCAGACCAGGGGCGCGGCGTACGCACAGTGTGGAGAGAGCGGGGCCCTGCGGCCACAGCAACCACAGCTCCAGCGCACTGCTCCTGGAGAATGGGAGGGGGAGGGAGAGGCATCTAGAAAGCTGGGCTGGAGCTACCATGTCCTACCAGAAGCGCTAACCAGCTTATGTTCCATTTGCTGCGTCTGGATTGGCCCTGAAACTCCTTTAATACGGGAGTACAATGACGATCAGGGCAACACCACACTCCCCTAAGAACCCAGATAAGACGGTAAGTGTAAATGCTGAGTGGAAAAGGCCACCACGGTCAAGGGAGCGGGGAAGCGCGTGGAAAGGGCACGTGTAACTTCGCAAGCAAACCTAAGTGGTTTCCCACGCAACGCTGGCCGGGTCGGGAAGCGGGCTCGAGACACTGTCTGGAAGAAGAGGGCGAGAGGAAAAGCAGGGAGCCGAGAGTCTAGCCTGCAGGTGGGTTCAGAGGCAGGAAGGGAAGGGGAGAAGAGGAGCTGGCCCGTTGGAAGAGGAGGTGGAGATGAGGAGGGTCAGAATCGCTGGGCAAAGTCCACGTCCTTCCCATCCAAAATTCCAACCCATACGGGCGTCTCCTCTCCCGGCCTGCAGCACCGAAACAGCAGGGGGCAAATACCCCCCAGGCAGTTCACACCCATGATGCAGCCGCACCCCTCCACGTCTCCGCCCGGCCTCCCCCCTGCCCTGTTCGTGCGGCAAAAACAGAGCTGTCCTGTGCGGAGGGAAGAGGCAGGTGCTGACAGACTGGGCAAGTGGGCTCCTCGGCTCCTCGGCGTCCTCTTTTCACGACGCCACCTTTTAATCAGACAATGGATTTAAGAGGGTTAGCAGCTGCGGGGTCAGTGTTGCACAGGACATGCCCGGGAAGAGCTCTCCGTGCAGAATGGAAACGCTTGACTCTCAGAAGTGCCATCCGACCCGCCGGCAAGCGCTGGGCCGTCACTCGCTTTCCATTTCGCCGGAGAGGCGGGGCCTTTTCGCATCACGCCTGTTCCTTCTTAGCCCGGGAAACCGAGGGCAGCATTTTCTTTGTTAAATCAAAAGTCCTTACTCACACGGTGTGATCACTTCATCAGTGACTGTGCAGTAGATGAGTCTGCCCTCCGCTCCCGGGAACAGAACTCTGGTCTCACAGCGACGCATTCGGCACGGAGGCTAACTGGGAAATCGGAAGTGTAGGTTTTGCTACTTAAACAAAAATTCTTCGGAGGGCCTTCATTCTGTTTGGTTTTTGGAAGGAAAATATTTCCCTTTGAATCTGTGGAACCCAAAGCAGTCATTCAAGCGTAACATTTTATGAAAGTGAAGCTTTCTTGGTGATGAAGGAAAACAGGTAACGGTCTTCAGTGCCCACCAATAATACATAGCCAGTATTTTCAGATTTCATTCACGCCTGCTCCCCAGTACCACTAATTTTTGTAATATGGAGGATTCAGAGAACTTACAAACCTTAAGAAGCTCGACATCATTATGGTGCTGAAGGAAGAAAGAATGAAGTAAAATGGAAAAAAAAAAAAAAAAAAGCTCCTGTTAACCGTATGCATAAGAAGTATGTTATTTGAGGGAGCCAGAAGATTTAAGGAGAGAAGAATACAACGTAATTGTTCTACCAAAGCTATATTCTAATAAACTCCTGCTAAAAAGCAACCATTCTGAAAACATTACTTTTTATAATATAATGTCTAGGCATTTAGAAGAAACATTTATTTTTGCCAGTTTGGGAAAAAACTCAATTAGTAAATACACAGAACGTGAATATGGTCCTAGTGTTCATAAAATTATTTTCATGCAAGATGTGATTTAAAAACTTGTAAGATCTGTTACAAGTTTTGCAAACAACATCATACTGTTCCCTTTTCCCTCTTCTAAAAATAAAAAGCAGTACCATTAGTTCCTTTTAAAGCATGAGTCTTGTCGCCCCTGCATTCATGTCACCTAAGAAGGTGGTGCCACATTCCGGTCCCCACCCAAAAGGGAGCCTGGCGGCAGGAGTCCGAGGTGACGCCTGGGAATCTGCCTGGTAACCAAAGCCCAGGAGTTGCTCCGACGCAGGTGGTCCAAAGACCACCCTCTGAGAAACATTATTCTGTATGTTCCCGATCCAGAAAATACAGCTAATTGCCTCTCAATCTAATTACAGCCAATCTCAGCCACTCAGAACCATCACCAACAATTAGACCTGTCCAGGTTTGCATGACATGATTTCAAGACACATGACACAATCGCTTTCTGCACAAATGCAGGTGCAGAGATCACGGGGTGACCTGCTGTGACGGCGTCTGTGGAGGCAGACGCGCGGGAGACGTGGCAGCTTCAGGAGAGCTGAGATGGCTGGATGTGGGAGGGTCTGGCGGGCCACGAGGCAGGGCTCCTGAAGGACACCAGGCGGGCCCTGACAGGACCTGCCTGCATTTTGGGGCCACTTCAGCCTCCGCTCCGTGTGTGTCCGTGAGCACTAGTGCGAGGATGCACGTGCACCCCTACGTGTGAAAAGACCCAGGGCTCCTGCAAGCACTTTGTTGTGTCTGCTGGCCATAAAATGACCCCCACTTGCATCAGCAGGGAATGCTCTAGAATTCACTTAGAAATACCAAGACCAGGTTCTTTTAAACATCATTAGGACCCGGCAGTAAAGCCGGTGCATGAGAACAGCTGGGTTCCCGTGGTGAGGCAGGTCTAATGGGACTGAGGGTTAAGTACAGCAAGGCTGTGTCATCAAGGTCCCCTCGGCCCAAGCCTCAGAGACCCTCTAAAAACAAGTTCCAGTCCTACTCAAGCAGAGCACGGAGTTCAGCGCGGATTTGTGTCGGACAGAGTTTCCTGAAAACGTTCAAGGGAAAACTAGAAAAGAATGGGCGTGTTGTATCTCTCCTCATATTTAATTAAAGAGAAGCAAACAGTACTTCCAAGAGGGAGGTCACTCCGTGCTCAGCACAAGACTGCTCAGTGCAAAGCTGTTTTCAGAACGGGCGATGAAACAATTCCACGTGTCGACACTCAGGAAAGCTACCATTTCAGAAATGCTGCGGAGGCTCCGCTAACAGCTCTAAGATGACGTACGAATGACAGTGCCACAGCGGGGGCGGCTGTAAGACAGCCCAGTGCACCGGACTGCCGTGTCCAGTCCGACCTAGCACCTTCCCCTCCCCTCGGGGCACCTGGAGGCCCCAACTGCCCTGCCCCACAGACCCCATCACAGCCAATGGTGTATAGGAAGAAAAGTTTTATGCAAGACTCGGACTCGGATCCTTCAAGTTCAAGAGATCAGACCGTCGTTGTCTCCTGCACAGTAACTGTGTGAACAGTGGAGGGAAAAGGATCATGTCCTACAAAAAACTAACAGAGAATACAAGATGTTAACAGATTTAGAATAAGAACCTCACGCGGACACGCGCATCAAACAAGAACCGTGCAAAGGTGAGCCGCGGCAGATGGCCCGGTTTCCAGCCCAGTGGATGCGCATTTGGCTCTCTGGGCAGGAGGACAGGCCGCTCTGCCTAGGAGCACACACTGAATCTTCAAACACACCTCTGGCTCTTCCTCCTTGGAAAGAGAATTACAAGTTGGGCACCAAGACATCCGACAGTTTTCCAGCAACATCTACCACAGGGAGCTGCCTGTGCCTGCCTTAAAGCCCACCCACAATTTCATTTTCAATTAGCAGCTCCTCGAAAGGCAGTCATGAAAGCAGTTGCTAAAGAGCATTCAGATGTCACCGAGAGACTGCAAACCCAAACTGTAAATAGCACATTGTGACTCGCCTGTCACCACCATCAACTCCCACGGGAGTCTCGCAACACGTGGCGATCGCCGCCATCTGCTCAGCTCCCCCTCGCCACCACAGCAAACCACCGGCCACCCACTCGCTCCCACCTCCCACGCGTTACCTGTCACGTGCGGGCCCCTGCGGAGACAGGGTGCCGCGAGCAGGGATTAGGATGCAGAACACGCGGGGGCTCGCTTCACGTTTTGCAGCTAAGATCTGGCCGCACGCAGAGAATGGCGTGTCATAGGAGGAGGGGAAGACTTACCATAAACACAAAATGCAGTTTTAGATAAAGAAAGTGAGCTCCACCAAACCCCATGGGCCATCCAAAATGCGGTGTGAAGGGAAAGCACGTGCTCTTGGCCTTCGGTCACCCAGAGTGAGGGGATCTCTGGGGGACAGAGTCGAGAATCCTTTCTCTCACTTTGTCCGTCCCTAACAATATATGACTTAAGTGGCCCTTAATAAAGTTACATGCACACATACGTATAACATATTCTCGGGATTTAGGGAATGCCACTGGTTTCTGGGTTTTGTTTTTTCTTTGGTGTTTTCGTTTTTATTTTTAAATGGAGCAATTTCTCTAGGGCTCAGGATCACGCAAGCAGAGTTACTGTCCCTTTTTTAGTGGCGGTTCCTTTTGTAATTCAGCCTATTTTCTCTCAGTAGGTTTTGTTTTCTGAATGGGTAGTCAATGTGCTATGTCCTCTTCTAGTCGAGTTTTGCTAAATTCTAATTAAAAACACATATGTCACTTGGGATAAGATTTATTACTGGCCTCATCACTCCAAACATCTGTCCCGCTGAGGTCAAGAGATGCTTATTATCACTCTTACCAACACCCAGGGCTGATGGACTCTATCCCAGACAGTATGCTGAGTCGTCAGGAGACACAAAACAAGAATTCTGAAACTCAAAAAATAAACTGTCATTTCCTCCAAATGCCCAAGTTCAAAAAATAAAAAATTAAAAAAACTTCATGAAACTTGTGATTGAAACGTGTCCCATGTTCCCAATACCAAACCCATATCTCCAATTTAATAAATATACAACTATTCGGAACAGAGACAAGGCCGGATTGTGAGTTCCTCAAAACTAGATGTTAAAATCTGGCATCTTACCCTTATTTTGAGTTAAAATTCCAAGAGCAGTTATTAAGCCAATCTTTCTCCTTCCCGTTCTTTGATCATCTGGTTTTATTTCTATTTCTGTAGTTTTAGGCAAAGGAAAAAAAAATAGGGACACCTGGGTGGCTCAGTTGGTTGGACGACTGCCTTCGGCTCGGGTCATGATCCTGGAGTTCCAGGATCGAGTCCCGCATCGGGCTCCCAGCTCCACGGGGAGTCTGCTTCTCCCTCTGAACTTCTCCTTGCTCATGCTCTCTCTCACTGTCTCTCTCTCAAATAAATAAATAAAATCTTTAAAAAAAAAAAATAATGTGCAACTTAAATTCATCAGAAGGAAAAAGAGAGGATTTAATTTACTATCTCGGTTTGCAACCTTCATGTAACAACACCATTTTTGAAAAAAGCCAATGGAATCCCAACAAAGACATTAAACTTGAAATTCTGAAGTAGGAAGTAAAAACGATTTGACTGCAGCTCCATTTCTTGACACTAGCTCGATGCGCCTTCCGTTACTTAACCATGATGATGAACGTATTGATGTTCGCATGTCTTTCCACCGCTGAAGTGTGATCCCTAATTGCATTAGTGTTCCAAATGCCCTGAGATCTGCAGAGATCTGCAGGCTCTAGAGTCAAGCTGGATAAAAACCTGTGTGACTTCAGCCTGGATTTTTTTTACCCAAAACTAATGAGCTACCCTTCAGAAATATGACCTGAACAGGATCTGTTTAATCAAAGTTGTCCATTACAAAGCCTCCTTTTTTGCAAGTTAATTTCTACTCACAACAATGTCAGCGAGAAGTCCTCAAGACAACTTGAGTCAGTCACTCTAAAATAAAGGATCAGCTTCTGGTAGTAAATGCTGTCCGCGGGGAAAGGCCTGAGCAGAGAGAAGGCTCCCGCACAGCGGGTGGCTTGGTCACCTGGGCCCGTCTGTTCCACCAACACAACCATTTCCTCCCAATCAGGCCAACACACAGTGGCAACACACAAGGCAGATGCAACCCCACAGCTCTAACAACAGCTCTCCCTTTAAAGACGTGGCCCTGGGATCAGTCCCTCCTCCTCCCGCACATCAGTCAGCTACAAATCCCCCACCGACTCTGAGTCTGCCACAGCAGAGTTCAGGGACAGGAGCAAATTCCCATTCCTTCCAGGCAATACCCACCCAGGTCAAGTTGTATGAGGATTTTTAAACCACACAAAAGCCATCCTCACCAGCCAAGGTCAGAGTCTACCTGCTGGGCTCCTGAAATATCTCAAACTCCTTTATTTCCCTCTCAGATGGGATCCTCCTGTGGCTTGAAGCAATGTCAGTAGGTTACCTCTTTCTCGGAGACATCCAGCCCTCAGCTGGATGGAGTTTTGCAAACTAAAATTCAGTTAGGAGGCAGGTTCTGGGGTTTCCTTTGATGACCCATCCTGATATCTGCTTCTTGGAGGAGCTCATAGGGCCTAAGAAATGCTCACACATCACTGAAGCCTACTTCCTCTGGTTGGGTCCCTATGAGAGAGAGGAAAGTCGGGCTAATGGACTACACGGAGCTTTAGAAACACCCAAGCCCAGCCAATCCGAGAGTTCTCCGAACTCCCATCAACTTGGCCTCCTTGCCACTCTAACTAAAACTCCTTTGCTCTCTGCATTTTCAACTATGAAGCAGTAACATTTTAAATCCTTTCCCATGGTCTAGAAGTGAGACATAATGAAAGAAAACTCAATGCCCTAGGAAGGGTTAAATTCTCCAAAACTGCTTCCGAGGAAGTCCTCCGTTGGCTCCAAGGTTTGGCAGCATGTCACGTCCCTGTGCCCTTCTGGTGGCTGCACCGAGACAGTCTTACAGTTAAAAAATAAGGCTCCTTGCAGGGACAGCGTGGGTAGCCTCTGTTTTGGTTTCCCACTCCCAAGTCCAAGTGGGGGCGGGGGGGCCACCACATCCTTATTAGTACAAGCTACAACCTTTTAAACATAATGTCTGAATGCTCACGTCATGAGCAAACAGTTCTGTGTAAGACAAACACAAGAAGCCTGGGGTCAGAAAGACATGCACTCTTTGGTAAAGTTAACTTGTTCCTTTCTTCATGTTTAAAAGCCCCTTTGGAAATTAAGGAGAATGTTCAAACCTGCCAAATAAAAAAAGTGCAGCCATTTTAAAAGACAGCTGCCCACTCAGCATCTTCGAAGTCAGGATGTATTTAAACTTAAAAACATAATCCAACAAATGAGTTCCACTGGGGGGGGTTAAGTGCTAGTTAAAAAGCTTTCTTTTCCCAGGATGAGAAAATACCAGGAGAACTGAGGTTTTACCATCAGGCAAGAGAAGTAAAAGGCTGCTTGGTTTTAGAACTACACATCTCTCTTATCAAAGTATATAATTGTACTCTCACGTTAAAAAGATTAGTTGCCTTCAACGGATTCTCAGGAAAAAAAAATCCTATTATTTCCTCTCCACGAAGGAGTAACATCTTCCCATAATTACAGGAAAGCTGTGCATTAAGGTGCCTCCTCAGGAAGTACCATTTCCTAGTAAGATGCAACCCTAATCCACTCGCACAGAGTCAAAAATAAAGACTAAATTCTCACCTCCTACGGCCTTCTTTCCTCTGTAGCTCTTTCCATTAAACCTCCCTCAATAAGAGGCACTAGGCAACAAACAATTTAGCAATTCTTCTCAAGGACACTCTCATCTCAAGACCCCCTCCTGGCTAAGACGGTCAGATTTCAGCTACTTTATCTCGTAAGAGGCAAAGGTCAGGGAAACCGTATCTGCCACAACTGGAAATGCACACCCAGTACCGTCAGCACAAGCCCTCAGCCCTTGAAGACTTGTGTGTCACCTCTTACCAGCGATCGCACCCCAGACGGCACCCGTCCGGGCAACACACATGGAGCTGTGTCTCTCCCTCACACGTCTCTCCCTTAAATGTCCTCACAGAAACTATCAATTACGGACTCCAAACCAAAATCACCTTGACCGAACCCTTCATTTTCCAGATGGACAGCAATGGACAGTGCTTTGCCCAGGGTTTCAAAACGGTACACGTGAGTCAAGGAAGACTACAAATGGAAAGTGGTAGAGCTTTATTCGAGTCATCAACTTCTGCTTCCCTTCCTACTAGAAAAATAACACTTGATTTGGGGAGTATATTTTGGCATCAACACTGAAGATAAGAAAAACACCATTGTTTTGAAAACTCTTACATAGACCAAAAAGGTACGACTCATTCTTTCCTTCTCCATGATTCGTGAGTCAAAAAATCTGCTTTTCAAATACTGTGCCTAAAATAAGGATAGCTCTGATTTCAAATACCATTTGTACCAGAAGGTTGGCCATCAAAAACCAAAAAGCTACTTGAATTTGAGACGTACAAGTCCTTATCTTCACCAGAGTACAAAGTAGAAAGAAGAATTTTGAGGACGGAGAATGGAAAAGTCAGACCAGGTCAGGGAGTAAGAGTGTCAAGGATGAGGAACCACACTTTAGTGCAGACTCGGAATTAAATCGGTTTCTTGCCTGAAACGGTAGAAGCCTTCCTCCTATCCTGCTGGGAGGGAGGGCCTGGGGGAGAGATGGTGGTTATCCTGCAACCTTTCTCCATGGTAATAATTACCTTTCTCACAGCTCTCATACACAGTGGCATGGGTTGGGAGTCACACAAACACCACAAGAACATCACCTTTCATAGAACCAAGCCCGTCTTCCCTCCCTCCCTCCACACTTTCCTGAAATGTTTTTTTTTTTTTAATTAAAAAAAAAAAAAAGATATCATCATACAAACATGGTTGCTTTCAAAGTTTCCAGTAATGTCTCTGCTCTCTGAACTTTAGGTAGTTTACCCTGTTTCTTTCTATGCCCTCGTAGGCTACTTCTATAGCCAAAGTCACTCCCCATGACCAAACTGCAGACGTAGCTCCTAGAAATCCTTGGAGACACTTACGACCCATATGACCTGGAGCTCTCTTTCTCTTCATGCTCAACCCTTATCTCAAACAAGGGAGGCAGAAAAAGCAGGGAAAATAGAGCAACACAAAGAAACCGGGGTCCAAACCCTGGCTCTGTACCTCATTGCTAAGTGGCCTGAGACAAGCCTTTTAACTCTTTGACCTCTAGTTTCCCCATATGGAAAGTCAACATCATATTACCCACTACCCAGGGTGACTGTGAGAATTACAGATTATATAAACTCCCTTGTTAATGACTATAACATGGTATACACTAGATTAATGATAATAATTCCTATTAGAACTCCAACCTGGCATTTCATTTCAGGACCTATATGTACCTTCAGAAAACCTGCCCCTGTCAGATGTGGGGACACTTCCCTGAGATCCTTCTATGATCTGGACACTGATATCCATCACTCTAGATGTTTTCTTGGGAACATATCCCTCATTACCCAACAGGTTGAACACGGACTCCACATCTTATTAGAGGCGAGGTCATATTGATGTTTTGGGTCCTTCCAATCCTTTCTCTAAAATCATTACCAAAAATACACTCTTGATGATTTATAAGAATGATTTCCAAACTGGTCTAGCCATTTCAAATAGAAAATCTAAGACCACAGAGTTCTGCAGCTCACCCCAAGAGGCTCTGGTTTATTAGGTCCTAAGGAGGGGTCGGAATTGTGTTTAAGAATGTCAGGGCAGGGCGCCTGGGTAGCTCAGTTGGTTGAGCAACTGCCTTCGGCTCAGGTCATGATCCCGGACTTCCCAGGATCGAGTCCTGCATCGGGCTCCCAGCTCCTTGGGGAGTCTGCTTCTCCCTCTGACCTTCTCCTCTCTCATGCTCTCTCTCACTCATTCTCCCTCAAATAAATAAATAAAATCTTAAAAAAAAAAAAAAAAGAATGCTCAGGGCAGGACTACTAACGATCTGTGAATGTTTGGATCCACTCTTTTGTATGATCCCAGATTTCTCCCTCTGCAGACAAACATCTGCAAACTGTAAATTACCTGTTTGGCTTCTAATTAGCAGCACCTGCTCTGTGAACCACCCCCCCCACCTGCTTCCTTCAAGTGATAGTCATTCCCACCCGGTGGTCCCGCCAGAAACAAACAAAACACACCCATGACACAGGTAAGTCGGCAGGCACTAAAGCCTCCGGATTTGTGCAGAAAAAAATTGCTATAAACAGCTTCGTTTCTCATTATTAATCTATCTCATGTGGGGATTTCCACAGGCAGAAAGGCTCCCAAATGCCAAGAGCTATATTTTCTTGTGGATCACTGAAACCTAATTATTAACAGGCCAGTGAGCCGTACTACCAGACTTCCATACAATCAGCAGATCGCAAAGACAGTCTTGAATGATGGACTACAGAGAACTGAAGAATCGAAAGGCGAATTCATTTCTCCCGCACGCCGCAGGATCTGAGCTGCTCTGGACAACAGAAATCTCCCGCAAGGCACCGCCTGCTTGACCACAACCATTCTCAGCACCTCAGAACCCTGAGATCCGTGGACACGATCACACCTGCCGGGTCCGTCTGTCCCCGTGAGGAAGATCTCCGCCCTACGAGCCAGTCTACCCTGACGGGCTCCAGGAGTGTGGTCCGGCCGCCCCCGCTCCGGCGGCGCCAGCATCGAGCTCCGCGGCGCACGGCACGTCTGATCAAAAGGGGCCTGCGCTCAAGCTTCCAGTCGCAATGACACGGGGCGGGGACGGGGACGGGCACGGTCTGTGAGAAGCAAGTGCACGGCGGTGCGGGCCGCGCTCCAGCAGCCCCCAGGAGGTCTTCTCCAGCCGGCAGGAGGAACCACGGAGAGGCAAGGCGCCTGCGGATGGGACCTCGCGGCCCCGGAGAAGCCCGAACCCACGCCTCCTCACCTGCCGGGGTCCCTTCGGCATCTTCTTCCTCTTCCCCAGGTGCTGGCAGAGGTTCCGGTCATTCTCTCGATCCGAGCCGCAGTGGTGCGCGCGGCTGAGTCGGCTCTTCTTGGAGTGAAAGGACAGGCCGTTGGTAAGTGCTTCTCGTTTCTTCTTGCTCAGAGGGGTCTGGCGTCTCTCCACACGTTCCTGAGGCTTAAGCGCTACATCTTTCTATAGAAAGGAAGAGAAGGAGAGGGAAGCGAGGGTTACACAGGTGTCCAGGGTCGCACCCAAGATACAGGCTAAACGGGGTTACAAGAAGGGAGAGGGGAAAGCCGGAAGGGCAGGACAGGAGAACGCCTGAATCTAAGAAACACGGCCTCAAGTCTTCCGAATCCCTAATGCTACCACAAACACACCCTTTCTATTCTTGTTGGGCAGAAAAGTCAACAAAGCACAAAGCATCTGTCCATTAAAAAAGTGATTTCACTGCTTAGTGGCATTCACTCGGGATCTCCGCTAGGTCCAGCGGCACACAATGACATTCCCCAAGGAAGCTCGAGACACTCACTTTCCAAGTTGGTGCATCAATTATGTGTCAGAAAAGGAGTCCTAAGTGCATGTATGATTTAAAAAAAAAAAAAAAAGGCAAAAGCCTGACTATACCAGGGCCAGGTGGATGCGAGCCAGCAAGAAAGAAACTATCAATTCATATGATTAAAATGTTTCCTTAATGCATTATATATTTTTACCACAAGTTCCTCTGAGCATCCTTAATTCCCAGGTCTTTGCAAAATGCAACAACATTATCATCACCAGGATGTAGAGCAACTTTTCATTTATTGCTTTGTGTGTGGTTGGAGGGTGGGAGGGGTAGGAGAAACGTCACGGACGGCCCGCGCGGGCTAGGAAGCAGCAGCTGCGGAGACCACAGGCCAGCATCTCAGGCCACGAGATCCAGTGCATTCTGGCAGGCAGCTCAGCACCTATGGAAATACCGAAAGCCCTAGGTCCAAAGCCTGACTCTGACATTATCCACTAAGAGACCTGAAGTATCCACTGTTGGGATATGTGCAAATGTCCTTCGAACCCTGAGAAATGTACTCACGAAGCACTGAATTTAGAAGCTGTGGCATGCAGTCATTTGTGCGTGAGTAGGCACGACCCTGTTTACCCTGAAAACGCTCCTTCACGGAGCCTAACCCCCATATATAAAAATTCTGTTTCTGTGGTCCTAAATGAATGCACATTAAAACAAACAATAAAAACTGAGACAAAATTTTCCTTTTACCTATTTTCTCCTTAAAATACCTCTCTCTTTCTTTACCCCCCTCACCCCCACTATCCCGTAGTCCCAAGATGGTTCTCTATCCCACTGCTTCCCAATCTCCAGTACTGCCCACTTGACATGCATGTTGCTCCTCGAGGTCTTTCCCCAAATCAGCCGTTGCCATCGGTTTGGAGGGCTTGGATGTTTACATCTGCTTAGGCCTCAAAGCCCAACCTTCCACACCTCTCCCTGTTCTAGCTGAAGGACTCTTAGCAGGGCTGTCCACTCAGGAAGACCTTTTTTTTTTTTTTTTTTAAGATTTTATTTATTTATTTGACAGACAAAGATCACAAGTAGGCAGAGAGGCAGGCAGAGAGAGAGAGGAGGAAGCAGGCTCCCTGCAGAGCAGAGAGCCCGATGTGGGGCTCGATCCCAGGACCCTGGGATCGTGACCTGAGCCGAAGGCAGAGGCTTAACCCACTGAGCCACCCAGGCGCCCCAAGAAGACCTTTCTTATAATGTGAAGCACTATTTTCAATCCTTCCCTTAATACAAGTATTTTCTGTGTGCCCAGTATATACCAAGAACAAAATCAGCACTGTCCTACAGGGGCTGGGAAAACAATTGTGGGGGGGGGGTTCCTTACCTCATGGGACAAATATTAGTCAAATCACGTAAATATTCCACTGCAAACTGAACAAAGGAAAGGCAAAGGGTGCTAAAATGAGGGAAAATGGTCTAGTCCAGAGGAGGAGGATGGTGCTGAGGAGATGACTGTCATTTGACCTAGTTCTGAAAGTCTGAGCAGAGAGAACAGCTTGTGCCAAGGCCCCGAGGCAGCTGGCAGCATGACCTCTTAAAAGAATCAGGGCACAGACTGAGTTATTCATCTCAGTAACCCCAATGCTTCACAGAACCAGGCAAAGATAAATAAATCAGGCTAGATAAATAAATAAACGAGGCAACTACTTAAAGTACCCAAACCTATAAGCAACAATAGCGACTGGATAGTATCACGTAGGGGTACGAATGCTATACAGAGTGAAGCAAACTGGAAAACTGGAAACCAAGGAATCCCGCAGGCACCGCGGAAACCAGGATCACGACCAACAGCAAGAAGCGCCACAAGGGCCGAAAGGTATCAGGGCAAGAAGGTATCAAAAATAACCATCTCATCAGGCAAATGAGTGGCTCCAGGTCCCACGTGTAGCTGCCACCAGCGCTGATGGTTTGCCCTCCGCCGTGGGAGAGGCAGCTCTCCCGAGGCGAGGCAGAGGTGTGGTGGCGAGCGTTCAGGGGATGCGCTGAGACCCAAGGGGGTGCCCATGGCCATCAACTGCAGTCTCAGAACCTCGGACAGGCAATCGGGCCCATGAAATGTTCAGTAAATGTCCTCCGTCCAGCGCCCACCGCCACGGTCAGCTGTTAGACACCTGCTCGGTTCTGACCATTCTGTGTCTGACGTCGCGCGCAACCAAAAAGGGCCAGCGCTCATGCAAGACGCTCAGGAATGACGACGGCAAACCTAGAAGCAGCCAGGTGAGTCCCATCGTGGACCGCTTCAACCTACTAAAATCAATTGTACCTCTTCTTCTGAGAGTATGATCCAAACTCCCCAGAGGGTTAAAAACAACAACAAAGAAGAACTCCTCTTTCTCCTACAGCCCACCCACGGCCCAGCATATACATGGGTGTGGAGTATCAGATTAATAAACAAACGATACTTAATAATGTATCAACCGAGCTTTTTAAAAAATAAAGCCATTCTCTTTGGAGCCCAAATCTCCTCTCACACTGAAGGTGCTCCCAGGTATACTGAAAATTATGTACGATTCCATACAAATGTGAATTAATATTTATGAGAGTATGGTATAATTTCTTCCAGACCCATTTTATTTTCATGTAGCATATTAATCAAGGCATCTCACTGCACCGCGGCATAGCTACACAGAGCGAACGGACCCCATACCGTGACATTCGCTCGTAAGAGACCTGCCGAAGTCTTAGCAGCAACCGTACAATCATCTTAGGTCCAATTAATATTGAGATTTTCAACTCTGGAGGGTGCTGGGTGGGGAGGAGAGAGGAAGAGAGAAAGGATCAAAGTGTGTGTAGAGGTGGTGGCTTAAAGGTAAGGAAAAAAATCAAGAGTCTTTAAAAGGTTTTTCTTATAGAAGAGGTTTATATTCTCAAAGCCTAGAAATTATCTTTATTCTTTCAAAGATACAGTTTTATTTAGAAATTGCTGCACAGACACTGCTGTAATTCCGGAACAAGCCAGGCTACTGTTTACCCATTCCCTCTGTCAACACTCCCTGGCTGCCTACGAGGTATAAAGTAATCATTTAACTTCTCACTGACTGTGTTGCAGGGAAAATGACAAGAACTGTCCGTTCTAAGCAAAAAGAATCAAAGACAAAAAGACTGATGATAAACCACTAACCTTGTGACACTCGAGAGAGCTGTGCATGTGCTTACACACACGTGTGTGTGCCTGCATCTATACACCAACCAACAATCACCCCTGATTTAAGAATTTCCTCCTACACACTTGGGGGGGCAGGCAGTCCACAAACCACTGTTACAAAATGGGAAGGAAATTGTGTGATTTATAAAATAAATGTTTACAATCAACGAAGGACGATTTTCGTAAGCCGGTTGACTCATCTGTCTACCCTGGTAAAGGCTAGCGATTCCCATGGAAAATTTATGTCCATGAGAATTACCTGCAGGGCTTTTTTGAAAATAAGGTGACCGTGCCCCAGACTTGGCAAAGGAAGCATTTAGTAAACAAGCACTGGGAAGGAAAGCGGGGAGGGCAGAAGAAAAAGGAAGAGATCTGGAAAAAGGGGAAAAAAAAAAAAATATATATATATATATATATATATGTCTAAGGCATTCATTTGACAATCAGGGAAGCTAGCAAGAAAGCCAGCACGCCAACAACAGAAGGCTGGCTGTGAAGTAAAAAGATTTAGACATATTTGCTGGCAATAGAGGGGGTAAGTGCACAAGCCATGCATACCAGATGGGACCAGGTTTCATGAATAGTTGAAATTATGTGATTTTTAGGTCACTGGTGATGGAGGACAGGGTCACAGCAGCACACATGCCGAGAGGCTCCGAGACGGACTATTTCCTTCAACACCCAGCCTTCTTCAAAATAGGTGCTCTCGCTCTTGACTTCCCCTTCTCTCAAATTATAATCTCTCACCAAAGGCTTCCTCCGCCACTCCCGAATTTCAAGATGAGATGGTTCGGCGCTGTGCAGACGAGGGGAGAGCGAGAAACTGCAGACGAGTCTCCGCGGCGGGGCTGCGTCTGCTGATTACAGATAAAGCCGGAGACAACAGAAAAGCAAGGCACAATTTGCCTGCCTTGCACAAAATAGGTTTCAGAGAGTCTCCCTCTGATTTTCGGAACCAAACTAATCTGAGAGCAGCCCGTCACTCACAAAGCATCTGCGGCGTGGGTGCCTGCGTGTGCCCCTGGGGACGCCCATGTGGGAGAGAGGGGGACAGTTTAACCAGAACCCTTCTGAACTCATCGGATCTTAGGGACGGGCGATGAAGTAACAGAGAAGCCAGGGGAAGTAAGAAAAGGCGCTTCTGACTGTCTCCATCCCAAGGCCTTCACGGCTGCTGTGTTCTCATTTTAGTTTGCCGCGTGCTTCGTTGGTTTCTTTTACTGCATTTGTACTTATTTTGGAATGGTTTGACAGACCATGATTCCATTCTTTCTTAAATGCCAAAGAGGTGAAAGCATTTACAGTGATAGTAAGAAGTAAAACATTAAGAAAGAAAACACACAGCTCTTTTGAAACTGAACTGTAGGCTACATTAACACCAGCCCCCATTCTGGACTTCTGAACAGACCCGCAGAACCTAGACGTTTTAGTAAGGACCAGGAGACTGCGTGTAGCAATTTACAAACAAAGTAACAATGTGGCATTCAAAAAAGTAATTCCTCATGTTCACATCTTTTAAAAACAAAACTGAAAATACCTCGCTGTGCCAGCCACTTTGCCACCTGTTAGAAATACCTAAGAAAGGTTCCCTGACCCCAGGCTGCTTAGTGGGGGTGCAGAAGACGAATCATTGAGCCGCTACAGCAGAGCGGGTTAGGTGAGGAGCCACTAAGGTGATCCCTACCTCCACCTTTCACACGGCGTCACGACTGTAGCGCTGTATTGCCACGAAGACAGAAGAGTAGATCAATGGAACAAAATAAGAGTACAGAAATAGACCCACATGCGTAGAGAAAACTGGTTTTTCGCAAAAACACAAAAACAATTCTGTGGAGAAATAACCTTTTTAACAAATGTTGATGGAACAAATATATACACACACACATATATACATTTGAATATATATGCAAAAATTTTTGATTGGCATCTCAGTCTAATTAGGAAAAATAACTTAACACGCATCATAAACCTAAATGTAGAACCTAGAACTATCCAACTCCTAGAAGAAAACAGAGGAGAAGACGTTTGTGACCTTGGGTTTAGCAAAGATTGCTTAGACACGACGCCAAAAGCGTAATCCATAAAAGAACAAAGTGATAAATTACTCCTCATCAAAAATTAAATCTTCTGCTCTTCAAAAGACACTGTTGAGAAAATGAAGAGACAAGTCACAGAATGGAAAACTACCTGCAAAGTGTACATAACTGAGAAAAGTTTTGTATCCATATTTTATATATATATATATATTTAAGATTTTATTTATTTATCAGACAGAGAGAGATCACAAGCAGGCAGAGGCAGGCAGAGAGAGAGAAGAGGAAGCAGGACCCCCGCCGGGCAGAGAGCCTGAAGCAGGACCCGATCCCAGGACCCCAAGATCACAACCCAAGCCAAAGGCAGAGGCTCAACCCACTGAGCCACCCAGGTGCCCAGATTATATTTTTAAAAGCCCTGGAAACTACATAAAAACAACCAACCCAGTGTTCTAAACAGTCTTTAAAAAAAAAAAAAAAAGATTTGAACACTGAACTGAAGAAGATATGGGTGGCAGGTAACATGAGAAAAGATGTTTAGCATCAACGGTCATCAGGGAAATGCAAATTAAAACCACAATGGGATGAAGGGCTAGAATGAAAAGGCCTTAGGACACCAGCTGCAGGCAGGGATGTGGAGGAGTGCTCAGGCAACTGGAGGAATGACAAAAGGCCCTGCCACCCTGGCAAACAGCTGGGCCACTTCCTTAAAAGTTCAAAGCAGACCTACCCTATGAGGTGACCATTCTGCACCGAGGTATCTCTCCCGCCCCAAGTTAAAGCACATTACCACAAAAAAGATCTGCATAAGAATGCTCATATCAGCTTTGTTACAGCTTAAAACTGGAAACAACTCAAATGTCCATCAACAGATGAATAAACCGTGATCCAAACGATCCGGAGAGCATTAGCAACGAGAAAGAGTGGCCTCCTGACGCACGACAACTTGACTAAGTCTCAAAATAATAACGCTAAGTTAGAGAGATGAGTCCCAAGAGAGTATTTCGTGTGATTCCATTTATATGAAATCTAAAAAATACAAGATAATCAGGAGTGAGAGGAAGTAGGTCAGTGGTTCCCATCAAGGGGCAGAAGAGATTATCCACAGACACGAGGAAACATATGGGGAGAAGAACTCTCCACTGGCTGGATGACGGCCATGCGTTCGTGGGTACACGCACACGCGAAAACTTGTCAGACCTTACACTTTTAATCCACGCAGCTCACCGGTCTGTGAATTAACCTCAGTAAAGCTGAGGTTAAAACACGGCAACCGTTGCCATCGCGCAGGACGGCAGCTCACCGTCCCCAACACCGGGATGGCACGCCGCGTCCGTCCAAAGAACTCATCTCTCGGATTCCCGCAACGAGGGGAGGACCGCGCTGCGGAAGGTCCGGCATGAGCCCGCGACGGGGCCGTGAAGTTTCCACCGCAGACGACTCGGCCGAGGACAAGAACGCCTCGGGCAGACGGAGCAGGGCCGTCTTCGCGTCATTTTCAGGACCAAGGTGGAGTTCACGGTGTGCCTCTTTCCTTCACTTCTAACAGTCAATTCTCGGTTATTCAGAACCCAACCTTTGTCAAGCTTTCCTAGCTTTCGTTCAAGTGCCCCAGTTACTGTTTGGCCACATCCTCTCTCATGCCCACTTGAACCAGAAAGCAAAGAAAGAAAACATAAATACATTTTTTACTGCTCCTACCTATTAAAAAAAAAAAAACAAAACTGAGGCGGTTTCTTATGATATATTTAATACATGACGATACACTGAACATAAGGGAATTCAAATGGAGAGAGGAAAAATGGTTTAGAAAAAGAAACTAAGTACAAATTCAGGATATGAAAACACTTGTCAAAGGTGTGGTGCCGTTGTCAGAGATGAGGACTCACAAAAAAAAGAGAGAGAGAGAGAGAGAGAAAGAGAAAGAGAGAGAAGAAAAGAAAAACAAAACAAAGGGGGGAAAAAAACAGCCACTTGAGAAGCTCTCCTAAATACAGCTATGGGATGAGATCACAACCAGCAGCTTAAGTGAGATTTTTGCACACTCTGTGAATTGAAAACGTCCCAGCAGCCTCTCATTCCCATAGATAATTGAGAGTTGGCTGCTGTTAGACCCTAACATTCTCAAAGCGGTTGAGTCCCTGGCAACTAGATGCTATTGCTTAAAACAGTTTAGGCTCTCAGCCCTGAAGGATTCCTAAAATTGGATTACAGTCCCTCCAGATAATCTGAGAAATACAGCATGACGAAAAGGAAACCTTAAAAAAAATTTTTTTAACTCCTCCATAACAGCAACATTCTAAAAGCTGAGCACAGCATGACTCAGGCAGAAAATCTCATCAGAGAAGGCTTAAGGGCGATCACGTGCACAGAGAGTGGGTCCAAACAGGGGAAGGGAACCACACCACAGAGAAGAGCACAGGAGAAGCCAGACGAGAAGGCGGGCATGCCGCACAACCCTCGGGCCTTTTCAAGGGCGGGGGCCCGGCTGGCTACCTCAAGAGAGGCAGGCAGAGTGGGCAAATTTCTGTTGCTTTTTGATCCACTGTCACCCAATCCACTGCGGTCACACACACACATTTGAGAGGATGTGTGATTCTAACGACAGCCCTTCTAACTGGCCGTTATTCATTTTTTGACCAGGCATTCCGTGCACAAAACGGGGAAAGGGTTCATTAACGGTCGTGTGGCAAAACAGTCAGAAATCGGGGCCTCCCTGACATACTCAGGTTTAGCTGCACAAGGATGATGGCTATGGCTCCCGCGTCATCCCTGAACTCCCTGTGCAGAATACAGCATGTGGCACAGAGCAGGGGTTTCTGAACAAACGAACTGGGAGAAAAGAGGACACCACGCAGGTTTCTCTTACTCCAGAGGCGGTCCCACCAGGCTACGCATCGTACCATTCCCCCCTCTTCCTTTCTCACACTGTCACCCAAAAACTTCCAAACTTGGTATCCCCGCAGCACACCACGGTGAAACCATCACCATTCCCCGGTGCACTCAAAAGGGGCTGAGCAGATGCCTCAGAGACAAGACAGATCACCTTACTAAGTCCAAAAGGAGACAAAACAATAAAGGGGACTGACTGGCAAAATGCCAGGTCTTGTTCTGTGGCTTCGTATGAAGGTCAAATGACCATTTACCAGGTCTGAACACCTCCTACTCTCCGAAAAATCAAGGGGTTGATACTGTGATCGACTGGCCAGATATTCCAGGCAAGGAGCCCAACCGGCCAGTGAAAACCTCTTCCTACCCAAATACTGGGATTCAGATGAGTAAAAGACACAGGCTTTTTTCTCTTCCTCAACGTGTTCCCAACTTCTCTTCCGCAGGTACCCATGAACGATCACAGCTTCACTTCCAACGGCCACTCTCAGGATCGTACTGATCCTGTAGCTGTGACTGTCAGCTCTGTGTGCTGAACGGTCACTTCCCGGGCCTGGGGCACTCCTGCAGAGGACAGGTATCCCCGCTTCCATGTGGAACGTGGCCTGCTTTGGGCCTGCATCACCATCATAAAGGGAAAAGCAGAGGAGATGATGTATACACCAGAAACACAACGTATAGTGTGGATGGACATCTGGACCTAAGAGGATCTTTAATTTACTTTGGGAAAGATGCGAGGTATCCATCCGTGGCACTATTCTAGGACAGTGAAATGAAATGAACCAAGGACAAACAGAGACTGGGATTCTGCGCCGTGGGAGGGTTCTCCATCCCTCTCCTCTGTGTGCCACCAGTTCTGATCCCCACTGTTTCCCTGAGTCTTCCCTAGAAGACAGGGAAAAAACTCTCCATGCAACATCAGCATCTTGCAAGGGAGACACGTGGGGAGACCACTAATAGGTCCTTCTAGCTCGGGCTATTAAGAAGTCAGATCTGTACAAAACAAAACAGAAAGTCAAAGCTGCAGTAACAGGCAGCAGAAAACACCGATACCTGCTTTAGCTAGGGCGGTGCTGTTCCCGAAGCAGGGGCGACAGCCAGCAGTGGGGAATCACTTGGACAGGTCCATTTAGGGAAACAAAATCACAGACACACACACTCACACACACACACACACAAAGAAGGCACATTCTGTCCACTCAGCAGACAGGAAACAATTTTATGAACGGTAATTTAATGTTCAGGACTATTCAGTGACAGGAAAAGCAATTTCTGGCAAAGTTCACATCATGTGGTTCTGAATACAGACAGTTTTGTACAGCACATTGGGAGGGTACATGGATAAGAGACACTCTACGGCTCAAGTTTTCAAGTAGTTCAGAGAGGTTTCTGGAGAACTATGAAACAATTATTACCGGAGTAATAACTCTGTAACTTTCTCCCATCTTCCCAGCAACTGTAGTCAATGTCCCATGGAAGGTAAGCAGGCATTCATTCCTTCCTTTACAGGGCGGCGCAGGAACCAACGTGGACATGCGCACGCCAACCCTCCCCTACTGCAGGAACCTCTGTCAGACCCTTCCTCAAAATAATTTTAATTGAAAGGGCAGAAACCAATCCACTCCAACACATATAAATTTAGGATCTTCCATGGGACGGTCTCTTAGGTTTCGTCAATCTGTCTAATGTCATTATCCCAGGAGACTGTTTTATCCCATATAAAATGTTCAACATTTTACCAACATATAAAATGTTCAGTTTGGAGCTCACTGATCCACTAGAGGCTTTTCTTCCAGATCATATTTTCATTTTCCGAGGGAGGAAGCTGTGGACTGGTAAAGCTCCTCTCATTCCCTAACACCGAGTCATTATAACCTTATTTGTGTCAGGGTTACGACCTTTTGTTTGAAGAAAATTTCATATTATGGTTTAGTATTATCTCATTATAAAAGACTTCTCACCTCCATTTCCCTCCAAAGCATAATGAGGGAAAGGCTACACGCTTCTGATGTCAAACAGCTGAACTCTCAGAACGGATTCAAATCAGCAATAAAAATCTTTACAGGAATAAAAACCTTGGCTTTTTCTCTACAACTGACAATCTTTGCCGTTTTCTTTCAGGAGTGAAGAGTTGCAGATGACGACACCTTTCGGACCTTAAAAAACCACAAAGCTACACAAATGTTCCAGAACCTGCACCCCACAGGTTTTGCCCGTGCAGGTAAACGAGTATTAGTGGATGATGGTAACATGGTAACTGCCATAAACACCCACGGGAGCGAAATGCAGAAACGCCCACTCAGCTGCGGACGCGCAGTCACTAAGGAAGACACGTATACGGGCTTCACGGAGCATCCTGCCCGTCTAGGACCTTGTTCACTCAGCTGCGGACGCGCAGTCACTAAGGAAGACACGTATACGGGCTTCACGGAACATCCTGCCCGTCTAGGACCTTGTTCACTCAGCTGCAGCCTACGAATGTGCACACTCTCTTCATCGCCCCGATCTTCCATTTCAGGTTTTATCCAGAAAAGTCTTCTTTGCTTTAGCATCACTCAGGTAAAAATAAGCGGAACTACCCCGCAGATCTGCACGGAGCCTAGAAAAGTGCGTTAGATGTACCCACCGCCCCGAGACGCAGACTGAGTCAACTCCTCAAGCTATTTCTGGAACGAGAATAAATTAGACCCTACAATTAGAGTCGAAGGAAGAAAAGAGCCTGTCCTCTCTGTTGGCTAGTAACTGACCTGAGAGATGAAAGGTGGTGCCCGTCTGCATAAGGGAATCAGGTGCTTATTTGGAGGCGACTCCGTCATGCAAAGAGGTCTGGATGTCCACCCAGCTTCTCCACAAGCCACAGGCTTGTCACTCTAACAAAGCTTCCTATAGATAGATTAGTGATGTGTAGGTACTTATTGGGTCTATCAGATTTGATAACGGAATCAATCTCTTCCTTCAGAAGCTCTGGGTTAATGGCAAAGTTTATTAAACTGCAGGCAGTCATTCAGAAAAGATCAATAGAGACATGATTACAGAGTAACCAGAGGATTAAACATGAGATTTATCACAAAATTAAACTGAATTAAACGTTCTCTGATAGCACTTGAAATGCTGTCGATACCTTTAACTCATAATCTAGGCTCTCCGTGTTTACCTAATAGGCAGTAGGGATGCCTGATTTGAGAAGACGACTGCTGTATAAAAACATAAGCCACAGAGATTCGCTGAAAGCACTGAGAGCCCTTCTGGAAATGTTCTCCCATTTTTCAGCAGCACCATTTTAATTTATCCGCAAGAGCTATCCATGGTTACCTCCGCGGAGCTCTAAGTGCACACCCCATCCCTCCGTCCCCAGCACACGCCCGTGCATGCGCACAAAAGGCACGTATCTAGGGATCTGTCTGCAGAGGACATACTTTCAAGAATTTCCTTCTCTCTCACACAGAAGCATGTGCGGTGACACGGCCCAGGGTCCCACCTGGACAGGGAGCTGGAAAATGTCATCCGACTGTGCGAAAATCAACCCTTCCTCGTCCCGCGAGCATTTCTGGATGCCACCACAAGCTCGGCAGATTGCATTCGGAACGGTGAAGTCCCCACCTCCGCCCACAAGAGGTGAGCACCGGCTCACCCAAGCGGCAGTGGCATATCCGCCCATCATCGGCGGAGGAGTCAACACACATAAGGGCTGTTGAGACGGACACGGGAACCACAGTGACAGAAAACGGCTCTGCAGGATGCGCACTGCTGAAGGCCAGGCCCGCTGTGTGAGCCGGGCGCGGGGGGTGCGCACGAGCAGATGGGCCGGTCGGGAAAGCAGGTATGGGGCCAAACCCGAGCCCGTCGTTGAAGCTGTACCTTGGAAGGCAGCATTTCAGAGGGAGACGACTCCTTTTCCCTTGTCCGGTTTTTATCATACTCTGAGGACTCCTCGTCCCACAGATAGCACTGGCCCTGCCCCACGGAGCAAGCAGCAGGCGCTGGTGATTTCAGCAGCGATCCACAACGACAGCTCTTCTGCAAATGCGGGCAGCGCTGGGCTGGACACGAGGTGCTGAGGCCGAGCCTGCCCTGCAACCCCTCATCCCCTTGTCAGCACACAGACTGACACCAGAGCAGCCCCTTTTCTTCTCAGCAGTTACCCAACCCCACAACAGAGCTCTGGGCAGTCCCCGATCCTTCTCAGTTCCTCAGGGAGCAAGACGGCCATCCTGCCCGCTGAGAAAGGAACGCTGTGCCCCATCCTTAAAAGCGAAGGCTGCTATGAACTCAGGACACAAAGCCAAAACCTTCTTATGTTCAGACTCCTTTTTTTTTTTCAAGTAGGCTCCACACCCAGTGTGGAGCCCAACATGGTGTTGTTTCAACTCACGACTCTGAGATCAAGACCTGAGCGGAGATCAAGAGTCACACACTTGACTGACTGAGCCCCCCAGGTGCCCCCAGACTCCTTTACTGCGGGAGATCCTATCGGTTTTTACAGTCACTTCCTACAACAGAAACTGGATTTCCAGAGAAGGGCAGCACTCCGCGGCTGCCCACGCTCTTCACTGGTTCCCCACGTCCCTCCTCGTGTCTCTGCTCCGCCAGCCCTGACACGAGGAGCAGGAGCTCCGGTGGCGGTCAGACCTGAGTGTGAGCGGCGGAGGTGCCACCCTGCGGCTCTGCGACCTCGAGTGAATGTCCCAGCCACCGCAAGCCTCCATTTGCACTCGCGGGACACAGGGACAGAGCACGTGGTTTCGTGAAACCCGCGGCAAGCCTGGTTGTCTGCCAGCACGCAGCAGACAGCAAGTGAATGACACGTGGGAATTCCTCTTCCTGACTAATACAGTCCTGCTCTCAGTCATTATAAAGGGAAACTGTTCGTCATTCTAAAAGACTGTATTTGGCACCGGAGGATTAATGGCGGGATCTGTTCTCCATCTATCCTCAAGGCTGTGTTTACAGAGTATCTTCCAGAGTACCGAGTAATGGAGTGCCTACGGTGTTTACAATCCTTCTTTTAATTACCACAACACCCTGAGAGGCCTCAGCATTCTCATTTCTATCAAATGGGAGCGAACGACGCGGCACCAAACTGACGGAGCGGCCACGAGGACTGAATAAGCGAGCGTTATTTCCGGAACAGACTGGGGGTCGTTATTTTATTACTATGAACTGACCTGACCACCTTGCACACAAGATGCGGCCGAAATTATAAGACCCCCACGTAAGCCCTTCCTACAGACAGGCAGAAAGAAGCCCTGAAAAAGCATGTGCCACTGACATCATGAATCTCTTTTCAACTGCTTCACCCCTGCTGGCTTTCCAAACGAGACATCTGTCCATTTCCGAAAAGAAACAAATGCTACAAAACAGTAACTAGAGGCAGTCTAATGTGAAAAGATCACCTCTACCGCTTCCTGCCGGAGCCTGACCTTGAAAGAAAGGGGTTTCTTGGACTCTCTTAGGGAATCCTTCCATGTACCATCCAAAACGTTCCTGCCCAAGGCTTAATGGAACAGGGGGAGATGGAAAAGGAAGGGGGGGGTGAGCTCTCCTTCCCAGCTGAGCACTGACACATACAGTACTGTTTGGGAGGCAACTTTATATGCTCTTAGTAGTAGATTAATGAATGTAATTACCTAGCATTGTGGCTGTGAATGCTGCAAAACTATAATTTATAGAGTGCTGTAAAGTTCTAATGTGTTTTTATGTCCATAAGCTGCTTAACCATAATCTAATGCATTTGTACAAGAACAGCCTAAGTGGCTCTCAGCTGAACAGTGAACACAAGTGTCTGAACCTCGGTGATTCCACTCGTACGTCTTTATAACCCAACCCCGAGTGGTAAGCATCTGAGGGAAACAGCTGCTGAATTACACAAATAATTCTAGAGACAGTGACAAGGCTCTCTGCCTCTCACACCGTGAGGAGAGCTTCTGGTTGACAAAGGCTGCAGGACTTCATCACACGCTGCAGGGGCCTGCACACGAGCTCGCTGGCCACCTCTTCTCTCCCTGCCACACCCACCACCCTCCCCAACAGGGTGCTGCCCCCTCCACCTCTTCTCTACCTGCCACTCCCACCACCCTCCCCTCCAGGGTGCTGGCCCTCACCCCTGCCCCCAACAGGTTGGGGGTTGGGCAGCAAGGAAGGGCGGAGAGAAGACTTCCAGTTTGGAAAAAGCCTCACCAATTCCAACTTTTCCTCTTTCTCTGACATCACATTTTCAAGGAAAGGGTGGCAGAGCTCAACCATTCTTTGACATCTAAAGCAAATTATTCTTTGAGACCGCCTCCGTCAGGGGTCTGAAGCACCCATAGAATTCTCCTCATAGATGACACGATGATGAAGAGGATGGTGGTGATGGTGGCCATGCTGGTGGCTGATGTATACTAAGAGTTTACCATGCGCCAGAATCGCATGCCCATGAAATGTTTAAATAAAATGCTTAGAATAGTGTCAGGACCTAAGCTACACTTTGTCCACACTGGCCATCAGTACAATGATGAGAGAAGACACCGTATGGGACCCCAGAACCTGCCTACGTTTTCTACAGGCAAACAGTGGGAGTCCTAAAGGTCCATAACTGGGAGTTGGGGGGACGCGCTCTGGACTACAACGGGACCAAACTACAGATAAGGCAGTAGCATCAAAGTACAACCAGACGAGCCCCACTCTATTATCCCCAAAGCTCCGTGCTGGGTGAACCATTCTCCCAGAGGGCACACCCCAAAGGACCATCAGATGTTAGAGCAAAAAAGAGCCACAGCAGCAGGAATCCCCACTTTCTCCTCCTCTTTTCAGTAGCACTGCCATATGGTTATCAGTGAGTAAATATTTCAGCACAATTTAAAAAATAATAGCTTCAGGAAAACACAAGGCTAGAAAACCTTCGGAGCTCTCAGCTGAGTACAGGAACACAATGGCATTACATCAGCGGCCACGCAGGGACGAAGAGCCAACTCTGAGACACACACTCAAGATAAATTAGGATCACGGCTAATAAATAATGGATGCTCTTCCTAGTTAAAAATGTCCTGCTCTCCAGCATGCATAGGAGGAGATGTGATTTGGATTCAATTAAAGCTCGATCCTGTCCAAGGGAAGAAATTCTGCCTCTCAGGGAGGGCCATGTGGCTGCTGCTTTACTCCTTATGCCAGACTGGTCTCTAGAAGCCTCAAGATCCACCAGGCTCACGGCCACGGCTTAGGCAGGAGCTCCTCATCTCTCCTCCAGCAGGAGAGTAAAAGAGGACAAAGCTTGAAAGGAAGTAACAGAGAGAGGAAAGTGTTTCCTACATCCTGGGAAATTAGCCCTGACCCGGGATGTGAGCACTGGTTTCTGTTATTTTGTCTAAAAGAAGAGGAGGCCGGGGGTCAATAAACCACTTCCTGGAAAACACCCCTTCGTCCTAAGAAAGCTGAAGTGGCCCGGGGCACAGTAAGGCTTTGGGATGGGGCCACTTCTTTCCCTTTCCCTCCCCCTGTCCTGGGCTTCCCTACAACAAACCACTGTTCTCCAGCGGCCTTCAAGGCTCACGTCCTCCTCTGCAGTCCAGGCATTGAAAGAAAGCTGCCGGCCACAGGGAAGCTCCCGGACTTGCACGAGTTCCTCCCCCGACCGCCACCACCCTCCCGCGTGCTTTTCTCACCTCACGCTTCCCTCTGGGACGAGGACCTGAACTGTTGGCTCACATTCTCTCTGCCCATAACCCCCGCGCTGCCCTAGATCCCAGTCCGCACCTCTCCGCTCACGTGGGCAAGCTCACGTCTACCTCGTGGCTCCCCGCTGCTCGCGCCAAAGTGATGGCACCAACTTGGCCCATGCCCTGCCATGACGTACTGGTTCTGTCTCGCACATAACTCCCTCCCCATCCAGGAGCCTAAGGGGTGATTTCTCCCTCCCAAGCACCCTTAGCACCTTCTGGGTACACCAGTGGTCTGTGAGATGGTCCACCGGGATAAGGGAAGTCTACACACGAACGTCTATGTATGCGTGCCATTCATTTCACTCTTTAATAATTTCTCACATTTCATGTTCTGTGATCTATACAACATCCACACCAGCACATACATCAAACTTTTAATTGAAGAAAAACATGCGTAACAGGGGTGCTTATTCAAAGTGGGTTCTCCATAGGAGCATACAATCACCAAAGTTTGGAGACTTCTGGTTTGGACTTTGCAGAGGGAAGCGACAGTTTCCTATACTTTTTTAAACACTCAAAAAATCAGTTAAGTGATTGGTTGATATAGTAGCCAGACATTACGAATCACAGCCTACACACCCAGGGAAAGAGAAAACAGAAAAGGGTGCTCTCTGAGACCAAATCCCTGCATTTGGTAAAGAAATAAATCTTCTGTCTGTAAGAAATAACCATATTCAGTGACTATAGTTAATAACACTGTGCTGTTTATTTGAAAGTTGCTAAGAGAGTAGATCTTAAAAGTTCCTTTTTTTAAATAAAGATTTTATTTATTTGGGAGAGCGAGAGAGAGAGAGCACGCGAACAAACAGTAGGGAGGGAGGCAGAGGGAGAGAAAGAGAGAAGCAGACTCCCTGATGAGCGGGAAGCCTGTGCCTGGCTCGATCCCAGGACCCAGGGACCATGAGCTCAACTGAAGGCAGAGGCTTAAAAGACTGAGCCGCCCAGGCGCACTAATCTTTAAAGTTTTAATCACCAAAAGAAAAAAAAAAAAAGGATGGTGTAAGGTGATGGATGTTAACTAGACTTTGCAATATATACAAATACCAAATCATTGTGTTGTACACCTGAAACTAATACAGTATGATATGCCAATTATACCGCAATTAAAAAAAGAACCACATTAAGAACAAGTGTCGGGATCATCTTTCGGTATTAACAAGGTAATGAAGACTTCATGGGGGTCCTGGACCTCTAGGTAACAAGTCCCCAGCCAATTAGCAGCCACCATCAAACATGTAAGTGTTCTGGGATCTGGCCCACAGATGTCTTTTAACAAAAGATCAGGAGTTTGCCTATTTGAATAGGATACTGTGTTGAAATAGAAAAGCAAGGGAAGATGTGATAATGCTTGCTCACCAACGCGTGTTTCTCAGGAGATAAAATAAATCCAACTTTATCCTGTCAAAGAAACACCCACAGCCAGACAAGTCTGTGTGAACCGCCATTTCACAAGGGAACCTCAAAGTTGCAACTAACTGTCTCATGGATAATGCGTAGAGACTTACTGGAAAAGAAATTAGACCCTTATTCAATCCCTGCAGTAAAGTTTTTATGCAATTCTCGATCAATCAGGTGGCTTATGCAGTTATTATCACTGCTAGTCCTAGAATATGAATCCCTTGAGGGAGAAGACGGTCTTACATCACATCAAATCGCCCACAACACCACATCTGATCCTTGGTAGACATTCAGTAAAAGTTTGGATAAACATTGAAAAAAAAATTTTTTTAAGATTTTATTTATTTATTTGAGAGAGAGATGAGAGAGAGAGAGAACATCAGAAGAGGGAGGGTCAGAGGGAGAAGCAGACTCCCTGCCAAGCAGGGAGCCTGATGCGGGACTCGATTCCAGGACTCCAGGATCATGACCTGAGCCGAAGGCCATCGCTTAACCGGGCGCCCATGAAAAAAAATTTCTTAACCTAAAATTCAGTATTTTGGATCACAACTCCTTCTGTTATTTGGGCACCGATTAAGTGAATTCTTAATTGCAACTAAAGGCCGAGGGTCAGCCAGCACATATAGTCCAAAAACAAATCTGAAATCAGAAATCATCCATGTGAACAAGTAGGCATGAAGGAGTGGTTACCGATGTGCTCTCAGACATAACCATGAGAACATTCAGACTGGTCCAGTGTTCTCTCCTTCCCATACCTGCAGAGGTTTGACTGAGCAAGCACGAGGGCCATGATCACTACAGAGACCCACTCCCTTTGCCTTGAGGCCCAGAGGCCTATCCATCCACCTCTAATGGAAACTACTGATGCTCCCTCTCTCCGTGAGGTAAACTGGACCATGTGTGCTGTGCTCCCTACGATGATGCCAAAATACGTCTTCAACGTTTCCTACACATACAGTTGAGAGCACCGAATGGGACATCTACATCTCATGGAGACCAGTGAACTGTCTTCATCCCGCAAGTTCTACATAAAAAATGGAAGGAGGACTGGGGAAAATACATCACTTAGCCCCTCGGGTTTTGTATTAATAATCTGATGAGGGCAACCACAGTCGATTTAGCAAGAACAATAATAATCATATTAACGTCAAAAAATGTAACACCACGTTTGCCAGCCAGCTGAGAGAGAAACAGTTCCTCATCTTTGCACAGATCGAAAGGTGAATGAAGTGACCACTCTCCTCAGTAACACACCAAACTCGGACCGTTCAGATGCAACGGAGAGAAGCTAACTCTTCCCACACAGCGACGCTTTGCACTGGGCATCACGGTTCTCCACTGTGCTTGAGAAAGGCTGACATGGGATTTCACACGCACGTGTTTACTGGATGCACGGTCAAACGCCCAGATCGTCGAATGTGACAGTGTCAAACGGGGACAGCAAGACGCCCATCCTGGAAGGCCGGGTGGCACAGGAGTAAAGGAGGAAAACACATGCAAAGCCCCGTCACGGGGGAATCCAGTGCCAACGGCTAACTCCGTCTCTAGTCTCTCACCGTCTTGCAGGACTCGTGACATCTCTAAAGGGCAGGTCTGAGCACATGGCTCCCTTGTCTGGAAGCTTCCGTGGCTCCACTGATCAATTCCGATTTCCTCAGCCCGGACCCGCAAGGCTTTCCATGGTCTGGGCCGTGCTATGGCTCTGACCTCGTTTCTTACCACCAACTCCTACCTCTTCTCTCCTCTAAACGCTTACACTCCAGGTAGACTAAACCACTGTGAGTTCCCTAGTTGTGCAACAAGTTTCTCGTAACTCAAGTCTTAAAATTGTAATTTCCTCTGACAACAGTATTATCCCTCCCTAGCCCGCTCAACCCCCTTGGCTGGGCTATCTCCTACTTGGCTTTAAGGTCTTCATTATCCCCAACAAAACACTTGTTCCTGCTGTACTGTAATTTCCACTTACATCTTTATCTCTTTGAGAGACTCTGGACCCCCTGAGGCTGGGGCCTAGGACTTCCTTGCTATACCCCCAGCATCCCGCTAAGGGAATGACATGGAATAAGTGTCAGTAAACATTACATGAATAAGTCAACTTTTCCTCCAAAAAAATTATCTACTCCAGAGTCGACCCAGGTACATAAAGTCAGTGGTTCCAGCCACTCTGACACACTCCCCCTCAAAAGTGGAGAGGAGTCATGCAGACCCACGCCATTCCTTTATGGTAGGTACCATTTCTATCCCCTGCAGTATTTCTAACAAATCAACTGGTTTTAAGCTAAAGAACTATATGCCAATCTCACAAAGAATCAGGAAGGATGGTCAGACTAATGGCTCACGTTTACTACACACTTACAACTGACCCGGTGCTGTGTTCACTTTAGTAGATCTATCTCACTACAACCCTGTGTATTAGGAATTTTTCTCCTCCCACCATACAGATGAGGAAACTGAGGGTCCGAGATAAGGAGGGAATGGTTCTTAACCCTTATACCATTCACTGAAGCTTCTAGGAAGATTAAAAAAAAAAAAAAAAAAAAAAAGGCAGGGATTCCCCAACCAAAAGCAACTAATCTCAATTAATCCCAATCTCTGGAGGCATTTTTTTTAAAGTTCCTTAAATGTGCCATCAGGGTTGAGAATCACCAGGTAAGGGGATGTGCCTCAATTTCCCTAATTTCCATGCTGTAGACAACATGAAGCCAGTCAGATTCCAGAGCCAGACAGATGTGTTCAAGCGCTACAGTCTGTTAAGCTACTTTTCTGAACCTACAAATCCTAGAACATTTATTTTTTTTTCTCTTCCAAGTATGAGCAGGTGATAGCCTCTTGATTAGTAAAAAGAGAGTCTCTTTAGAATATAGAGTATATCAAGTGCCACCCTGAATGTGTAAATCAACTTCATGGTTCTCATCTGAGACAGCAAAGAGGGCTCTTTGCTAATTTAATAGCAATTCTCCTAACTATCTTCTGCAAGTTCTACTCTCCACCAGTCGTTGTGGGGGCTACAGTGGACCATGGGATGTTAATCCACCACCGTTTAATAAAAAAAAGAGAGTCTATCTTCTCAGGAGTCACTAGCAGCCCAGAATTCTCATTCAAAATAACAGGTCAGAGGAAGAAAAATGAGTTGTATAACTGGGGTAGGGGGGAGGCTAAAATTTAAAAAACCCGTTTTAAAATATTTTAGATATCCCAGTATCCCGAATGCATTAGAAACGAAACACAGCAGCATTTTGTTCTAATTTCAATGCTTAGAATAAAACTCAGGTTCACATTCGGGCATCATCCTCGACACTGATAGATTAAGGACATATCCAATATGACAAGAAAGGAAGGAGACAGAAGAAAACATTTAAGCAAATTACAGATAAAGGGGCAAAAGGCACAATGGATTGATGTTCTAACCTTTCCTACTTCTGAAACACAGAAAATAAGAGATTATCCGTGCTTTCCTCAGTGTGAAAACAGAAAGAGGCTATCGGGATGGGCATCTAAGTCTCCACCATGCTTTCTTATCTACAAAGTCCACGGCCAGCTTCCTAGGTATGAGACCTGTGCAACTGCCCGGGGTCCTATACTCAGAAGGGCTGGGTACCTGGTTTGAAGATCTATGGTCTTGCCTGTGAGCTTGAGTTTTGTAAGAAAAGTCTGATGAGACAGTGGAACATGTGTAAGTAGAGGAAATTATGTAATATTTACATAATAGGCAGGTCTGCCATTCTTCGCTGCCCCCATTTGCACACAGCATTCACGAGGTCAGTAAACACAACTGCATCCACATGGGAGTTCCTGAAAAGTCGGGATACAAGTTAGGCTTATTACATCCATGACAGAGTAAGAGACACTGACAGTCCTGGAGGTCGTCTTTTCTCTTGGAGACAGAATCTGGCTTAAAACCTAGAAAGGAGGCAATGGTGTTCTAAGAACTATGACCTCAAAGAGTTCACGCTCTACTTTGGGAAAAAAATATATATGAATGGAAAGATTTATAAAACAAAGGGAGCAGTGTCTCAGGTCAAAATTAAACTATATCCCAAACCACAGGGCCATGAAAGTACTTCGAGGTGGGAGGGAGACTAGCAAAGACATCAAGGTGAAAAGGGTTCTTGAATAAGACTCAAGAGACTTTTTTCCATCCACATTATCTAATACACCCCAAAACACCCTACAGATGCTTAATAAAACCTGGCGGAATTCTCTCTCTGCCAGCCTTCCATAATTTCCCCGAAAGTTGTGCAAAATCTCATTTTCTGGAGTCTTCCGCTTGCATAATTCAGAGGGAAAAACACACCTTCCAACAAGTCCTGCCCAAGCATTGACAGCACACTGCTTCAAGCTCAGGTATCAACAGTGGCCGATCCACTTCCTTCAGAAGTGGGCGCACATGGGGAGTGACTGTTGCTCGCGGGAGGAACCGAGGTATATCACCGACATGCACTGAACCAAAGGCAAATACCACTTCCAGCACAATGCACAGGTGTGAGGACAACTCTTCATTTTCCAAGCTAGCAGAGGGGAACCCTGGCGCAGTCACTCCCCGACTGCCTAATCCCCTGTCACTTATATTCGGAAGTCAGTCCGGGTAGTGGAAAGAGCAATGGCCCGGAAGGCCTAAGATCAAGATTTAAGTCCTACTTGATCAGACAACTCACTTCGCCGATCAGAAATTCAAATTTCTCATTTACAAAATAGGGAGACAACCCAGACTGCTCCCTCATAGGTCATCACGAGCACCACAGCAGAGGGTACGCACAAGCCCGGTGAGAAGCAGAGTGTGGAACAAACGTCACAGTATCACTAGTAAGCTTGGGAGTCGCCGAACACGATCTGAGAGAGATTCAACCTCATGATCAGCTACGTGCAGAGAAGCTGGGTAGCAGAGGCCATCCTGCCCCGGATGAAAACGTCAAGGCAAATGGAAAAACCGACGGTCTTCACAACCTACGTGCTTGTGTTAAGGAAGAAATTGTGCCGAATGGAAGCACCCATCAAAGGAGCAGGCGCCTGGGCAGCCCGTGAGTGAGCGTCCGGCTCCCGGCTGGGCTCAGGTCATGATCTCAGGGCTGCGGGACGGGGCCCAGCATCAGGCTCCACGCTCAGCCCGAGTCCACTCGGGATCCTCCCCCTCCCCCTCCCCCGACTGGCACACGTGCGTTCTCTCTAAAATGAATAAATGAATGAACGAATAAAACTGGTCACAGTGTAAATAAAGAATTATACTCCTGAAGAACGTTAACATTCAACGTTTGAGACATGCTTTATCGTGTATCGTATGCAAAAGCAGATACATGGGGTGTATGGTCTCGTCTCAGAAATAAACAGCATCTTCTCAGGAAGCAAAAAGAAAAAGTTGAATCCTAGAAAGAAATGAATGAATGATGCCAACAGCCAGTAGAAGCTAAGGGTTAAGTAGTACACAATGTCTATGTGACCTGTGAACTTGACACATACTGTTTTACAATCTGTCCACAGCAAGGGAAACGTTAGGGGTATTTAACATACAATAAACTTAGATTTACTTCTTTTTTTTTTTTTTTTTTAAGATTTTATTTATTTATTTGACAGAGAGAGAGATCACAAGCAGGCAGAGAGGCAGGCAGAGAGAGAAGAGGAAGCAGGGTCCCTGCTGAGCACAGAGCCCGATGTGGGGCTCAATCCCACGAACCTGAGACCATGACCTGAGCTGAAGGCAGAGGCTTAACCCACTGAGCCACCCAGGCCCCCCTAGATTTACCTCTTTATAACATTTCTTTTTGTGTGAAATTTTACTTTAAATATGTGCCTATACAGTGGCTATGTCGTCATCTGTGTTGCTGGATAAAATACAGAATGTCCACCTTAATGCAAATTTCAGATACAAATTTCAAGTATTTCCAAATATTGAATGCATGGGACATACTCAGGCTTAAAAAAACTCTTTATTTATCTACATTCAAATTTAACCGACATCCTACATTTTCGTTTGCTTATGTTCTGGCAATGCTGCCTATTTCAAACCACTCCCACTTTTTTCTTTAGGGAAAAAAAAACCACATTGGACAGGGAAAAGGTGTAAAGCATGGAAGACAGAAGAAGTTAAAGAGGTTAGCTAAGAACAAAAGGAGATTTTTGCTACGTGGTTTTAAGTGAGATGAACAAAGGCAAGGAAAGCTAGACCTCTGTTTTAGACCCACAGTCACAAATCCGTTAACGGGAAGGGTGCTTCGGCAAGGGCGAGAGGCCAAAGAGGAACTGCTTTACCAAAATTCAGACCCACAACCTCACTGCCCAGGGGAAGCCAAAATGGGGAAAACATCCACAACCATAAGGACAGAGTAACGAAATGGATGCTCCTAGAGCACGTGACAGTGGCGCCCTCGTGGTCACCCAGTCTACTCATATTAAATGGGAGTCAACATAGTCCACTTATTAAGACGCATCTACACGGGGCGCCTGGGCGGCTCAGCTGGTTTGGCAGCTGCCTTCAGCTCAGGTCATGATCCCGGAGTCCCGCACTGGGCTCCCAGCTCCGCAGAGAGTCTGCTTCTTCCTCTGACCTCCCCCCCTCTAGTGCTCACTCTCGCTCTCAAATTAATAAAATCTTAAAAAAAAAAAAAAAAAGGCATCTACATGTATACTGCTCAGACTCAATTTACGCAGGGGAGCAAGGAAGGCAAATGGAAGGCCCACCCTTCTGACCAGCTCAGCAGGCAGCCCAGGAACGACAGATCACAATCCCCCACCAGACCCTTCGAGCCTCCTCACCTCCTAGACTCCATCTCCACGATCAGTTCATGGAGCCAGGATTCTCCTTTCAGAGCGGAGAAAGCTTCCTGACCCTGAGACCACTCTGGGTGACCCACAACAAAGGAGACAGAAGGATACTGCTAGTGAGCACAGCTCCCACTGCTCCCTTGTCCTCTTTTTTCTTTTTTTTTTTTTTTTAAGATTTTATTTATTTATTTGACACAGACAGAGAGTCAAGTAAGCAGAGCAGGCAGAGGGAGAGAGAGAAGCAGGCTCTCCACTGAGCAGGGAGCCCAATGCGGGGGCTTGATCCCAGGACCCTGGAATCATGACCTGAGCTGAAGGCAGTGGCTTAACCAACTGAGCCACCCAGGCGCCCCTCATCCTCTTTTAAAGACCGACCAATGAAGGTCTGAGACCACGAGCAGAACATGCTGGAGGTGCAGCCTGGCAGGAGATCCCCATCTCCAGGACTTCTTTATCTGGCTCAAGTCCGCTGAAGCACCAATGAGCGACCCATGAGTCCCTTTTCCAGGCTGACATGGCGCCACCACATGAAGCACCAAGCATCAATAGAGGACCATGGTCTTGAATCCCAGCCCGCTAACCCAGGACTTAAGCACTCAGGAGCCACATGTGATTAAGGCACTGTTGAGCAATCCCAGCCCCAGGCTACAGGAAGAAGCCCATGGGAGGACAGGAACAAATGCTTCTGGTTCTCACCACGGCTGAGACTGACCCAGACCTGGTGGGTCTTACCTTTCTAACCATAGCACCTATTGTGACAGAAGACTGAAAAAGGCCCAAAAACAGTACACTAGCACCTCATCTCACCTAGGTGTCTCAAACTAAAGATGCTCTAGCACATGTTATGTGAAAGGGCTTGTTCTACAACCTATTTTTCCAATAAGTACTTCCAACAACATACTGAATTCAAAGTTAACCAAGTTCTCCTGAAAATAAAAAGGAATAAGATGGTCCCTGCTGTCATAGCAATTCTAATCCACCAAAGAGCTAAGATCCTTAAATAAACACCAGCAGGATGTGACAGGTGGCCTAACCCAAGTATACTGACCATTTACTCCTTGAACAGGGAGAGCACACACTACTGGGAAATCGTGGAAGACTGCCTGGAAGAGGCGTCTGAGCTGGGCTTCAGCTAGGGCAGGGTTCTGAAAGGCTGGTATGGAAGAATGAGGAAAACAGAACAAGCACCTATCACAAAAAAGATAGTGAAAAATAAGCCTGGGTTGTTGAGGGAGGGAAGAGGCTGCCTAATCACCAGGCCTGGGAAGTCTGGGCTTCTCCTTCCGGCGACAGGAGAGCATGGAAGGCTTTGAACAGTACCGAAAGAATCGGAGGACTACAGGACGGTTTTGGGGAAAGGTACCACGGCCACGAGAGCAGCTGAGAGGCTATGAAGCCGTGAAGATGATGTGTAATGAGACCTGAACAAAGCAGATAGCAAAAAAAAAAAAAAAAAAAAGGAGAAGGAGAAGGAAAGGATGAGGAACTCATGAGAAGCAAAGAAAGGGAGAGGCTACAGATACCAATAAATTTTTTAGCCAGAAACATCCAGAAAATGTAGGGGTCATTACTGAGAAGGAAGGAAGAATGGAATTTAAGAAAGGGTACATTTTATCCAACACACATTAATCTTCTAATGAAATTTCCAAAACAAGACATATTACGGAGTTGGGAGATAAATTTTTGACTGGAACTAAAAATCGGGACATCAGTGGCATTTTGATAACGGACAATGTGCGCAGATGAGGTTCGCAGATGAGAAGAGTTAGTGAGAACGCAGGGCAGCGTGCGCACTGATAGGAGGTTAGAAAAGGAAGTAAGACCAGAAGAGAAACAGCCTTGGCAGGAGACACGGATACAGCAAAAGAAAAATGTGATGCCTTAGAAGCCACAGAAAAGAAAACATTTCAAGGAGAGAACCATTAACCCTTGTCAAACATTACAGACACTTTTTGTAACAAGGGAAGAAGAATGAGACGGGGTCCGTGAACTAAGGGATTAGAAGGTCTCAAGTGACATTTCATCTGTATTGACATCAGTGACCCGAGCAGAGGCCCCTGGACACGGAGAACCCTCTGTGTTCTAAACACATTTAGAAATTCTGCACATAACAGAGATTATCCCGTCAAAACACTAACGGTTTAACTCGGGACACACTGGACACAGGTCTGGGCATTCCGTGGAAACACGCAGGTTAACCATGAGTGCCGAAGAGCAGGGGCGTGGCCTGGGCCCACAGGCCACACAAACCAATGCCGTCTCGCGGAGAAAAACCCTTTCCTCCTCCTCCAAACTCCCACTCCCCACTCGCTGCTTTTCCCACCTAAAAGTCACGGTCCTCAAGCAGAGCAGTGCATAGGACATCGCCATCTACAGAGATGATTCCTAAAACAGGAAAAAAAAAAAAAAAAGCCGCCATACTGGAATATTCCACACGTAAGACATAAATCTTTCTGTTCATTCATGTCTGACTGAGAAAAAAAACAGCTGAAGGCAGATATATGAACTTCCCACCCACCCCACGGGATATCTGTAATACGGAGTCCAACTTACATAATGTGTGCACAGAAGAGCAGATGGGTCTTCCAATAAGTGAAATATGAACCTACACATTTTTTTTTCCCTCTCCCACTACACTTCTCATTCACTAGTCGCCTTGTCTCTTTCCAGGAATATTCTCTTTTTTACACTCAACTCCCATCCATTTGGGTAGATCATTAGCATCATCACAAATCACGGCTTCAGTGCCAACCCAGAAGCATTATGCAATTGACTGTGTGGCACCTTAATGTCCCTGTGATCGGATTTGAGGAGCCATGATTTCAAATATTTTAGATAAAGCATGTTTTCCCTCTCGGTATACAGAAAGATACACGGTTTGCAAATAAACAGGAGTGTCTCCGCTTAGTATGCCAATGAGTAAACAAAGCCCCTGCTGCAGGGCCCCCTTAATTATTTGAGTCCTACAGAAAGTGCTCTGCAAACAGCATGGCTGCAAGATGTCATCTGTGTGTTCATGAATGCGTCATTTCCTTTGCGCAGAAGCCCCACAACTGAAATTTAATTCTCCTCTTTAATGGGGCAAAATTGCTTTCAGATGACGATGAACGGGAGGGAGCCACACCCTCGCACAGGGCAGCAGCAAGGGAGAGGTCCCCATCCCTTCCTCAGCACGGAGGAAACAGCAACAAAAAGTGGGAGTGTGAGTCCATTTGCTCTCACTGGGCTGCACTGTGGAGGGGGAAAAGGAAGAAGAAGAAGAGGAAACAATTTGCTCGATTACAGTTATTTCCTAAACAAAGTGAACATGGGAGCGTTTGAACTGAACATCTCCCAACCATCTACCCAATGCTGGAACAAAGGACGGGCTGCTGGAGACATGGCACCCGCTTGATATGTTCTAAATCCTGGCTGGAAGGCAGAAAGATCTATCTGGGCTTGAAAACTGTAATGCCTGGAGGGGACAGCAATTTCTATGACTTGGGACCAACACTCCCACTCCCCTAATGCCTAGCATCAGAACCACGGTCCAAGTCAGTGGTCCGTCAGGAGTCAAAGGGCAGCAGACTACAGGCCCAGGTGACCCCCAGGCTCGCAAGCACCCAACACCACGCAGAGGCCAGAAGGTCCTTTGGTCACCTCTCCCAAGAGGCTGCTGGACCTCATGGTATTATGGTCCTTCTTACTTTCCGGGGCTTCATTTCAGCCACAGTGCACTCGGGCCTGGTGTGCAAGGACACAAGCATAGCCTCCCAGCTCTGTGCAGGCTGCCACACTACTCGATCCAGCTGTGGCTACTGTAGGAGACGCTATCGTTAGGTACGATCTTAATCTACACTTTTCCTTTTTATAAATCATGCCCATAGGAATACAAAGATTCAGAACAATTACAGAGGACATAACTTCTGTCGAAGGTGCTTCAACTTTGGGGGAATCATAACACCCTCTGAGAATATGAGAATCTGATAGACACAACAGAGTCTGAGAAAAATGCACAATTACTGAACGTGGCAGACCCCGTAAAGCCAGCTTCTGCCTTATACAGTTCTACGAATGCATACATTTATTTACGTACCTACATGTGTGTGCATGCACAGATACATACACACACACATATAACCAGGAGCACCCCACCACTCCTCCAGACGTATGTGTGTGGCAGGACTGGGCTGTCCCTGAGCAGGGTGTCTCAGAAGTCCCTTCCCTAAACAAATAACTTGCTAGCTCAGGAGACGTCATTCCAAGCATCGTTTTAAACAGCTCAGAGTTTGGCAACACCAGAAAAAACAAGACATTCCATGCCATACCAGGCTCCTGACTTTGCCCTCCAGATAATCTTGGACAGAATCCTGCTGTCTTTTCACATCTTGAATAAGACCGGGAGTATTCACTCCAGGGTGACCGGTCTCAGGCCACCAGACCTCATCTCTAGTGGCCTGGATCTACAGGCCCTTCTCTCTGGGATCGTTAAGCTCTCTTCTAGAAAGAAAAATGAATCACATAACTGATCTCTAATTTACTTTGAGGAAACAGTAACATTCTACAGAAATGACCAAAATCTCACGCAAAACTGTGTAAGGGGAAACGTCTGACCGCGAAACAGGCAGAAGGGACCACTGGGACTCCTTTTAGGGAAAGCCGGAGAGCTAACTGTCTCACCCTACCAGAGAAGTACCCTTGCCCTTAACTGGTCTATTTTACAACCCCATCAACTGCTTATAGATCTGCAAATAACTTCTGTCCTCTGGAGACTGCCCTGCCCCTGAAAAGTCAAGTTTGTGCTCGTTTGACATTTTTTAAAAGACTTTTTTATTCATTTGGGACAGAGAGAGAGAAAGGGAGCTCGAGAGCGTGCACAAGAGCAGGGGAGGGGCAGAGGGAGAGGGAGAAGCCGACTCCCATGCTGGGCCAGGAGCCTGAGGCAGGACTCAATCCCAGTACCCTGAGAGCACCACCTGAGCAGAAGGCAGACACTTAACCATCCCAGCCACCGAGGCGTCCCATCATTTGACTTTTTTTAAGATTTTATTTTTGTTTTTCTGAGACACAGACACAGCAAGGGCAGGAATGAGCGAGGGGAGGGGCAAACAGGGAGGCAGTGGGAGAGGGAATCTGGGACAGACTCCTCACCCATGCTGGAGCCCGACCTGGCCGATCCCAGGACCCTGACACCACAACCACAGCCTAAACAAGGAGTCCAACCCTCAGCCAACTGAGCCACCCAGGGGCCTCCTTGACATTCTTTCCGACATTCCTTTACTCCGGATAGATTTGATTCTTCGGCTTCTCGTTCGACCCAGACGGTAACATCTGCAAGTTCTCTCATGTAATAAAAACTTACATAAAATCCTTGATATGTGTCTATTTAATCTGTATGAAAATTGTGATTCTACCATTTTGAATGTTATCCTTGTCACTATTAAGAGTTATACAACTTGGGTCCAAGAAGATTAAAACCTTTGTCTGGGATTCTGAATTCTTAAGGACATTAAGTTTTCCAAGGGAAAACAGGAGGAGGTAACAGGACTTGAAGATGAAATGCCAGTTAAGGAAACTGGCTCATCCTTTCCCAAGGACACTGTCTTTTAATGTTCACTACAACCGCCCCAAAATGAGTTTTCTTAAGGTCTTTATAGAAAGAGTGTCCAGGGTACCTGGGTGGGCTCAGTCGTTAAGGGTCTGCCTTCAGCTCAGGTCATGATCCCAGTGTCCTGGGATCGAGACCAGCATCAGGCTCCCTGCTCAGCGGGGAGGCTGCTTCTCCCTCTCCCACTCCCCCTGCTTGTGCTCCCTCTCTTGCTGTGTCTCTCTGTCAAATAAATAAATAAAAATCTTAAAAAAACAAAAGCAAAGAGGGTCCAACATTAAATTCAGAACCATCCGTAAGACTATGTAAAAACCTTGTTTATGAGGCACATAACTCAAGGAAGCCAGCTCATGTCCTACGAAATAGCACAGAGCAAACTTAACTTATCACCCAAAGTCTAATAAGTTATCCAGCCATCTTCTGAAGCAGGAAAAGGCCAGGAGAGTAGCTATGTTTGTCTCTTACCCTTTATCTTTCCTCTGAAAGTAAGGAAACCAAACTTTGGGACTGGCACTTCTGGGAGACTCCAAGGAAAGCTTCCGAGGTATTAAGAAATAATCATTTATCTGTATTAACATTCCACTCCAGATGAGGTAATTAATTAGGCAAAAGAAAACAATCCTTAGTACTTTGCTCTGATAATTAACAAACGTTAAATCTGCCATTGGTAATTTACTACACTGGGAACAGAAAATTTCAATTGCTCAACCCCAACCTGCAAGCCTTTTATCTCCTTACACGCTTTTTTCAATAATCCTTTATCAGCTGACATTAAGGAAAGTACAAAAGCGGTAGGGCACGGCTCAAGATGCTTCCTTAACCTTTATCACTGTGAGATGGTACAGGGTGTGCATTTTCCAAAGTGACAGACTGCTTTATAGGGAACGTCCGCGGACATGAGAAAGCAGCACCATGTCCATCCAAAGAAAGAGAATAGCGTCCTGCTACTTTCCCAACCACCAGGCAGCACAGATTCACCCCTGCAAATCTATGTTAATCCCTGCACTAGGAGACAGCCAAAATCCATTCATAGGTCCTTCAAGCATCGCTTTCAGAATATGGTAAAAGTCGGGGGTGGGGAAGGGTAGCAGCGCTGCTTCCCCCCTCCTACGAATCAAAGGGAAGGACATGCTGAGTCCTGCTTTTTTAGTAACTTGAAACCCTGAGATGGGTTTTGTTTTCGGTGTTGCCATACTTACATTTTCAGTGAGTTGGTCACCAGGGTTTTGAGGGCTATGCCCACGGCAATGAGACACAGGCCTTTAATTTAATAAAATCATGAAATAAACTTCCAAAGTTCTTTTTCCAAAGAGGAAAAGCAGAATCGTAATGCCTAACAGCATGGCAAATAGCAGGGGACCGAAATGCGCTCTTCTATAAAGCACCGCCACTACAAGCAACAGCATCGTCGGGGACCTCGGAAAGGAGAGGACACCCTACGGGTGCTGGCACCTCGTTGCTGGTGAGGCAGCGGCAGAGTGCTCACTTTAATCTATCAGTGTGCTGGATTCGTGCGGGAAAAATCTAAGCAAACCCCCGCGTTTGCTACAGCTCCTTACAACTGAATCTAGAGCAGGAAACAGTGAGAAAGGAGGGTTGCGCAGAGAAATGGAGCCAGTGACAGATGGACCGGCTCTCAAAGTAGAAGTGTCTCGGTTCTGTGATAATTGTGATTACAAAGCATGTGCTGGGGTGGAAAGAGCCTGGGTGGTCCGGCCGACAGTGACATAAAGGTGCACATACACAAAGTTTTACCAGGCTACCTCTTAAGATTACTGTATTTTTTTATTCCGTGACCTCTCTAAAAACATTAATGGCTCCGAAGAAGAAGTTTTTAACCCCTGGGGTGAAACAAGGTGCTCCTGCCTGTCCGTTCAGGTATCTTCCTGGTGTCGCAGAAAGACCACCGCACAGACACTCAGAGCTCCGGATACCTCACCAGCTGTCTGTCCTTAGACAAGTGCCTTTTCTTACCTGTACTCAGGTCATCATACTGAAAAAGGAGATGGGTAACCTAAAATGTAGGGTCCAGGGTAACCCAAAAGGCAACTGAATCAGCCTTTCGAACAGTCAGGCAGGAGAACGCTCTGTAACATTTCTGAACGGGAGCACCTCCACCGTCTCTCATCGCCCCCCACGGCTGCCCACTGCCTACGCCTGTCCAATTCTTTTACGCACGCTACCTGTCCCGCCCCAGGAAATGTGTGAATTTGGGAGCCCTGCCTCAGACCCTCAAAGTCACTTTGGGCCTTAAAACGCCATGATCAAAAGTTCAGATACCCCATCGAAACTTCTTTCCCTCTGGCCCTGACAGGCTTAACAGACTAGAAGAATTGAGCGTGGTAACAAGAGGCCATGTCTTTGATGTGGAATTATCCAGTGACGAGTGTCCTGCACAACGCAGATGACTGGCTCTTGAAGTCAACTAGCTGGGGACAGACTCTTCAGCTGGCTGGCCAAGCACGTCGACATGTTCTTGTTCTCCTAAACCCACAAAGCAAGCGTCCAAACGAGATGAAGGTTTTAAATGGTTCCTTGTGGACAGAGACGAGGACAGAGCGGACTAGAACCGACAGCCACAGATAGATGAACAGGGACCTCTGCTAGTTACTAAAATCGTCTCTCTCCGTTTGTCACCTCGTCGGACAGGTCAGCAAATTCTCAGGTCAGTTTTAAGGATGCATTAAAAGAAAATTATTCTGTGAAACAGGTACATGGAAGCTAACAGTTTAAAAAAAAAAAAAAGAGCTTTAATATGACCACAACATGAAGATCTTACAGCCACTGTCTTTCTTCCCCTCCTGACTTCTTTCTATCTTCTCTGTTTAAAAAATATTTAAGTCTTGAAAGACTTCCACTGAAAAGATTTCCCACTAAAGTATTTTTAAACCTCATTTGTTTCTTTTGAAAGCACAAAATCCCCAACTTTCATCCAGCTGTTAACAGCTCCTGCTCTCATTTTGTAAGTGTGGGTAATGACGGTCTTGACAAGGTTCTCTGCTTCAATGAACACAGTATTTGGAATGATGAAGATGCGACAAGCTTGGACCCTTTCTAGATAATATTTAATATAATAATAATTCTATTCCCTTGAAAACCACAATGATTTCCTGCGAGTTAAGTAAAGCAGAAACAACTAGAACCTACATGACGTCCAGTTCTAGATGAGGCACTGACAGGGTGAAGACAGGAAGGCTGAGACTTGGTCTCCGACCATGCAGGGCTCAACACACGTACCCAGACCAATTCCTCTTGGCCTCAAGGAATAAGGCAGGCCCAGTTTTTATTCTTTTTTCTTTTATTTTATTTTTTTAATTCAACGGAAGCATCCCAGGTGTTCACATTCTTTAGTACCCTCTCTTCCCTTCCTCCTTCCCAAGGCTGCACTGCCTTCTGGCCACCTTCCCTTCTGTTAGTTAACTCCATTGGTGCAGCACATGGGAAGGGAGGAGAGAGAAGGTGCAAGTCCGTCCGTTTTACTCTCAGAATAAAGCAGCTCAGCAGGAAGGCATCTGAATCCAGAGACTGAAATGAGATTCAGGACCCACCTTGGAAGTTAAGCAGAAAGTCAGAGAGACAACCTTGAAGGTCACCAAGTGCACCATCTTTCCACAGCTCAGGGAGCCTGGGAGGAAGTGATTATCCCACCAGGACAGGCGAGGTTTTGCTCTGGAAAAGACGTGCCTATCCAACAAAGTACTAGAACTTAGAAGCTCCAACCTCATTTTTTTTTTTTTAAATCATTACTGTCCCGGTGGCAGTCTTACAGTAGCAATCAGAGCTTCTCCTACCCTGACATATAAAGATGGTGCTTGGTACCGACTACAGGCAGGACGGGCACTCACTGCTGCTTCCTGGAAGTGATGATAAACTCGCACTGGACTGTCCAGACGCTAGATCCCTGTTTTGGCCACCTCTAGGAGAAGGCTGTTTGGGGGTCTGAGGAGGAGGAAGCACGGCTTGGCTCAGGAGGCCCCACTGAGCCAGTGGGGTCACTCCATCAAAAGGACGCCCCAGGTTCATCAGACTGAGCACAAGGCAGTCCACAGGCCTGGGACTGGCCAAGAATTCACTCCTAAGCTCGCTAGAGCTCGCAGCCTGACTCCCCTGCATCACAGACTGGGAGAAGAGTCCCTTGGCACATCAGTGCTGCTCATCCCCGTAAGAAACGTCACATCTAACAGCAGTCTGAAGGTACAGATTAAATTCCAGCCACTGAGAAACAACCCCACGTATATTACTGGTGTAAAACAGACCACTTCTACGGCTACCTTAAAAATCATCTCAATGTCAGCTACTACCGCCTTAACCTCAGAGGATGCGATGTGAACTTTTATATAATAAACTAGTTATCTGTATCTCCTGGGCAATGAATAAACAGAATTTCAAGCACTCACCAAGATCCTACACTCTTCCCTTCAATGTACTCGTGATAACCTGCCCTATTACCAGCCAGAAGACAGTGTTCCGTCTCTTCGTTGTTTCCAAGAAGGTCTGGCAGGCGGGTCTCAGCGCCAGACCTGCGAGGGAGAAGTGAAGACAGCAAAGACAGCTCCCTGCGATCCGGCTGTATCAGCAGGGCCCTCCCTCCTGTGCACGACACTGTCAAAACAGGCAAATACAAACCAGCATAGAGGAACAACACCTCTCAGGGCTCATTTCCAGGGCTGCCTGCTTTGCTTCAGCGCGGCACCAAGAGCACGGATTTCGTCAGACATCCCAAGGGGCTGCTCAGCTCGCGGGAGGAGAGGAGGGGCCCTGTCAGTGTTAGTGCGCACAGAAAGCACACGTCTGACTCCCAACAAATCCGTCCTTCCGAGCGCCTAGGGCCAAGGACTGGGAAAGGACTTAAGGATTACGGTGTGCACAGAGTCTCACCGAACTGATTTGGCCGGGGAAACAAAAAACAAAAAACAAAAACTCATACGTCCTTTCCTCTGGAGCAGGAAGTCCTAGCCTTTAAAGGGAAATAGCAGTGCCTTGAAGAACAGGAACGTGGGCATTTCAAATGCTTGCTAGTCCATGTCCACTGCGTACGGATGGCCCACCATGCCACCAGCCAAAGGCAAGCACCACCGAAGGAACCGTGGACTACTCCAGGGCTGGACCTCCTCAGCGGACGCAACGGTGTACTCCAGAGAAACAAGGGTGACGGCAACAGTGAGAGACTGTATTTAGAGGATAATTTATTGTTCACAAAGCAACGTCCCTTGCCTGATTTCACTGATTTTTTTAGGTTTGATGGGACTCATTACCCAACAGAGAAAACGGACACCGAGAGTAGTTAAGGGATTTGGCAAGACCAAGCAACTAGTTAGTGCACTGAGCTCCTGAGTCAGTAATGAGATGAGGGAACTGGGAGATGAAGGTTAATCAAAACTGGAAGCCCAAGGGTCTGGAGGATCTCCTACGTAACGGAAAAAGGGGTGACCAATGCGGAGGAGACATACAGGGAGGGAAGCAGCACAAGTAAAAATCAACACTTAAGGCATTAATCTCTCAAAATAAGGATTGCAAGACGCCAGCTAAAAAGTGAGGAAAGGACACATGAAAGATATATTAAAGTATGCATCTCAAAGCCCAGCTCCCGGGCCCCAAGCCCTGAAGATCACGTCCCCACCGATGGCAACTGGGCTGAGGGAAGGAGCCCTGGGAACTGGCCCCGGGCAGGAGAGCCCAGCTTGCTCCCTTGGGAGTTGGCCTACTTCCGAAATGCCCATTTAACTGTTGTGTCTCGCATCAGGAGGGCCATCAAGAAAATTAAGCATACAGAATAATGAATTACCCAAAATCCAAGAAGCGAAAAATGGTTCCAGCAACCTGGAACGTTTGGGCAGAAAACACAGGACAATTTTGTTTACTCCATCCACTTAGAGAAATCACTTGGAAAGCCACAGACAAGCTAAGAGCGTCTCAATCCAAAGGGGCAGGGGGCGGGGATTCTTTAAGATCAAAGCCATCCCACAGTGAAATGAGCCAAATGAGGGCCCCCAGGATTCTCTAGCCCTGAAGACCTCATGTGGAAGCCGGCTGACAAGTTACTGAGAGTGAGAAAGCAGAGGCCGGAAGCTCAGATGAGGGGCCTTCACGGCAAGAGCCCTTAATTCTCAGCCCTTCTCTTTCCTCTTACTGAAAAATAAAACCAAAACTCATCTGTCCGCCTGCGGCATTCATCCTAAGTCTGGCGGTTACGGTGACTGTGACTGACACGGGAAGTCTGAGGAACAAGCCATGTGGACGAGTTCAACGAGGGACCCGCCGTGCCAAGCACCGGAGTATCTGCACCCAGAGCTGGGAAAACTGAAACCCTGAGAAGGAAGTACCCTGCGTGCAAATGGGGTCAGGAGACGACAACACGGCTGCTGTTCATACCACCCCTCAGATGCCAACAAAAAATGTCATTCCTGTGCATCCCAGGAGCTCCGCTACAAAGGGCCCAGGACTTCGAGTTGGGAGGCGGAGCTCTAGTCCTGCCTCCGTCGCAGAAAGGGGACAGATGTCACAGGACGGCTCCAGGGTTCAGGTTTCTTGTCTATAAGAGGAGTGGTTTGGGCAAATGCATCCCAAGGGCCTATCTCACGGTCAGATTCCATGACTCCATAGCGACGAAACAGAAAATACTAATTTCACAACTGCAAACCCAGTTTAGTACTCAGCTTCCCCGTCAACTGTAAGCTCACATTCGTTTCTGAAGCCAGTTCCTCCTCTTCAGGGGAAGCTTTATCTTACACAGACGAGGTCCACAAGGCACATTCCAGGCTCCCTAGCTTTACGGATCCTGGCTGAGTATATGCAGCTCCCAAGGAAGGGATGCGGGATAGTTTAACACCTCAACTGTGAGGCTTAAATTTTTTTTTTAATTTTTAAATTGTGATTAAATGCACGTAGAATTTACCATCGGAACATTTCTACTTGTCCAGTTCCTTGGTGTTAAGTATATCCACATTGTCGTTCAGTCAGTCTACAGAACTCCTTCACGGTGCAAGACTGAAAGTCTGTCCCCTTAAACCGAGGCCCATCCCCTCCCCCCGGGACCCACCGTTGCTGCGTGCCTGTGAGTCTGGGCACTTCATCTGGGTGGAATCATAGAGGATCTGTATTTTCGTGACCATAAGATTATCATACCAAACCCAGGATGCTTTAGGTGGTGGATGGCGGTCCCAGTGAGCAATCCCACCAGGACATCCAAAAAAAAAAAAGGAGCCAGAGTCCCGGCAGGTTTGGGACTGGTTGCCTGAGCCCCGACTCCCACAGGATGGGGGAAATGGTCCAGAGGACACCTGCACATGAAGTGTGGTCACAGGAGAGAAGCCCTGAGGTTCAGAAAGCTGCTTTTTGCTCCCAAGAGACAGCCTACCTCCCAGGTTGTCTGCTGTATGTTCACAGTCACGGCCTTGAGAGGCCCAGATTTGCCGACAATGTCTCCATCCGTAGTGAGAAAATAAACCACAGACACTGGTGTGCCTAATACGAGGAGAATCATCATAGTCCTAAAAATGAAGTAAAACACACCTGCCTTCTAGAGGACCATCCTCCAGAAATTAAGGAAATTTAAAAAGAAAAATCTTATTGATGACTTAGAAATTGAAAGATTCCTAAGACAGATATAACTAAAGTCACAGAACAGTATCAAGAACAAAGAAACACATCAGTACTGAATAAGCCCGGCTCCTGCCCCCCCGATTATCTAACAGTAGTCACTCAATAAATAATTGCTGAATCACTCATTCATCCTCCAGCAGAGAAGTGAAAAAAATAACTCCTCAATCGTCCAGAAATAAAATCAGAGTGACAATAAAGAGGAATCAGTTGAGATAACACAGTCACTCGATCACATCTCATTCTTTGCAAGAAACGTTGGGAAACACCCAAACACACTTGCAGATAAAATCACTATGGCATTATAAGAAAGTAACACTGGGTAAAGTCTGGGTGGTATCTTTTACTGTTTATTGAAACAAACAAACGAAAATAATAAAATGTTTAAGAATGATGCCTAGAAATTAACCAATAGAAGAGAAAGCATTAAAGAGTTCAGTCTGAGGAAGTACAAGAGAAGAAACAGGGAAGAAGTAGAATGCAGAGGCTGAGAGCATGAACTTTAAAAGTCTAAGGGATCTGTGTTCAAACTCTAGCTCCACCACTTACAAGGTAAGTTGTAGCAAATATTTGACTTCTCTAAGCCTTTCTTCCTTCAGCTGCAGAAAAAGACAGTAGCTCCTACTCAGATGAAGGCAGAAAATCACTAAAAGGCACTTAGCACAGTGCCTGGCATTTACAAGGTGCTTATTAGTAAATGGTTCAGTACTTACACTTGCTATTATGGTTTTCCAACTGAAAACCACAAGTTTGAGTCAAATCTCTCTATGGAATATGCTGGAGAGAGAGGGAAGGACAGCCAGCGTAGTGTCAGGAAGAAAGAGAGAGTCTGTGTAGATTATCATTCCATTGTGGGAACTTCATAACACATGCAACTCTTCTCTAGAGCAGAATGATGTCCATATGCCGCTTAAGAATAATAAAGCCCGGGGCGCGTGGGTGGCTCAGTCGGTTGAGCGTCTGCCTTCAGCTCAGGTCATGATCCCAGGGTCCTGGGATCGAGCCCCGCATCAGGCTCCCTGGTCAGTGGGAAGCCTGCTTCTCCCTCCCTCTCTGCCTGCTGTTTTGCCTACTTGTGCTCTCTCTCCATCTCTCTAATAAATAAAAACATCTTTAAAAATTAAAAAAAAAAAAACTAAAGCCCAAACAGAGCTCAAGTATCTCATCTCCTTTCACTTTTAGCTCACTTCAATGACACAGCAAATCAAGATGCAGGTATACCAATAATTACTATTAATATTCTCAAGCAGTTCCATAAAGACGGAATAGATGTCCTGTTCCATTACCTTAGGTAAGCACAGTGAAAAGCCCTAAAGAGTAGATCTAAAACAAACAAACAAGACGACTCTGGAAGGCAGACAGAAAAGCAGAATGGCTATGGGCCTTGGGACACAAGGAATGTCAAAGTGGTAAGCTCCCCCAGGCTCTCATCTTGTCTTGTAAATTCCAGACTAAGCACCACAGAAACTGGGAACCCAGAACATCAACAGGCAGAAACAAAACAAATCCTGAGAAAAGCCGACTGTCTCCAGGCAAAGTACCACAAAAGATGCAGACTAGCTAGACAGAAAACATTTAGATAATACTTTACTGCCGCCAAACACCGGTAAAATCCTGTGGATCCCACCCCACCCACACTAGGAGAACCTAGACTTCTACCTGTGCCACCACTTCCTTCCACCCCGCACCCCCCAGGATGACACCAGGATGGCATCAGAGAACACCGCTCACAAGAAGCCTGCTTCTCCCTCTCCTCGCTCGCGCTTACTCACTACCTCTCTCTCACTCTCAAATAAAATTTTTAAAAGAAAGAGTAAAGTGGTAACATTTATATTAAGTATATTTTCCCAAATGAAACCTGAAATTATATATAATCAAATAAAACTAAGACGATTATAAGTGAAAAAAATGAACAGAGCCTCAGGGAAATGCAGAGCCATTAAAAAAAAAAAAAAAAAGATCTAACATTCTTATCACCTGAGTCACAAAAAGAATACAGAAAGACAGTGGGGCTAAAAAAATTTTCAATGAAACAATGGCTGAAAATGTCCCCAAAATCTGGCAAGAGACATAAGCTTACATATTCAAGAATATGAGAGAATGAGAAATCCCCAAACAGGGTTTTAAAAAAAATTTACACCAAGACACATTACAGTCCAACTCCTGAAAACTAAAATATAATCCAACCCCTGAAAACTAAAAGACTCTCTGAAAATGCCAAGAGAGTAATAATGTATTACATATAGTAGGAAAAGAAAAAATTTGAATGAGAGCAGATTTCTTTTTCATCAAGAATCATAAAGGTCTGAAGGAAGTGCCACAACACTTTCCAATGAACTCAAATAAACAAACTATCAACCCAGAATTCTATATCCAGCAAAAGAGCCTTCAGAAAATCAAGACATTCTCAGATGAAAAAAAATTAACATGAATTTTCATGAGTAAAGATAACCTTCAAGAATGGCGTAAGTAATTTTCCAAATAGAAAATCTTAAAATATTAAGAAGTAGAATAAAAACAGAAAGATCAAAATTATGAGTAAATATAATAGATTTTCTTCTTTTTTTTTTTTTTTAAGATTTTATTTATTTATTTGACACAGAGAGAGAGAGCACAAGCAGGGGGAGCAGCAGAGGAAAAGGGAGAAGCAGGCTCCCCGCAAAGCAGGCAGCCCAGTGCGGGGCTCGATCCCAGGACCCTGAGTCCATGACCTGAGCCGAAGGCAGGCGCTTAACCCACAGAGCCACCCAGGCGCCCCAGATTTTCTTCTGTTCTTAAGTTTTCTATAAATCATGTTTAACGACTGAAGCACAACTTAACAACGCTATCATATGTAGCTCTCAATGTTTATAAAAATACTTAAAACAATTCTCTCATAAATGAGAGATGATAATCTATACTTCACATAAACTGATAAACTATCAAAGCTAATAGAAAACACGAAGTTACGTGTGTAAAACTCGGAAAGAAACATGTGTGTCGTACCCAGAAGACCAACCAAAACCAATCTGTACAAGGGGCGACTCCTCTGTGGCTCGGCTGGTTGAGCGACCGACTCCTGATCTGGGCTGTGGTCCTTGGTGGAGCCCTGCGTGGGGCTCCTCGCTCAACGGGGGTCTTCCTGAGACGCGCTCTCTTCCTCGCTCTCTGCCCCTCCCCCCACTCACAGGCACTCCCTCTAATAAATAAATCCGTTAAAAAAATCTATAAAAGAGATATACCCAAAAATACTATTAAACAAATCAAACTGGAATTCTGAGAAATGGTCAAGTGACTACAGTAAGTGAAGAAAAAACAGAAACAGAAACCAGAGGCAACAAACAGAAAATAAAACAAAACAGGCAGCCCAGGGTACCAATAATTATATTTAAAAGCAAATCATCTAGGGGCGCCTGGGTGGCTCAGTCATTAAGCCTTTGCCTTCAGCTCAGGTCACGATCCCACATCAGGCTCCCTGCTGAGCGGTAAGTCTGGTTCTCCCTCCGCCCCTCCCCCTGCTTGTGTTCCCTCTCTCACTGTGTCTCTCTGTTAATTAAATTTAGAAAAAAGTAAATCATCTAAAAAAAATAAAGAAAGAAAATAAAAAGGAAATCATCTAAATACACCAATCAAAAGACTGGCAGAATGCGTTAAAAAAAAAAAAATCACCCAACTAACTTTACGGTATCCCTAATAATTCATTCTGACTATAATGATGAAGACAGGTAGAAAATAAAACCATGGAAAAGATACTCCATGAAAAAAGTAACTAGAAGAAGGCAAGAGTATCTAAATTAGTATCAAATAAAGTAAATTTGAGAACACAGAAAACAGAAGTGGGACATTACGTGATATATAGGTCAATCCACCAAGAAACGAATCCTAAGTGTGTATGTGCCAAACAGTAGTTAAAATGTGAAACAAAACTGATAGAAATTGAAACAAGAAAAAGACAAATACACGATGATAGCTGGAGACTAAAAACACGCCTTTCTCAACAATTGATAGAGAGACTGGACAGAAAATCCCCAAGGAAGTAAACGAATTCAACAACACCATTAACCAGCAGCACGATCTAACTGACATTTATAGCAGACTTTACTTGATGAAGCAGAATACACATTTTTTTTTAGGACTACTGGAAAAAATATTAGGAGACACCATATCCTGGGCTTTAATACAAAAATTTCATTTTTATAATCAAAAGAGCTGAATCACACAGTGTGTTTTCTGACCGCATGCAAGTGAAATAGATGTAAGTAACAGAAAGATCACCAAAAAAATCTCAAGAAGTTGGAAACTAAAGAGCACACTTGGAAATAACCCATAGGTCAAAGAACAAGGTTCAAATAACATTAAACAACGTACTAAACTGAATGAAAATACAACATCGAATTTACAGAAGCTGAAGAGGTGCTCAGAGAATAATTTGTAACAATAAATGCCTACATTAGGAAGGAAGGAAAGCAAATGCTTCCCATTTCATTTTGTGAAGCTGTAGCTTTATCCGGATACCAAATCCAAACAAAGACAGTCCCGAAGGAAGAAAAGACCACGATCCTTCACGAATGTGGGCACAGACGTCCTTAATAAAATACTGGCACATACGCTTTACCAATATGTAGAAAGAATCGTCTATCATGAAAGTAGGGTTTACTCCAGGGATGCAAGGCTGGTTCAATATTTAAAAATCAATCAATGTAACCCATCATAGGAACAGGCTCCAACAAACAAAAAAGAATGACATTAACATATCAACTGATGCAAAAAAGCATTTGACAAAATTCAACTCACAGGGAGGAAACTAAGAGAGAACCATTTCCTCAGCTCCACAGAGAGCTTCTAGGGAAGGGATGCTGAGGAGCTGAGTGTCTCATACCCCGGGGAGGGGCGCGCACGACGGTACCATCACCCCGGAGAAGCTGCGTGGTTTCTTTTAAGTAAGCATACACCCACCATACGACCCGGCAACGCAATTCTGGGCCTGTGTCACAGAGAAATGAAACGTATGCCCACACAAAACTCTGTAAATAACTGCTCTTAGCAGCTTCATCTGTAACAGCCCGGACCTGGAAACAACGCAAATGCCCCTCCTAAGCGGATGATGGCTCAACGGTGGTCCGTCCACGTCACGGAATACTGCCGCGCAACAGAAAAGTGACCGTGGTCGGTCCAAGCAGCAGCATCGATGTCAGTCATTCTGCGGAGAACGAAGAAAGGGAATTTCAAAAGATCACATATTGCATGATTCCACTGAAGTAACATATGTGAACTAACAAAATTAGAGACGGAAGGCAGATCTGTAGTTCCCAGGGGATACGGAGGGGCGAAGGAAGTGGGTGGGTGTTACTAGTGTTAAAGGGGCGAGGGAAGTGGGTGGGTGTTACTAGTGTTAAAGGGGCGAGGGAAGTGGGTGGGTGTTACTAGTGTTAAAGGGGTTTGACTAGGCAGAGCTGTGGGGTGAGACTCGTTCTGGATCCCGGAGGCCACAATGACTACACCGTTCTACACACGCACAAAAGGACACACAGCTACACACACCCATTATGCTGGGTGAAGGGTACCTAGGATCTCTCTGTATCTTCGCAACTTCCTGCGAATCTGTAATTATTCCAAAATTTTAAATAACAAAAAATAATGAAACAGATTCAAGCAGCATTCACAACTTGTCACAGGTCACAAAGTAAGTACCAACGGTCCTCAAATCTTGGTTACCTAGATCCCATGTTTTTATATGATGGCAAAAGCACGGATTCTGACGCCATCCCTCTCAAAGTTATTTGATAAATAAAGCCAATGGTGTTGAAAAGAGGAGGAAAAGGTCCACTTCGAATGTAAACATAAAAGGCAAATAAAATAGGCTAACTCAATTTTGCAGACAACTGAACGTCAGTCATGCTGGATATATGGTTTATCTAATGCTCCTTCCCTAGACGGTCTTAAGATAAAAGGAGGGAGGTGGGGGAAATGGGACTTGTATTTCACAGAATCCTTTGAAGTGGAAGAAAAATGTAATCCCATAAATATTGCTTTGGAGATGCACACGGAGTAGCGACCAATAATGACAGGCCGGACCTGGGGGCACTGTAATTCACATGGCTCCAGTTACAGGTGCTTCCCCCGGGTACCTGGAACTGCTCCCGCACGTGAGAGGGCGCGGGCATCAGGCAAGCCTCTGCACACCCCCTCCTTGCCCTTGTTTAGTCACAAGCCCTTAAAAGAGAACAAACATTTAATTCCCTTGTAAAACAGATGAATGCTTCATAATTTACTAGCAGCTGCTGGCAGCAACGCACGCGGCTCTCATATTCCTATTAAGCAAGCTGTGGCTGATTTATTAAAAGCTCAGATACATCAAAACAAATGACTGAGACATCATTATAGTACTATTTACAACCCCTTAATGGGGTTACGGGTAGGGGCAATGCAGTACAGACTCCACCCGGCTTCCCTCCTGTTAGAAGGAGCTGCTTCCCAGGGATGGGAGCTGCCGTTCTCAGGTAAAAAGACCCAGCCACGGTGAGGAAGGGGGCTGGAGCCCATTCCCGCGAGGGAGCTCGTGGCGTACAGCAGACCTCGGGATCCATGACAACACTCTGACAACCGCTAAAGGCGTACAGGACAAGGTACACATGACTACCCTCATTACCCTGTGCCTCAGTTTCTCTCTATGTAGACTCACAAGTTTACTTCTCCCTTCCCCACGTATGCTCCCCAAAATAAATCCAAGGGGGAGGAAGTCTTGGGAGGAAACTGAGGGGAGGACCTGGGAAGGATCACACGGTGCTTGGGCAGGAATAGGGCAGAGCAAGGCTGTTTTCAGACGCCGGAAATGAGGTGCTGAGTCAGGCCGTGGCAAGCTCAGAGCCCTCCCGCGTCCAGTTCTCTGTCCTCATCCTTCCTTTGTGGCTCCCTCCTTGCGTTCACGCTGGAGTGTCTTTTGCTCGGCTTTCTACCCTTGCCCTTCGCAAAGGATGACCTGAGCAAAGGCTGGATTCTAGTCTTTCATTCTTCGGTATCAAAGCGAGTTCACAGGTCCCCATTCCTGGGGGCACCAGCCGTTTGAACCACGCATCAATCCGAGGGAAGGGAAAAGTAGGTCACTGACCCGGGCAGAAGGAGGAAGGCCACGGGGACCCCCAGAGACGCAGTGGCGCTGAGGCTCAAAGATGAGTCCTGCTGCAGAGGCTCCGGAGAGGAAGGGCGGACGCTACGCTCTGAGCTCACCACGTTACCAGCCTGGCGTGGCTTCGCCGGGAACCGCAGAGAACGAGGGCGCCTGCTCTCCCCACGCGGCTTCGTGGACTCCTCAAAGGCAGGACACAGGCCCTGCTCCTCTCTGCACCCCCCAACACTCGGTCCGCCCCTCGGGGACTCAGCCCATCATGAATTAGAGAGTGAATGGAGAAATAAACCCTCGTGCTAAGGGTCTAGTGCTGTGTAACTCCACCATCTCTACACAGCACGTTCTAAAGAGCCAATCGGAATGGCAAGACAGGTAATAACATGTCAAAGCGACGACACGGGTAAAGGACGGGAGGGGGGACACGGGGAGCAGAAAGAGAAACCCAAATCTGCCCCAAGTCCCACCGCTACAGTAAGGACTTGAGCTCTGCGGCCCAGCAGCCCGCATTTGGGTCTTGCCTCGACCACTCGCTAAGCACACAGTGTGGCTCACATGGCCCAGCCCCACTCCAGACCGTTCCTGCACCGGCACAAAAGGAACGAATCAAGCCCAGGTCACAAGGCTGCTGTGGAGACCAAAGGAAACAGCGCCAGTCAGGTGCCTGCCACAGGACCTGGCAGGGTGAGAGCTCAGGTCTTCACATTTATTATCAATATCACGGATTCTGGGCCCCCTGCCAGGTACAAAACCAAGGAAGAAAATAACAAGGGAATCCAGCGCCCCAAGTCTCTGCAATGTCACCTTCCAAATACTGTCCTCAGACACTTGGGCGGACTGCAAAGCCGGTCAAGGCCGCAGAGTAACGCGAGTGCCAGAGGGCCGCCGATGAGAGCGTGGCTTGCGTTGAGAGAGCTGCGTGCTCTGGAACAGTCACAGGGATCAACCACTCTTCTCTCTGCGTTGAGAGAGCTGCGTGCTCTAGAACAGTCACAGGGATCAACCACTCTTCTCTCTGCGCTCTCAGGCCTCGCCTGACGCACGAGGCAAGCTCTGTGAGTAACCGTACGCCTGGAAGCAAACCATATGCAGAATGTTCTTGACAAAAGCCACTGACAAAAAAATTAATCCCAAACAGACTTGAAAGAGATCATAAAACTTGTGAGTGAGAAGAGAGGGACGTGGCCATTGGGTCTAAACCCTCATTCTGTCAAGGGGCCAGAGGCACCCAGGAGAGTGAAGCTCCTCCCCATGGAACCCCCTAAACAGGGGCTGTAGGTCACGTATTTTCATCTCAAGTGCCATCCCAGAACCACGCTGTCCACAGTCAGTGTCAGAATAGAGCCACAAGACGGCCTCATGAGCCCCAGCAGCTGTAGCCAATACATTGGCAGCTGCCTCTGACTGGATGGGTGGAAAACAGAGAAAAAATCCACAAGAAAAATGTGGGAGCACTGGATGATCTCAGCTCACGTCCAGTTCTGTCCAGGGTCAGCACTGGTCTGTCCATTGTGGTGCTGGTTCACCAGTGTAACTTTATAGAGAACTGGACCCTTCCTTCTTTTGCAAACACTCCTCCCTGCCGTGATTTCTCTAGGAGAAAGCCTAAATGATCAATTTTCCTCTTCCAGAATGCTTCTGATTCATGCCATTGTGGCCACTTACAAAATAAGCAAGCACTAAACACCCAGGGAAACCAGGCTCGTGTACAATTTCACCTGACACTCAAAGCTCACACAAGAGCACCAGTGCAGCGGGCAACACCCACTCCCCCTTCTTTGTTAGTGACAGAGCCCTGAGTTTAGGACAGAGGCAGTGGGCCCACCCTCCAGAGAGCAAGCGTAAGTGTCTAAGCCAATCACCGTCATGCTGATATTCCCTTCACCAGCGGGGGGAGGGGGGCTGGTAATGGGACCCAAGTCTGCCCAGTATGATGTAAGGGCAGGCCTCTGTGCAGGCTTTTGGGGAAATCTTTCCCCTAATAACATGGACCAAGGAGGAACATGCACCAAGACAACTCTTTTGCTACCACAACCCTCTGTCTTGTTCTGAATGATGTAAAGACATTATTCTTGAAAGTACGGCAGTCCTCCTAACCGTGAGGTCACAAGCCTAAGGGTGCAATCTGAAACGCTGTGCATGGCAAAGAGATACGAAAAGATGAACAGAGCCTGAATCTTTGAGTCTCTCTGAATCAATTCTGGGACCTCCCACTCTTGACTCTTGGTCAAGAAACTTTGTTAGTGAGATTCTCATTACTTACAACTGAAAGCATCCTGTTTAAGCCCGTTTCCACAGTCCTATCACATCCATTTCACAGGATGGGCAAAATGAGTTTCCAGAGGCTTCAGTAACTTTGTAGGACTGAGTGAGGCCATGTGCACAGGCCATGATGTTACGTAACACGTAACACAATTCAGGGTCGGATGGAAAAGGGGTGGGGGAAGTGACTCCCAAATTCCAGGGCTAAGATCTACCCACAAGACGAAAGCAGTTCAAACACCCCAGCATGCTCTAACAGACCACAGATCTGGAGGGCTGAAGTCCCAGGGGTACAGCTTGTGTTCTTGAAAAACCCTGAGTGTTTCACTTAGTCAAATATTATGCTTTTGCTTTTTAAATATTTCCATTTAAATGTAGATTTTGACCTTCTCTCCAATGAAATATTAATAGGAGTATAAAATATAGATTACTCATCATCTGAGAGAGGGTCTCTTCCCGGTGTCTGTCATGTCTCCTCTCTGCTGTCTTGGGATGACTTCTGAAAACCATGACAGTTTTATCTGCATAACCCATCTCTGCCAAATGCCTCCCTCGATGACTGAAAGCTGTAGGACCACATCCTTCTTAGACACATTTTGGGCTGGTTTGTGTGTGTCTGTCTAAATCCTTTCATTCGGTTATCAGTAAGGCTGGTTTCCTTAGAGCAATAGTCATTTAAGGGCTGGGTGGGCAAAACGAAAACTGTCTCCAGCAATACAATGCAACAGAAAGGCTAATTTAATCTGAAACACCTCCTTTCCTCAACAAGTGACCTATGTTAAGATTAACTGGGACTTCTATTTCCTTCTAAAAACTGCAGCCCACGAAGTAGAGGGGAGGCTTTTTTTTTTTTGGAGAAAAAAAAAAAAAATCACAAATTGTTCTACTCATTTAGCTTTATCCTCCTCATTATTCAATCAGCCGGATGATGACTAGCAGAACAAGCGGAGCAAAAGGGACTGGCGATATTTGAATTTTTCCTTATTTATCTCTTCATGTTTAATAACTAGTCACTCTAATAGGAAACAAAGACACTGCTTAACACACCATTTCCAGAGCAAAACTGTCTCTAGCACCAACTGCTGACCTAAGAAGGAGAACCGCGCTCAAGAGCTGAAAATCCCGGGGGGAGGTCGGAGGGTCTTCTTGGTGGTGGACCCTCATGCAAACGACGGCGAATCTCTGAATCTCCGTTCTCTCCTCTCTAAAACGGACACCCACGTTTACTGTGCAGCTCTGCTGCGCAGACGGAGCCCTCACAGGGTTCCTCCACTGAGAAGTGAAACGTCTTGGAGACTGGCTCTGACGGCACCCACAGCGTCAGCATCCACGGCCCCCCTGCGACTAGGTGAGCCGCCAACAGCCCCGGCTGCTTCCTTCCTGTCCTCACCTGCCCGACCGTCCTCACTGCACACCTACTCAGCAGCCCACCAAGTAGTTACTGTTGAACAGTGCAGACATGTCTCCTGCCTTCGGGCGATTTTTTACTTTCACCAGCAGATGCCCTTAAGTTTGACCTCTTGTGTACACCTGTTGTTAAGAACTCTGGCCCTTGGCAATCCCTCCCCAAATTCTCACGACTCACCACGACAGAGTGATGCCCCCCTCTGGCCTCGTGACTTGGAGGAACCTATTTTACATCGGTCACCCTTTAATACTTTCATCTAACTCCCTTTCTTTTTTTTTTTTTTTTCAAGATTTTATCTGAGAGAACATAAGGCATTGGGAGAGGGGCAGGGGGAGAAGGACAGAGAATCTCAAGCAGGCTTCACGCCCAGTGCAGAGCCCTACTCGGTCTCAATCTCGTGATCCTCAGAGATCACAACCTGAGCCGAAAACGAGAGTCAACCCTCAACCGACCGAGCCACCAGGCAGCGCACACCCCTTCATGCACTGACCCACAAGGTATTTACTGACCACCGCTTACAGGTCCACTGGAGACGTGAAGTCCAAAACTCACTCAGAAGGACTATTCCAGGCCAGTACCGGGCCACTGAATCACAAGTTCATTTGTGCACAGACGGCCCCGAGTCACCTATCACTGAATTTCAGGGTACCAAATGCAGCCCTGTGCCCAGACTCTGCCTGGACATCATCCCAGTCTCCACCTGGTACAGCTTCCAGTATCGTCCTACACACACAGCAAAACTACAATTATGCCTCCACCGCACCGCAGGGTCCAGCCCTGAGTCAGCCCTGGCCACACTGCCCAGCTGCCTGTGAGGTTCTACCCTCTATGAAATCCTAAGCTGGGACAGGCAGCCAACAGGAGGCCAGCCATTAGGGATTTACTGGTATTTGTCCATTTCTGGCGATGCTACCACTGCAATTTTAACACAAAACATCTGAATCAAGTCCACAGAACTATAAAACCACTGAACCTTTGGGGCACTGACTAAAAAGACACAGTCCCAGAGAAAAATGCATCCAACATACCCAGACAGGTAAAAGAGGGGAGAAGCTCACCAGTAGCGACAGTAGTTAAGATTTGGAAAGTCTGAACAAACTGAACTGTTTTTTAAATTCTTCCCTGGAAATTTCCAACACCAGCATGGCCACAAAGAGGAGCCAAAACATCCTACCACTTCCTCGTTACACACCTCTGTGATCAAAAATGAATAATCCATTCTAATCACTCACTTCGCAAGATCAGAATAAGCTACAGAAAACTCTGGATGTTTCTAAAAATGAACTTGTTTTAACACTCTGAAGGAATCTTAAAGAGCATCTTTTAAACAGTAGAAGGCTCCATGCATACAGAGTGCTCTAAGACGGTCTTTTGTGAAGACAGTCGTCGGGCTACATGTGGGTTACAAAAGCAAACCCTCACACCAGCAATTTATTCATGTCTTTGTAAGTCTTTCCCTTAAATCCACTGAATTCTTCTCCAAATCAAAGCATAACAGGGAGACACCAAGAGATTTCTAGATAAGGTATTCCCAAATACCATCGAAGTTTCTAGATAAGAAACTCTAGCTGAGGCATTCTCAAACAAGAATGCACAGATGAACTAGACGGCTCAAAAATGTGAGATTTTCTGGTTATCATCAAACACGACCCACTGTTTTCTGTGCTGAATCAGTAACACTACACTGAGATACTGACTCTTAGGCTCAAAATTATCACAAATACTAGTATTTATTCAGCATTTAGCCTGTATAAGGCACTTACATGCTGTGCACTACACTGATATGTTTTATACGCTGAATATTAAACTCAACAACACTTTGTGGTATTATTATTATACCCGATTTATGGACATGGACCCTGAGAAACATTAAGTAAGAGACCGACTTAAGGCTGTGCCTTGACACAGTATCTGAATCCAATCCACCCTTTTTCTTTGTATGAACCAGAAACTCACACCCCTACTACTTAGATTCAAACTTTTTTAACATTTGGCCGAATTCACACAGGCTACATACATTTATTTCTTATGGAACCATGTGAACGTGATTTGCAGATATCTTGGACAATTTCATGCTGAAAACGTACTAAGCATCTCTTAAGAAGAAAGGCATTCTTCTAACGCAATACAAGTACCATGTTCACACCTAAGACATTCACAATAAGCTCCCAGTATACTCTGAAATCCAGTCCATATTAAATTTTCCACAACTGCCCCCAACAATCTTTTATAGCAGCCATTATTTAAGCCAAATTCACTCAAGATGTAGGCACTGCATTTAGCTGTTTCATCGCGCCTCATAATCCACAATAATGCCCACCAGAAGGTTCTTTTCAGGACAATGACTTTTTGAAGAGATCAGACGGACCAATTATCTTGAGAATGTCCCATATACTTCATTTTTTTTAATTTTCTTTTTTTTTTAAGATTTTATTTTTTATTTGACAGGGAGAGAGAGCACAAGCAGGGGGGCCGCAGGCAGAGGGAGGAGGAGAAGCAGGCTCCCTGCTTTGTAGAAATGAGCCACACGTGGGGCTCCATGCCAGGACCCTGGGATCATGACCAACCCAAAGGCAGGCGCTCAACCGACAGGGACACCCAGGCGCCCCGAGAATGCCCGGCATTTGGTATTCATCTGATTGTTTCCACCTAGTGTGGGTTAATTTGCCTATCTGTCATGCTTCCTATAGACCTGATCAGATTCAGGTTCAACATTTTTGGCAAAAATACTCCTCGGAGACACTGCGTACTTCATGCCATCAAGAGGCGTGTGCTGTCAGACTATCCTACCCCTCAGGATGCTGAGTTTGATGACTCAGTTAAAGGGGGGAACACCCCTGTTAAGACACACTCTCCCCTTCGCAAGTGACGTGTGGAGTATCCTTTGATACGAGATCGCCGTGTTCCTCACATCCTTTAACCCAGTGGTTCTGCCATCCGCTAATGACCCTTGCCCGAATCAAGTATTTCACAGGAGGGTGCAAACTGATTTTCTGTGCTTCCTTTTGTATTTTACTTGCTAGCATTCTTTTGTAAATTAGCACTTCCGCTTCTCAATCAGAAGAACTACAGCTTCTCATTAAGGGGCAGATGAATAGTTAATTCTTTTCCCTTCATTCACAATTTTTAGAACGAGGAGTTGGCGTAATACTCGTTCCCAAGAGTGCAAAGAGATTCTCTCCCTCTCTCCTGCCTCCCTTCCCCTTTTCTATCTCTCCTCACTAGACTCATGGATTTTTATCCATTCAATCCTTTACATTCAATTACCATCATTCTTTTAATGCCCAAATTGTCTGAACTCCGACCCACGGAAGCCCCTCCAAGCTGTGTTCTTAACCACCGCACTCATCACACCGCGGAGAGCTCAGAACTACACCGATTTACTCAATCTCTGCCTCCTGCGGGCTTCACGATGCTCTTCCTAGTGGAACACTTGAGAAGCACACGTTTCCACGAGGCTCTTCCTCTGCAGATATCGGATGTCTCACGTTAGCACTAAACAAATGGAACGGCTATTAATAAACTCAAGGCTTGACGAGAATCTTAATTTTGTTTCAGAGCCTGATCCGAACGAAAGCGGCACACACTAATAACACAAGTAACTGAACTCCGGGAAAAGCCTTTGGAACACAAGGAGATCCTTTAGGTTTCCTCGACAGTCCTCCTTCGACACAGGCCTGTAGCTAAAGCGTGTCATGGGATTGACCAGAAACGAGCAGCCATCAGGGACGCCCGAGTTAGGAGGAGAAAAGCGTTAGCAGAGTAGGGTTTTTCAACCCCTGACACAGGAAAGAAGAAATGTGAGAATGCATTTCCGGCAAGTTCCTAAATGGTGCTGAAGCTTCCGGAAAACTCTAGGGGAACACTCAGAACCACTGGCCCAGACAGATTCCCACTCTTCTCCTGTCTTCATCGTCCCTGGCACCTCACCAGGCTCGTAGACTTCATACGCTTCACTCTCCCGCTGCATTACCTTCCCCTCAGAACCAAGTCCAGGGGCGCCTGCGTGGCTCAGCTGGTAAATGTCTGCCTTCGGCTCAGGTCGTGGTCCTGGGGATCGAGCCCCATATTGGGCTCCCTGCTCAGTGGCAGGAAGCCTGCTTCTCCCCCTCCCACTCCCCTGGCTTGTATTCCCTCTCTCCCTCACGCTCTCTGTCAAATAAGTAAATAAAATCTTAAAAAACAAAAAACAAAAAACAAAAAAACACAAGTACAGTTGGTTACGGGACCACTAGTGAGCCAGTAAGGAACAGACCTCAGAGAGCAGGAAGTGACTCTTAGGGAGTGGGGCCCATGTTCCCTGAACACGCTCATCTCCCCCACCCAACTATCTTTACAAGGCAAGAAAATGCTCAATCTGGGGGAGAAAGGTCTAAAGATTACATCTTGGGTTTTTTCATAACAGTCAAAAGGAATACGAGCTTCAGACCGATTTTGCTCTGCTATGTTTTGTTTGGCCAAACTGAAATCCCAACAAAGCCAGCTTTAGTCCATCACATGGAGACAGACAAAAAATAAGGTCCTGGTATAGAATAGGTGTGGGGGTGAAGTCAGCTGGCCCTCCAATCTACATCTGCAGTCTGGAACCCTAAAAATTATTCAAAAAGATTCAACTAACATTTACTGAACCACTGCTGAACAGTGCTCCACACGGCAGAGGAGGAAATAGGAGTGGTACTTACGACAGGTACTTACAACAAAAGTAATGTTCAGAATGATGACCCAGGGGCACCATGCAATGTCCAAGCAAAGAGAGAGGCAGCAGAAGTCAGCACCTGACAGCCCAGTAAATATGCAGATCTCAATGGTGACTGTAGCCCGAAGATTTTCAGCAGGCAAGGGGGCTGATGCCCTCTTTAGACTCTCAGGAAGGCCTTTCCCCAGTACGCACCTGATTCTGGTCATCCTCAATGACCCTGCAAACCTACAACAATAGCTACAAAGGCATCACAGTCTGCTTCAAGTGGGTACAGAAGCAGAGAGAATGGGACAGATGTGACCAGAGGTATCTGTTTCCTGCTAGGATTTTAACTGTGGCCAAAAAGACATCAGTATGAAGTTCACATCCTTAACTAAAGCCAGAGCTTTAAAACTGTGCCCCACGTGGCTTTCTCAGAAGCCACCGGAAGGGCTGGATTAAAGGTCAATGCCCATCCTACCCCCACTTCAATCATAGCAACTGGGTTTTGCTTACTGAACTGGTTACCCCATCCAGTAATCTCCATTTAAGGAAGGGTTCCACAGCTAAAACAATTTCATGTATCACCGACGGAGCTCAGCCCATAAAAGAACAGGATTCCAATCTTTGATCATTCTGCCCAGCTCTGTGACTCGGGGCACGTCACTTATAAGCTACTGGGTAGTGACCAAGGTCAGCGACCCTGACAGAGCCAGAGAGCCTGGGTGCAAATTTCAGTTCTACCGTGTGCCAGCCATGTGACCTGGGCTAACGACTGAACCGCTCTTTGCCTCAGTTTCCTCATCTGTAAAATGGAGATGATAATATTGCTTGTCTCATAAAGTCCCTGTAAGGATCATATAAGGTACACATAAAGCACCCTGGAAAGTGACTGGCTTCAAACGTGCCAGTGTTCTGGCTGCTGGCACCACCATCCTCATCCTTCCAGCCCTGTTTCTTGATCTATAAAAGAAATAAATGATCTCTAAGAATCCTTCCAAATTCAGAGTTCCAAGTTCCTAAACTTCATGGAAATTCCAAACACCCAGTCTTGTCAAACATACAAAATACAGAAGTTCGCATCAGAATATAGGGGCACATACATATATCCCCTGTCCAGCTGTCAAATACTACCTCCCATTTCAATACCTACCCATGTCCAGAAGGTTCACCCAACAAGGCAACCCACACCACCAAGAGAGTGAAGGCGAGCAGAAACCTCCTCCAGGGCCCTAGCTGCAGGCAGAGACCACCCAAGCCCCCCATTCCATAAAGATTCCCAGCATAAGTAGCGCGAGAGAAGCTACACATCCCAGGGAGGCTGGTTTGCAAGTTTCCGTTTTGTGCCAGATTTCACCAGTCAAAGTTAAATGGAAAACATGCGCAGTGTTAATAAAAGCTCAGTGTCACTTTATTCCTTAAATTAAAGCACAATCCATGATGCCAGAGAGGGCTAAGAGCTTTTAAAATACACCGTGTGGCCCCCGAGCAAACACGATACCTCCTGATGAACGCTTCTCGGCTGGTGTCCCCAGCACATAAGCCAGAACACACAGCAAACTGCTGACGGGATGATTACTACCCCCATTTCCAGATGGACAAACTGAGCCCTGCAGTCCTCTTAGCCATCATCTCAGGCCAGATGCTGACCAGGCACCGTGTCTGTTGCATGAAGCCTTTCTGAACAGCACCAGGCACAGTCAAGGTCTCTTACAGCCAAGGCTCCCAGGCTCCCCATTAGAGCAGTTACCACACTCACAAGAGCAAGGACAGCTAACATTTTCTACACACTAGTCACTGGTTTTCTCATCCGTTATCCCCCCACTACAGTGAGCTCCAAGTAAAAGTGTAGGTCGTACTAAAATTGTGACCCATCTTCACTGACAGGAATGCCACCGTGCCACACACCTCTTTTCAGCAAGGAAGTGAATGCTAATGTCATGTTATTGCTAAAATTTTTAAATTTTTTCTATGATTCCAAGTCTTTTCCTTTCTTAAGGATTATTTATTTATTTGACAGAGAGAGAGAGAGACCACAAGTAGGCAGAGAGGCAGGCAGAGAGGGTAGGAGAAGGAGGCCCCCAACGAGCAGAGAGCCCAAAGTGGGGCTCGATCCTAGGACCCTGAGATCATGACCTGAGCTGAAGGCAGAGGCTTAACCCACTGAGCCACCCAGGCGCCCCTCCAGGATTCCAAGTCTCTGGACTGATGGAAGTAGAGTTGCTGTGGACAGAAAGTGAATGCAGGTTTCCTGAGTACCTGTGGCAAAGTTCTTCGTTATGCACTGCCCCTAAGGAGCTTAGTCTGGAAATTTACTCCTCAGTAGGTATAAATTGCAATGATTTAACCATACAAGAATCCACCTTATCCAAACAGATTAAATTGTGGGCTTTCAAATGGGGATGCAAAACAGGGCGGAGGGTGGGAATCACAAGGGATTTACCACAGATTACCTTTACAATGAATGTCCCTAAATCCAGTTTAAATAATTCAATTTACATAAATTGTTTAGAATGCAGTAACTTTAGCTACTGCATAAAGATAAAAGTATTGCATATTTGGTTTCACTCGAGGTACTATTTTCTATAAATTCAGCCGCACCTTACTGTTTCAGAGATGCGGACAGCGGGCTCCCCAAGCCCACAAGGCAGAGGCCAGAGATGTCACACCGGCGCCCACGCATAAAACCGTAACCTGATGCGTGCAGTCTCAGCCAGTTTGAGTACAAATCTATTTATACTATATGCAAGAAAACAGGAGTTTTGTCTGAAATCCTCAAGTCCAAGAAGAAGGGCAAAGGACAGATACATAAAAATGTCTAGTCCCTTGAACCCAAGTCTGTCACCTGACATCCCTAACACACGCGACTATTTAAGGCTTTCTGATGAAGAAGCAGCTGAACGGTGGCTGTGCTGAGTCCTTCCGTCAGGCAGGTCCATCGGTCTCGGCCGGCAGGCAGTCCGGTCTAGGACGCTGAGCGGCGGCTGCTCAAATGTGCCAAATCTGTCCACCTTCTTCCCAATCATCAGACGGCCCGCTGTGCACGCGGACTGAGAAGCACCTTCACCTCCCGGCCTGACACACAGCATTCAACACTAGTAAGCGCCCTACACGATTTTAGGAAACACATTTGTCCAACCAATGACTGCCCCAAAAAACCAGCAATCCAGGCCGAAAAAGCACTCTTCGCCCCAGAGGAGTCTTGAGGCTTTCTCGAACTCACCGAAATCTTTCTTTCTCCAGAGCGATCTTTAGAAATCTTCCTTTCGTCACATGCCCGGGTTAACAGGCAATAAAAGGAAAGGCTGCGATAGATAGGATGGTTTGGGGGTCTCTGGGCACAAATCTTTAACCCTGAAGCAAGAGCTATCTCCAAACATGGGACTTCGTTCTGTAACAGTCTCTCCTGGTCAAAAATCCCTCTAAGCCTCCACTAACGGGAACGGGGAATTCATCTCTGCCTGCACCCAATAACATCCTGGAGTAGTGGGGCTAAGAAAACTTGGAAGATCAGAGTTCTGAGATCTATTTACGATACTTGCCAGGAACACAAAAAAAGAAGAACTGTTGGGTTTTATCGTCTTTGTATCAGCATCTCCCACGCCCTCAGCTTCAGACGGGTTAGCCTACCCTGGTAATCATGTCACCATATATGTAAACCAAAGCAAGATGCTGTCTGTGTGCCTTCAACTTATACAGCGGTGCATGTCATTTATTTCTCAGTAAAACTGGAAAAAAGAATACCATGTTGCTTGTTCGTATTTTTTCTAAATTCAGTAGATTACCTGTATATATACTTAGTAATGCTTCAAAACTATTCTGTGTGCACATGCAGGAACATATGCATGCATGCCTAAGCTCGTTCCCACATACACATAGGAATAGAACCTTTGTTTCTATTTCTCTGTTTACAATTTAAAGAATCTTTCTCCCAAAGTTCATGTTTTATCTTTAAGTTAAATTTTTCCTAGCATGTACCAAGCTATAATATTTGCTTTGTTTCCACCAAAAAAGATACTTGTACAAGTGAAGGTACTAGACTGACAAGGTCCCATCTCTTAAAAACAAATACCAAAAAACCGTATTATAAACTTCTTTTTAAAAGGATTTATTTTAATTCTCTTTTCTTTGTTCCTAACCACCCTGGATGAGTTCTAAGCCACAGGTGCTCTTTGTGGCTTCCTCTCCAGCCAACTGGTTCTAGAAATTAGATGGAAAATGAACTTAAAGGAAACCATCCAAGGTTCACTTTAGATAAAAACCCCAAAGATTGGCTAATTCTCAAATTACACAAGATTCCTGGCTCTCCAACAGTGAGAAGTGAGAGAACACGGAGTTGAAGAAAAACAAAGAGGCCAGGAAAAGACAGATGGAGTAGAGAGGAAAACAGAGGAAAGGTATGGACAGAAAAAATAAGGGAGGGCAAAGAAAAACTGGGAATATGATATATAATGAGAACAGGAAAAAAAGGATACAAGAAAAACAAGAGTTAAACTGGCTTTGCTCTATTTGGTTATCGTCGCTGGTTGCTTCCAGCCCAAGCTCAGTAGGAAATTTTACGGGATTCTCTGGATTTGCGGCTTCCTGGCTCCTTTTAGGAGCCCAGCAGCGGTAACGTTAAGCGCGCAGCCTTACCACAGAGCGTTCTAAAGCAGACCCTGTTTGAAGTCCGCATCGAGGCTGGGTTGAGTCTCAGGCGTTGCACGCTAGCTGCTACGCGTAAGGCTGGGATTACGCTGGTGGGAGCAGAGGAACACAGAGAGAATCTAACGCGCCACGGCAAGTAGAGTTTATCAGATTAAAGTCATAAAGGAGAAATTCCTCCTGTGTATTATTTCACAGAGCCGGGATCAAGTGATTCAACAATTCTCATTCTGCTGGCAACGAGGGAGGGAGGCTGGATCTCTCCTAAACCTCCCGCCAGCATGAAGCGCTGGCTCAAAGAGCTCTGGAAACATCCCTGACTCTTCCTTTATTCCGGTGAAGAAGGAGAACTAGGGAACCCCACCTAAAACAGAAGCCCAAACGGGGGTACAGAAAGGTAACTGACTATTCCCCAAACTAAACCACCTCGTTGTAAAACAATTTGAACCCTGAGAATAAAGGACTTCCCTGGTATACACATGAGCGATGGGTCTATGGGACCATCCTAAGTCCCATGAAAGGGAAGCACAGTATGACGAGGCCAGCCTGCTGAAAAGGAGGGTGAAGGAGGAATCTTAACAGGGCACAGTGACACGGTATCTGTTTAACAAGGAGAAGAGGTCAAACAGCTGAAAAAGCGAGTATAAAGGACTCGCCAGAGCTCTCCGCTCACCACCCATGGGCCTAGAGCAACGGTTCTCAACCTGGCTGCCATGTAGCACCCCTTGAGAAACTTTTGAAACTACATACATACTTATTCCCAGAGAGTCCTATTCTATCAGTCTAGGATGGGACCCAAGCAGGACTTTTTTTTCAAACTTCCAGATGATTCTGTTAGAGTCTGGATATAACTTTTGGTGGGAGGAATTTTTTTTTTTTAATATAATTACTGTGGAGTATAATACACTCACCGTGCCCATATTCAAAACCACCATTCAACTGATGCTTACGGTCACCTATACTTTCCAGGGGACGGCCAGAGGAAGAAAACAGTGTTGCTATTAATAAGGGAAGAAACAAAAGAAAGATTTAAAATGCTATGGGAGTTAAATCCAGTTCCAGATCTCACAACCTCAGCACATGACTTCCTTTGGCGGGGCGGGGGGGGGGGGATACAGATTTCAGGCACCCAGAGGCTCTTCTAAGAATTTTAGCACAATAGCTACCTTAGGGATTACCATGGACTCAAACAATCTTTTGAAAATGTCACACGAAATACTACTGCTACTTCAGGCTGCTGAACCAACTTAGCAAAGGAATTAAAATCCTGAAAATTAAGTCAAGAACAAAGCATCACTTAAATCTATCACCATTTTAAATCATGTCAAGGGTCAAAGTCAAGCACCTTTCAATTATGGAGTAAAGGGATGTGAGGATTTTTACTTTCAAATTCTATACCTCGTGCTCTCAACACTTTCAGAGAGAAGATTTCGGGTACAACTGGAAGCCTCCTAAAATTTGTTTATCATCATCAATGTGGACGATTCAATTTTCTCCCTGCCCCTTAAGGCGGGTTCTCTTTAAAGGTGAGCCACCTGGGACTCCACTGATGCCCAACACTGTCACAGGAGAAAGGGAAGAAGGGAGGAAGGGGAGGGGAGAAAGAAGAAACAAAGAAAGGAAGGAGGAAAACCCCACATTCCGACAGGTCAGCAGGGTCCTGGCTTATGGAAAGGTAAGCCATGTCTTTGCGCGAGCCTTAGAGTGACACACAAAGGACTCTCTGGTCCCCTATAAAGTCCAGATTATCTGTGCCAGACTCGGCCATGACTGGCAGCTACATGAAGCCAACTGAGAACCTGTTCCAGCTGGTTTATCCTTGTTCAGATTCTGGAACCCTCAGGAGGACATACCCCTGGGGTTCAGCATCTCATTTCCAGAGACGATGTCCCAAGCCTCTACCAGGGCATAAAACTCACAGAACAAACTTGTTCCCAGACTGTAATTGCACTGCTCAGAGATGTTTTTACCTTCCTTAGAAGAGAGGGGAAGAAAAGGAGGAAAAAAAATTCCAAAGCAGCAAAACTGCAAAAGAATGAGTAAGATGGATCCCAATCTGCTTTTTTTTCTTTACTTGGTTAAGGGAAGTGAGATGAGAATCACAGTATATAAATAAACTATTTACTCGGACCCAGAATTTCCTTGTTGAATGCTGATTATAGTACTGTGATGTCTAGCAAAGTCTTCCTTTCCTGTCCTTTCACTATTAACACAGGTTTTCTGACTCTTGACCTCTGAGAGGGATGACCCTTAGTTCAGAGGTGGGAAAAGGAGATGAAAATCACCAGCATTCCTCAAATCAATACTTTTAAGTCAACTTCAAAACCCTCCTCAGGGCCAGCAATGAAAAATGACTTTCCCCTAACTTAGGGCTCTGTTATTTGCCTCACACCCAAAGAAAAATATTCAAGTGCCTGGCCAGCATCTAGTAAGAGTTCAGTCAACACGCAGTGAGTGGATGCATGAGTAACCAGACACATGCGGCCCACTACAAGGCATTCGGGACACGCTTTTAAACAAATCAGAAATACAATCGCAGTAACAGTGAAACCAAAGGTGGTTAGCTACTTCCAATAAGGAGGTGATACGGATTGCTGGCTTATTAAAGTAACTAAAATAAATAAAACCAAATAGCAGAAATTAGAAGAAAGATACACTTGGAATTTTACAGGGAGGGCCATTCAGCATCAAAGCGGGACTGGAGCTTCTTAGCAAAGTAAGACAAAGGGAAAATATAAAGGGTTATTTTACTTGTCATGTTTCAACAATAAGAAACATGGGTTTATCAGGAAATTTTTGCTTCACACTAACTTTTAAGGTTATTCATCATGTCAGTTGTTGTACAGAAAGAATGCTGGAAGGCTCCCAAACAATGTTTTAAACGGCTGCTTTTCATCCTGTTTCCTTGCGACAGAAAGTAAGTGCCACGAAACGTGGCGCAGGAGCCAAGTACTGGAAGACAGAATGGTATGCAGGGCTGTGATCTGACAACGTTGATGCCACTCACGGGTATAACACACATACGAACACATCCTCAACATCTTCTATCTCAAGCTGCCCTGTGTGGACGGGTATGTGCATGAGTTAAAATACCCTGATCTGTAGGAAAACAAGAAACTCAACCAAAATAGCTTGAATCAGCACTGGTTTTCCACACACGTAACAACTCCTGACGTAGAAGGAGTGAGTCTAGGCTGGTTAATTCAGGAGTTCAACAGCATCATCAAAGATCCTATCTTTCTAGGGTTTTCTGGGCTGTGGTGTCCCTTACATGTCCATCTGTCCTCCAAGGCCAGCTTATGCTTCAGAGATGGCTGCTGCCTCTGCAAAGCACCATGGACAGACAACCACCAGCGATGAAAGTTAGACTCTTCTCTCTTCAAACGCAAGAAAACGCTTTTTCCAGAAGCATCCATACAAGATTTCCTCATGTTGAACTGGCCAGATCTAGACCTTTAACTGGTACGAGGAGTAGAATTATCATGATCTCCTTAGACTACTCAAGAGGTACCCCTGAACTCAAGCCCATGTGGAAAATGAACACCTAAATGAGGCTGGGACTCTGGCAGCAAGGATGAGGGGTGAACTGACAGATCTGAGTCAGTATCTCCTCCAGAGAGACGACACGAATCCGGTTTCCCAGCCCAGCGAGCAAGTCCTCACGGAAGCCTTATTATTCACAACCTGTTCTGTGGGACAGATTTGCGGCACGGAGGTGTCTACAGGAGAATTATGACAGAATGTCCCTGTCCGCAAAAGAGACAAGACAAGACAGAAAAATAGAAGAGGAAGGAAGCCATGCCATGGGGCTCCTCGGTGACAGCAAGCATACGCAGCGGCCACGGTGCCACACACGCTTGGAGTGCATATCTCAGAGATGTTCCACCAAGGCTGCCGATGACTGAGCTCAAGCAAGACGAGTCACTGACAGAGCACCCCTTCTGTCCGCCTCCTGGGACTTTAAAAGCCCCCTCTGATGTCGATCAAAAAGATAAGCTTTGTTTATCTTCACCAACGGGACAGGTCAGACGCTGACACCCCTTAAAACAGAAGGGGGGGCGCCTGGGTGGCTCAGTGGGTGAAGCGTCTGCCTTCAGCTCAGGTCATGGTCTCAGGGTCCTGGGATCAAGCCCCGCATCGGGCTCTCTGCTCAGCGGGGAGCCTGCTTCCCCCTCTCTCTCTGCCTGACTCTCTGCCTACCTGTGATCTCTGTCAAACAAATAAATAAAATCTTTAAAAAAACAAACAAAAAACGGAAGGAGGCTCTTCTTTCCTCCTCTCCAGCCCGCACATCTGAAGAAGGATGTCGCGTCACGTTCTACCATGAACTCTACGCCTCAGACGTCTTTTGAAGCATCTACCGCAACCATATTCAGGAGACACGGCTTGTTTCTTTCTTTCCTCCTTCTTGGCTTCTCCCCTCCTTAGTGGCTACGACCCACCTCCACAGTGTCCCTTCTTCCTGAACGCCGACCGAGGGGCTGCACCAACGCACAGGGGAAGCAGCTCTTGAGGACAAAAACCACTTTTCTGCCTTTGAGGTCTTCAACGCGGACTGCTTTCCTGACATTCAGGTAGAACCAACTATCTCCCCAGCATACAGGAACCAAGAAGCACAGAGAAGACTCTGCGTGGGCTGGGAGGGGGCGGATGGAGGGAAGAGAGGAGAGAGCAGAGCGGACGGAGGCGGCACACAGCCCAGGCAGCTCCACGTGCGGCTCTCTGCGAGCTTCCAGCAGCCACAGGCACTTCTCCGTGAGATGCTTCTGGGGAGCAAGGAAAGCACTTCCCACCCTGGGCGAGTTGGGGAAATGCTTTCACCCCAAAATCAGGAAATGGACAAACCTCAATAGCCAAACTGGTTTAAAAAAAGAACCCAGCCAAACGGGTACAGACTCCTTCTCCCTTAACCCACGTGCAGTGTCGTTTTTATTCCAGATTTCCTTAGGAGGGAAGTAGAGGGAGCCAGCACCTGACACACAGGAGGCCCTGGCCCTCCGTAACTTGCTGGATGAATGAAAACCACCTGCGAACCACCCCGGAAAAATCTCATCTTCTGAAACCGAATATATTAAGCTTTCCGCACGATCGTTCTAAGCAAACAATACAGGCTGAGAAAAATACTTTATCTAAAAATAGAACACTAGCCACAAACAGTCACCCGTACGCAGACTAAAGTGAACGTAGTTTGTGGCAAGACAGAACTCACAACGGTTAACAAAAGAGGACGCGGTCTTGACGGCGTCACACGTACGTTTCCAGCTATGAAACGCATTCTGCGGCGGCCAATGGCAAGAAGCTTAATATTAATGGAGATGCCCACACGCACACAGGCACACGGGCGAGCACACACGAATGCACACAAAGGATTCAAACCACAGCAGCGGGGACACACAGAACCTTGAAGTGCCAGGAGTCACATTTACAGGGTGTTCTTACCAAGCAATAGCACGACCCAAAGCTCCGCGCACCGAAGGAATTCACACTCAGAGGCCCAGCTCGATCCCCTACGCCAGGTCACTCAACCCGAGTCTTAAATACTAAGGACCTGCCCTGCTCATCGCCAGCCTTGCGAGGGACTAAAACAACCTTTGGACGGAAACTGAACACTCGAGGATATAAAAGCTCCGTCTGACTACTAAGGCATCACTTACTTAACACAGACCTGACATCGCTCAAGGTACAACACCAAAACAGAACAATTGATCCAGTGCCCAAGCCATGTTCCCCAGCGTGGCAGAATTCTCTCTTTATGAGCAACCACAGCTGTAGGCCTTGAGGTAATCTGGGGCATCCGAAAAGGAGAGAGGGAAGGAGGAGGAGGAGGAGGAGGAGGAGCAGCAGCAGCAGCAGCAGCAGCTGCCCTAGTTCCCTGGAGCAGAACCGGGCAGCAGAGAACCCATCCGCACTGCTGTGCAGAACCCACCACGCTAGGAAGAACTGGGTACTCAGCCAGGGGACGAACGGCATGACCTGTCTCACCCCTCGAGCTGACGGGAGTTTCGGACACACAGCAGGCCTTCGCTGTCTTGACCAAAGATCAGTTTTATCATTCAAGCATTTCAAAACTAGGTGTTTTTCTCCTCCTGGGACAATGAAAGTATTTGCTTGTGGACCTGCTCTCTCATGAACCACAGAAGGGAAAAGGCTCAGGGACAGAGCAGAAGTGTCTGGCTGGTAAATTTGGGCTCCATTCCACTATGTTAATCATCCAAAACACACGCAGGGGGAGGGGTGGTACGGAGCATCTAGTATATGCCTGGCACTAGGTGGGCTGCAGAGGACTGGGACACAGAGAAGACACAGCGGCTACCCTCTGGGCCGCCGCCCTGCACAGCGCCCCTCGTCGTCAAAATGAGCTCGCAATGGAAGGCGACAGGGCTCCTGCTGAGAAAATCGAGAACTGCTCTTAATCCACTGGATCTTTCATCAAAAATCCTTCCAGATAGGTGGTTCTCAATATGGTTAGATGCTAGGGTCCCCTGAGGAATGCTGTTCAGACACCAGCATCAGGGCAGCACACCAGAGCAACTAGGTCATTTCTAGAATAGTGGCCCAGGCACTGGGATTCTCTCCAAGCTCCCTAAGTGAGTCGCATGGACTCGGGGGTTGAGAACCACGGTCTTAGGTGCTTCCGTCTCAGAGGTTTCTATCAGCAACGGCAGGGATCCATTTAACACAGGAGGTCTGGAACTGCTGCAGGAAAAGTGGCCTTGTGCATGTATGTCACAAAAAGGACTATTACAAAGAGAAAACTGAAGCTTAAAGGAAGCTGTATTCACTGGGTAAAAAGAGGCATTTCCAGCAGCCCAGGAAACACGCAGCATCAGTAAACATGGTTCCTGAATCACGTCCCCAGCCGTACGACATCAGCAGGGAAAGGAGGCACCGGAACGTAGCAACACGTCTTCCGCTTAAGGTTCGACCTCCCTAACGCTGGTTTTCTAGACTCATGGGAAGTATCACGTCACAAGCCCCAGGACAGATGCAGCCTTCAGCAGTCCTCCAAAGCAGAGGACGAAAAACACACACACACAGGAAGGGGCAAAGCTCAATTTCACCAGGAACGACCCTAAGGTCACAGAAGTTGGGCCACAGTGAGAACTACGGCCACCGGAAATCTGAACGTTCACGTCCTTGGCGGACTGCTCGCTTTCCGTGGCCTCAGCAAGATGAAGGGAATGGTGAAAATGTTCAAGAAAACGGAGGCGCTCCAGCAGCCGGTTGCGCGAGGCCGGTTCCCTGAACTGAGGTAACAGGGACCTGATGGACAGAGCAGACAGCGCAGCCTAAGACCGGCTGAAAGAAACGCAGCGCCGGTTTCCCTCTGTTCCGACGGAATTTTCCCTCAGCCACACAACGGACCCAAAGCTACCAACTCCCACAAACGGCAGAATGACGCCTACTAAACAACTAAACGTCGTAATTGTTAACTAGTGATTTACTGAGTACATTCGGTGAGTAAGCTACGCACTCAGCACGTGACACCTGCGGATCCTCGGCCCGGCCCGGCAATGTTAGACTGATGTGTGAACTGCCCCTAACGAAAACCGCAGTCGGGGCGCCTGGGTGGCTCCGTCGTTCAGTGTCTGCCTTTGGCTCAGGTCACGGTCCCGGGGTCCTGCGATCGAGCCCCGCATCAGGCTCCCTGTCCGGCGGGGGCCTGCTTCTCCCTCTGCCACTCCCCCCGCTTGTGTTCCCTCTCTGTCTGTGTGTCAAATAAATAAATAAATAAAATCTTTAAAAAAGAAGAAAACAAAACGCAGCCCCCAGCTAAGAACGCAGCCGAGGAGGGAGATCAGCAGGAGCGGCCGGAGCACCGCGCGTGTGTGAGACGGTGCTGCGGGCGTGAGCGGCTGCTGGACGCGTGTCGAGGCCTCTCTTCCTCGCGGCCACCGACACGCAGCTCAGCACGCGCGCTCCCACCTGAGCAAACACCCACGCCTCCCCGCGAGTCCGCGCGGACTGGACGTCAGACCCAACGAGGCACGCAGCGCAATCCCGCAGCCAGCCAGCCGCTACCCAGCCCAGTGTCACTGTCGGTGTCGCCTAACACCCTGCGCTGCGTCTCCGCCGCTTCTATTCAGCAGAGGGGAGGAGGCGGATGTAGCCGCACATCGCACCTGAGCAGGTGTGTGTGCGGATAGACTGTGGTTCTGCGTATCTCCTAACACGGCTAAGGACCACTACGCTTGCAGGCAGAGAGATAACCAACAGCTCGGGGCGCCCGGGTGGCTCAGTGGGTTAAGCCACAGACTCTTGACCTTGCATCAGGTCTTGCTCTCAGGGCTCTGAGTTTAGACTCGGTGTCCGGCTCCACGCTGGGCACGGAGCCCACTTAAAACTTAAAAAAAAAAAAAGAAAAGAAAAAAGCTTAGACGGAAGAACTCAAAGTCCCGGTTTAGCTCCAGTCTCTCCTCTCCCTGTCTCGCTAGGATTTCGTTTTAGACTCCGTTTTGTCCTTTGCGGAATGTGGGGACCCCCGCAGGAGGTGAGCCCGAGTCATCAACAGGACCTTGTCAAGGTAAAGCTGAAACCAGGAGGAGGGACGCGTGTGCTGTCGTGGGGCCGGATTCACGGAGCTGCCCACGCACGCAGTGGGGCACAGACCATCGTCGGTGCGTCTCCAGGTCACTGGTCAACCAAAGAGTGCAGCCCTGTGTCCACCTCGGCGTGCAGCGAGGCTCTGGGTGCCTGCGCTGAAGCTCTGTCCGACAGTTTCACCAAAGGAACTTCCGTGATCTGTGCCGTGGCCTCCCTCGTGCTTAACAGCCTCCCACCCGCCAAGACCTCTGCCGAGGCCAGCAGCCGCCCAGCTCTAAACACTCAGCATCTTTCTCTGTCGAAGGTCTGCATCCACAGCAGAAAGGGCACAGGCTGTTCGGGCAGACAACCGCGAGTCCAATCTTGAATGTGCCACTTCTAGCCACACAGCCTTCGGACCAGCTACAAAAATCAGTCTCCGCATCATGAAGACGGTGCTGGCTAAGCGCTCCCTCGGGCGGGGGCTGTGGGCGACACAGGCACAACGGCCGGCCCCCGTTTCCTCCCTTCCACCTGCAACCACCACGACTCCTGCCGCCGCTCACACGGCTTTTCCAGGACCGCACCAGTTCAAAGTCCCGTCGTTGCTCATCCCTACACTGAGGACAGCCTCCTCGCCTCCCTCCCTCCCTCCAGTCACGATGCCCCCCTCACTAGACGCGTGAGCTCATGAGACAGAACGCTCATCGGGCTACTTCCTCTGATAAATTTCAGGGGCTCTTTTTCTGCCTTTAAATAAGAACAACAAAACCTTAGAAGCCTTAATTTTCTATTTCCTCACATCCCCACGCCTCTGGATCCGCCCCCACCCCCGAGTGAGATCCCAGATCCCTCCTCCGGACACACACTCTGCGGACACGGGCACTGCTCCTGCGGGGGCAGCTCATCCTTCCCTACATACCGTCGTCCCTCCTTCTCCTGAGCACCACAGCCTCCCGCGTGGGAAGCCGTGGCCTCAGGCAAGTAAAATCCTCCTCGTGAGCCCCTCACTGCACAGAGCCCCTCCAGGTGCACGATCGCCAGCCCCAGTTAACGCACCCCGCAGAGGGGACGCAGGAGAGGAGCGCACACTAGACTTCAACTCGGGAGGAACACTGTTCTTCTTCTCCGCGCAACGGCCTGAGTCTGAACTTGACTTTGCATTTACTCTTCTTGGCTGGGGTTCGTGAGTCCGCGTTCTCCCCACACGGAACTACGCTCTGGAAGGGCCGGGAGGCTCCCCGCACACACGTGCTCACTGATGCCGCTCTCCCTCCCTCTCTCCCATTCCTTCCTCCTACTCTCTCCACGGAGACCCCGCCCTGACGCCCCACTGCTCCCTCCCTCCTCTGACCCCTTTCACGGGGAGGTGAGAGCCGCTTCAGCATCCGGGGGCACCTTCTTCTTTTCTTTCTGGTGCCCTACAGCAAGCAGCCCTCAATCCCAGGTGCTGTGAATTCATTCCGAGAAGTGGTGTCAGCCGGAAGCACAGGTGCTCAAACTTCACCAGCGTTCCGAGGTGACACCGCAGAATCTGCCCCTCGAACTCAAACTAGCCCCCAGTGAATGTGGTGCGAGCAGTCCGGGGACCACACACGCAGGCCCACGTCCCGCCCCTCTCCCTCCCCCGCGGGATGCAGTGCCCCTGGGGGTCTGGAACTCGCACTTCTTCCGTCGCATTTCACAAAGCTCAGCACAGAGGACGACGGGTCTGATCGCCATCTCTCCCGACCGACGACTGCCCTGGCATCTCATTCCCGCGTTCCACGGTGCGGGGCTTTCTCCTCTACGCCCACCGCAAGGCCCGCTGCGAGCCACTGCACAAGCCGCGGAGCCAGTCCTGCGCTCACGTGACTCCCGGGCAGCACCGCCTGACCGGAGCCGGGCACAGGAAAGCACGCTCTGGACACGCCGCGACACGCGGCAGTGATTAACCTTCTGGGACAAGAAGCCGGGCCTCGGGTAGAACGGTCTCCTTGGATCAATGCGGGCCCTATACACCTCGAGATGGCTCAGACCTCAGCAGTAATAAAGCTCGCCAGTTAGAGCAGAGCTCTCTGAAGACGCTTGTTTCTTGGTAACTCTCTGCACCCCCTATGCCCACTACCCCCCGTTGCACAGCACAGAGCGGGGCCGCCAGAAGTGCGCAAAGGCAGCCCAGCGTACCTGTCAGGCGGCAGGGATCTGAGCGTTGCATTTAGGAATAATTAAGCAACAGCATCAGGGGAGATAAAGGTTGACTGGGTGCCTAGAATTTCCTGCAGAAATGTTTCAAGAACCACAGAAAATGGGAGGCAGGTGTCTGTGTGCTCTGCGGCATGAATCCAGCCTTCTTGTTACAACCAGTGGAAGTGAACTTGGAGACCATTTCTCTGGCCCGTTTCCTCAGGCCTGTTTCGGGAACGGGAAGAAGGGTGAGAAGGTAACAATGCCAAGAGAGGTTCCTTGATTTAGATCAAAAATCTCATTTCTACTTAAAAGGAAAACCATCCTCATGACTGGGGTTTCCTTGATGTGCTGCCCCCCCCCGGCTTCCATTCAGAAGTCATTTCCATGACCAGCTACTTAATTAAGGACAAAGGGCACTCCTGGTGGGTCCCACTGTCCGTCTCCACACTGGAACTCCAGCACCATCCAGCTCTCCCTTCTGCAATGGGGCGGACCAGCTCCTCTGGGCAGATCCATAGTTCCCCAGGAAAACTCAGGGGAGGGACACCTTTTCCCTACTCAGCAAAAACTCAGAATCTACTTACTAGACAATCAAATTTTACAAGGCACTGAAGTGATAACCCCCAAGCAGAGAGCCCATGAGGCAATAAATATAAACACGAAGGTCACAGACCCAGGTGTTTATGAGCACAGAGGATGTTTATGGCTATGCACTTGGCTGAAAATTCGCTTTCAAGCTTTCTCTTCTTTATCGCCAGCTACATTATTATTATTCTCCAATTATTTTTGGAAAATCCAAAGCAAAGAGGACTATAAAAGAGCTTTATGAGACTGTGGAGCCAAATCAGTATGCCAGAAAGAAATCAATGCTTCGAAGAGTTCTGAATACAATTACAGGCCAACAACAGCCCGACGTGTCTGGTAACCTCCCTGCAAACCATTATTGCATAGATTAAAAGATCACAGATATTCCTCCCTGCTCCTCAGTATTAATAGTGATATAGAGCACATTTAATAAACCCAAACTGCCACGGCCCTGCGCTGGATTACGGGTCTGGTTCTTCACGAAATGACATGTACATGCAGACTGGGTTTAATAATACACAATCTCGGGTCCATCAAAACCCACCCTCGCCAGCGCTCTATTTATTATCGCTTTTGCCACAACCTGCGCCCCATCAGATGCTGTCCTAGAGCTCTCTTGGCTGGCAGCGGCACAAAATCCACACAGCGTCAGCATAACAAGTGACAGGTCTCCCCGTCAATTACGACTCGGAGGGAAAGACGGCTTCGGCGGGGACGTAACCCCACCGTCGCACACCACCGTGGCTTCTGACGGACCATCAGATCAGAAAGGAAGCTGTCATCGGCGGAGAAAGGGAACCCAGCTCCTCATTAGCCAGCGTTTTCCATTCTTCCCTTTCTTTTTTTTTTTGTCTCTCAACAGACATCAAGGAATAATCATGGGCCAACTCAGCTCTGACAGCTCCGTATGTAAATGGCATTTAAATGCGGCAAACAGCTCACAAACAAAGGGGCTGTGGCTAGGCTACTGCTCACAGGCCCACTCAGACCCAGGGGCCACGCTGTAGGTCTCTCTAGGTTTTTGTCTCCAAATGACCAGAAACATCACGACGAACACAAAGATGTTATTATAGGCTGCGCTGAGGGTGGGAGTGGGCTGTGTGTACCCTTTTGGGGTGCAGAGGCAGGATCTCCTGCTAGGAATAGGGGGGCCCATGCCTCCCGGACCACCCACCTCCCCAGGCAGGGCGCCCCCTCCAGCCGGCCCAGGCGGAAATCGGCCTCACAGCCCCACCCCTGCCGGGCTCTCTGCCCTTCTGCAGCTCCTAACCCAAACTCCGGGGTCTGTCAGGTGCGACTCCAGGCCCGCTTCCGCCTCACAGTCCCGCCCCACTCGTCAGCCTACAGGATCGCACGCGCATCCGACTCCCTCCGGCCCTCACGGGGAGCACGGCACGCCGAAGCGACTTTGTCCTGGAGAGCCTTCCAGTTGCTAATACAGCTCTGATGTCCCCACACAACCCCGAGGCTCCCTCAGCCACAGGCATCTGTTTCTCCTTCCTCCTTCACACGGGACGCACACGAAATGCCCGCAAGACCCGGCACCTGACACGCGGCCTTCGGCGAGCAATGAGGAAACAGGAACGACACCGCCGGGCAGCGGAGCCCCTGGAGAGCTGGGGTCTGGCAATGAAAAGCCCACGCACTGCCTCCTCTAAGCTTCGCAGCACCCTTACCGCACCTCAGCTCCCGGCACGCCACACACATGCCGGCCCTGCTCGTGTCGCGTGTCCCTTCGGACCTCGGAACCGGTGATTCTCGATCGCGAAGTCCACGCTAGTTTGTCCCCCTCGTGGCAGATGAGAGGAAGCTGGCACTGGTGATGACGACGATGAAGACGGTGGAGGACAGGAGGAGGAGGACAGGAGGAGCAGGGAGGACGGCAGACACGCACAGGGCATCTGCTGTGCACGAAGCAGTCGCAGCGAGGTACGTTCCAGCACTATCACTCTCATCGTTGCACTCATGAGGGGACGAGACTCCAGGCTACCGCAGGTCACAAAGCTGTCAGCCTTCAAAGTGGGTGCCACCCGGCACCTCCCGCGCGAGTGCGGATGACACACTCTGAACACGAAAGTCACCGCAGCACAGCGCGGCAGCGGATCTGGAAGAAGACGTCCCGGCTTCGAGTCCGGGCCCTGTCCCTTCTCGGACGGGACGCCAGAGCGGATGCAGAACCTCTCCGGCCCCCGTTGTCTTTATGTACAAAGTGAATGGGGATGAGAAACCCACCCTGTCATTCTGACGATTAGGGCAAACGCTAGGGAAAACTCCAGGTACTCTGGAAGCCTCTACAGTTATCGGTCAACGGGGCCCAAAGCGAGCCCTGCATAAAGACCCACGATGAGCTCCTGAGACTCCTGACCCGAGCCGGGACCGAGCCAAAGCGCACGGCGACGCCAGCGGGCAGCGTCGCGCACACGGGTCTCCGAGCCACCAACACGCAGAAGCCGTGTGTGCGAAGCTGCCCTTCATTTCCGGTCCCCGACGGACACCCCTCAAGATTCAGTTCCAGGGTCCCCAGAAAACCCGGTCTTAGCCAGGATAACGGAGTTGAGCCACTCAAGGAAGTACCGCCCCCAAGCCGGTGTGATCTAATATGCTTCTAGGATGTCTGCGTGGGGGCAGCAGAAGGTGAGGGGCTGCTTGAACTCCCGGTGGCTGACAGAATGATCTAAGGTCGACTAGAATTTGGGCCCCTGGGTGGCTCTGTGGGTTGAGCCTCTGCCTTCGGCTCAGGTCATGATCTCAGGGTCCTGGGATCGAGTCCTGCATCGGGCTCTCTGCTCAGCGGGGAGCCTGCTTCCTCCTCTCTCTCTGCCTGCCTCTCCGCCTCCTTGTGATCTCTGTCAAATAAATAAATAAATCTTTAAAGTCGACTAGAATTTAGTGGTCTGTAAATGGAGTAGTACATGTTAAAGTACCCAGCACCATGCCACAGCACGGATGACCAGAATGTGTTTCCGTCCTCCCTTGAAATGATCACTGGGAGAGACAGCTCGGGGATGTCAGAATAATGCACCGCACCTGTCTCCCGAGGAGAAAGCCTGCCGCCACGGTTCACGGCGTCGCTCGGAAACCAACCCGTCCAAAGCCAAACCCAGGCATCGTGTCCAGCCTCCACGGCTCTTGGATTTCAGAGGCAAAAGGCTTGGCCCGGCTTCTCACTGGGAAACTCAGCAGCAGAGAGCATGACCTCCCCTGGCCGGTTTCAGACCGACAGCACCGGAGCCGGAACAGAAGCTACCGCCCCCAGGAGGAGGTCATGCACTGATAGGGTCTCTTCGCCTACGCGGTGTGAAAGACAGGAAGGGCTCCGTCGTCTGTCACCATTTATACACAGAACATGGGCACGGCTGAAACGTGGAGGTCACTATGCCAAGTCCCACTTACGTATTTAAAAAAAAAAAAAAAAAAAAAGACTACAGTCTATAGACAAGTCTGGAGAAGAGGAGAAACAGCGGAGCGTTTCCTCCAGCACAGGAAATACCACTTGCCTCCATCTCGCTTCTCTCCAGGGAAAAGACGCGCCACCCCAAGAGGACTTTCAGATCGCCCCTCAAACACCGCGACCCTTCTACCCTGACAACACCCCGCTCATCAGACTCCCTCCTAAGGGTGCGCTATCAGGCCCACAGGAGAAAACGCCCCAATTTTGGTAAAAAGAGGTCACATCAGACGATGTGAAGATGCGGAGTAGAGGGAAACAGACCTCTCCCACCTCAGGAAACACCAGTCTCCACCTACAGAGGAAGGCAGATCCGCTCTGCAGACGGGCCACATGGGGCTCCGAGGCCTTGTGGCACCGTGGCCCGTCACCGGATTATTCTGTAAGACGCAGCTCAAAACCAGGGCAGAGGACGGGCCGCAAATGTCACCATGGCAAAGCGGGGGAGTCTGCACCTGAAGGTATCAGCGTTCAAAGAAATAAATTTTAACTGAAAAATAATTGGCTTCTCTCTCCATCTCTAAAAAGGGACCTGGCTCCATAAAAGAATGGCTATTATTCCTGAAGAAAGGAGCTGCTGCCTTTCATTAAGATGCCATGAATGCTTTTCCTGTTGGCCACAACACTGTCAAGGGCGGCACATTCTTGGCAGACCCCGCAGCATAAAGAGGGCAGCCCCTCCCCGGCAGGCACCAGCCCCCCGACAGCCCCGGAGTGCACGCTCCACCCCCCCAGGCCGCCGGGCACACACGGAGCACACACAGAGCTCCTGCAGAGTCTCCCAGGCGCCAGCTGAGGCCCAAGTGCACAGTCACTGTGCGGGCTCAAAGCAGGGCTGCGGGCAACAAAGGGGACACGGCTCCCATTCTTCCGAGTCCTATTCAGCACACCGGGTTAGAGAGGCTCCAGGCTGTGCAGGGCTCCCCGCTCCAGAGGCCTGCACCCGGGTGGCCTGGCTGGGAGCTGGCCACGGGGCCAGCGGGAGCATTCCACACAACGGGTCCATGTCACGCAGACGCTCTGCCGGCCACACACGTCTCCCCTCCAGCCTAGCCCAACCCGATCTCCAAAACGCATTTTGCTGACGATATATCTTCTTTCCCCCGCTTTTTCACTCCAGAATGCCTGAGCAGAAACCCACAAGTAGGCAGGGGCAGAAGCATTACCATTTCCTATAAGGAACTTAGGAAAACAAGTGACGTGGTTCGGCTTTTCACAACATTTGTAGAGTATTTACAAGGTAGACCAGTGGGGCTTAAACGTGTGTGGAGCCAAGAAAATGTTACAGCGACAAAACGTATGACTCCTTAAAACTGCAGAATCTTTAAACCAGAAATTTACAATGGGTTTTTCTTGGCAAGGAGCGCCTCCAAGGAATAATGGTGAGATTGTACTTACTCTGAGGATATAAATTGAAATACCACACGTGCTGGCACAGCCCACAGTCTCGAGTGCCTTGCCTGGACTCAACTGCCATTTTCATAAATGCAGTCCCTGTTGAACCACAAGCAGGACGGTGAACCGCCCCCAGCCCAGCAGCAGAATTCTCCCTTTTTCTGTTTACCAAAATCCGCACCTGCCCGCAGAGCTGCCACAGCGGACACCCTGCGCTTCCATGGTGTCCAAGTCTGACCGGTAAGAGCAAGAAGGCCTGGACGTTTATTGAGGCCTAGCATATGCCAAGCAGAGGGCTTGGTGCTTTAACCATACTCACAGCTCCTTCCAGGTTTGTGAGAATTACAAACGAAGGTCGACCACTTTTAGACACTTCCCTTACCCCATATAACATGCCTGCACAAGTGGGAAAGCAGGATGCCTAAGAATTAATAACTAGGAACCTCAAATCCGTTTACCTGATGCAATGCCAGCACTTCACAAACATTAGCTGACTTATTCTTCAAAATAATCCCATGTGGTACGCATAATCTCATGTATCTAGTAGGGAAAGGTAAATGATTTTCCCGAAGTAAAACATCTCCCAGACAGAGAAGGACGGACAACTCCAGCCTGACCCGACATCTGGCTCTAGAGCCACCGTCCCTGTAGACCACATTCTCCCTCCAGGTCTGCTAGACTCGCCAGCCAATGCTCACTCATGCTTCCAATAACGATGCCCTAAGTGCCAGCCGCATGCCAGGCATTGTTTGAGCACCTCGGACCCAGGCGGACAGGACCTCCCCGCAGAGGGGACACACAGCAGAGGTGAATGAGGTGAGGGCGTGAACCACACGCACCTCTGGGCACAGAGCATTCGGAGCTGAGAGAACAATACTGCAAAGGCTCTGGGACCAAGAATGCTTGGCGTTCTCCAGCAAGCAAGCTCAAGGGTCGGAGAGGATTAACGGGGGGGGGGGGGGGGGGGGACAGGAGGAGATGAGATGGAAGGTTCCAGAGCATGCAGTACCATGTAGGCCAGGTAACGACAGTTTCCGACTTGCATTCTTAGGGAAATGGGAGACTGGCTGGAGGACGGAGAGGATCTCAAGCACATCTCTAAAGGGCCCCTCGGGCTGCCTGAAGAACACTTCAGGGAGGCAAAGGTAGGAGCAGAAATCAGTTAGGAGGCCCTGGGGCCTTCCAGGTCAAAGACTACGGAGGCTCAGCCCAGGGGGGTGGCCATGCAGGTGATGAGAAGCAACTGGGCTCTGTTGAGTCTGGTTTCAGCCCTGCGTGGCTGACAAAATCACTGCCACTCAACCCTTAAAAGAACCCGGTCCAGAACCCTGGAGTTAAAAAGAGACAAGCAAACATTCCGATGGGGAATGGGGATCAGTAAACGAAATCCAGGTGAAAGCTGTAGCCCACACAGACTCACTGAGGGCTTCCCGGGACCAGTGGAGAACCAGCACTTAGAAGACTATGAAATGTCTGGGGCCAAAGCGTGGTAGACAAATTTCACAGCACCACCTTCCAGGTGACCCTCTCTGTCTCCAGGTACCCCGCCATCTTTGGCGACCCCAAGGACAGATTCATCACGCAATGCAGCCTCGGGTCTGGCAGAAGCTGGGAGGAACCCGGGCACCTGAGCTGCATAAAAAAGTGTAGCCCCTCCTCCCACCTCGTCAAGTACAAGAAGCGTTTTTAAGCGTAATAGCACTTGTTCTTTGCTAGTGTGTTTTGGTTTGAGTTTTTTTCCCCCTTCCAGAAGGACCTTGATTATCATGCCGGAGAGTTGGGGAAAGATGGGTTTTATGTGGTTTTATCTCCCAAACGCAGTATTGTCATGGGTTTGTTTGTTTGTGTTTTTACAGTAACATGATGCTCTCCTGTAATTGGGACCATTATGGAGAGGGCTGGCATGTGTTTTCCACAAGATTAAAGGCAATTTCTGTTTTCAAAGCCAGTACTGCTTCTTGGAAAACTCCTTTCCTATGCTAAAGTAAATCCACTAAGCCAACATTCTACATTCACCTGGTCTGCATTACAACGCTGCACACAAGACCAGGAGAGACGATTTCATTCATGCATTGATTCAAGCCGTATTTACTAAACCCCTACTGCACCGGGCACTGTGGGGGTGGGAAAATCCAGCCCAAAATAAAACAACAGCCTTTGCCCTCCAGGGGCTCTGAATCCAGGGGGAAAAGCACAGGGAAACGACTGTGTTACAAGGCAGACGGTGATAAGAGCTGGAATAGAAGTAAAACGACAGGCACGGGGAGAACAAGGAATGAAGGACTGATCCCCCCTGGTAGCGAGGGGTGTTTCCGGGAAAAGCTGCAACGTGAAAAGGACCTTCAAGTCCCTTGGGCCTGGAAAAGGCATTGAGACAGCAGGCACAGCAGGGCCACAGGCACACAGGATGGAAAAGGGAAGGCTCTAGTAACTGAGAAATCACCTGGAGGGCTCGGAGTCTGGAGGGTAAGGGTGAGGGAGCGTCGAGATAACGGGGTACAGATAAGAGCAGAAAGGGGAAGGCGTGGCGCCAGTCCGTGGCAGCCCCTCCTCAACTGAAGACGTGGGGTCTGGATCTTCAGGGGACACCGGGGAGCCATTTCAGGTGCCCACATGAGGAAACAAAGGGCTGTTCCACGTGGCTCACAAGCCAGAAGCAGGCCAAGTGTCCTCACGTGCATCTTCCACCTCACAGTTATGCAAGACGGGGGCCACAGGAGCCCCAGATCACAGGTGGGAATACTAGTGTGGGGTTAAGCTGTAAACTCTTCCAGATTTCAATTCATTCTTCCCCAGCCCACGAGTCCATGCCACGCGTTCTTCCCACGCCGTCCTGCGAATCGCCTTTATGAAGGTAACTAGCAGCGGGGACAGTGGTGTGCAGTGAAAACACCGGCCAGAGAACTACGGAGAAAGCTGAGCTCTTCTCAAATGTGGGATGAGGAAGGCACGAGGGAGAGAGGAGACATGCTTCCAGAAGGTGCAACCCTGCTGCGTGGGGCCCTCCATCTCCAGGGGCCGTAGGCACGCGTCAGCATCGGTTCCACGTAAGACAACCATCCTGCTGTAAAAGCTGTTTCGTTAACACGCTGGGACTTGTAGGACAGTGTAATACTGTCACCTTCACGGTACGCCGTCTCGTCCTCAGAAAGTTCTGGAAAGGCTACCTGAGCTAACGCTAACGACAAACCCATCTTACAAATGAACTAATAGAGACTCAGAAAGCAGTGACTTACCCAAGGTCAGGCTGTCCATGTCTTCTGAATCCCACACCACTGCCACTTTTCCCGGCCCTCCCCTCAAGGAAGGATGCTATCAGTTACATCCTGATGGACCAAGGACCGCGTGCAAACACATCACCCTTGTTTAATGTAATCCCCCACCTTCTTCCGGCCTCTCCAAACTCCTCCGTCTTCACCAGCGCTGCTCCTCCCACAAACCAGACTCCGACGGAGGGCATCCCGTGACTGGCCCTCACCAAGACACTGGGGCCCGAGGAGGAAAGATCTCTCAGGTTAACAGCTCCTACATGCCAGGGGCTTTCCCTACATCGTTAGTAACTGCAATGGTAATAGTTTTTCAATCTTAATGATGGACCAGGCCCTGTGCTAAGATAAGGCCAGTGCCCTCAGACACTCCTTCATGGCACCAGAGAGAGGCACACTGGGGGAAGGCGGAGTGGGGGGTGTCTGAGCAGCAGTGGGGAAGCAGAGTCGGGCAGGGGACAGACGAGGATTTACGTCCTCACACATGCCTGGGGGTGTGGGCTTTATCTGGATGCTGATCGCCAACCCGAGCATTTTAAGTAGGTCAGTGACCTGGTCAAGTTTCTGTATTTTAGGAAAATTCACTCGGGTTTCAATGGACAGAATGGACCTAACTGGGGCAGGGCAAGCGGAAAGACACAGAGAGGGGTTAGGAGGCTTTGCATGCCTCTCAGAAATAGCCAATGAGGGCAGCGTGAACCAGGCTGCCTCCTAGGTGTTCAATAAATATTTGTTAATTGCGGTATTGATTGGTTACAAGCAGAACAATCTGTTGTACCTACTGGGGCATGTCAGCTCCATCACACGGCTGTCCCAGTGTGTGATCCCAGGTTCTGGGTGCAGTGCTCTCTCACGCTGAAAAGGCCTCCATCCGAGGAAGCGTTACCTCCTCTCTGGGGTTTTTATCACCCGATTTTCTGTTTCTGCTAATTGAGGAATTTGTGAGGAAATGGGAGACCCAGATTCTGAGCATCTGTATTGATCTGCCTCCTCTCACTGGGGGGGCGGGAGGGAAGTGGATGGGTAGTTGGTGCATAGATTTGAAGAGGAGCCAGGTGTCTCTGTGACGTCCATCGTCCATCGTCTCCCCGCCGGCGAGAAGTCAGAGAATTAGGAGGTGATGGTGATGGGAAGGCAAGGGAGTGGCTGTGATGGAGAAGGGGCAAGGAGCCTGACTGCCCAGCAAGATCCCTGAACATTCAAAGAGGAGCGACGTCCAAGCGAGAGGGGCTCCAGAACACCTGGCCGCTCCTTGCAAACTCCCGGCTCCATACCCTCCTCTCTCCTAAAAGCAAGCCTGCAGCTGCAGAAGCCAACACGCCAGACAGGATCGCCAGACACTGGCCCGTGCACCCTGGATCTCGACATAAAAACCTCAGGATATCCTTTTGCCTTGCCCTGCCAGCCATATACTTAATTTCTTCCTAACTGTGAGCTGCTCGGACTCCACAGGCTAAGTCAGGCTCATGTGGCCAGAGCAGCAACAAAAGCTAAGGGCCCTATCCAGATAAAGTGAAATCAGCAGAAATCGTCATTTGCTCTGTTATCTAGTTAGCACCTGGTTTGGTGCCTAAGCACAAACCTTAAATATTGAGAACACTAAATATGTTGAAAACCAGTTCTGGCTTCTTAAATAAACCAGGAAGGGCCATTATAGTATTCCTTTACTTCCAGATTGAATCATTCAACAAATATCACCTGAACACCCAGTGATTCTCTATTTTAAGTGTGCACAGAAATCATCTGGGAGAATGTGTTAAAAATGCAAATTACCACACCCAGAGAGTCAGGCCTAGTATGGTGATTAAAATACGTCCACAAATCCTTTAATATTCTTCTCTTCCAAGGGGGGGTGCCTAATTCTCCTCCCTTTGAGTAAGGCTGTTCTTAGTGACTAGCTCCTGATTAACAGAATGTGGCAGGCGTGACAGTTATGACTTGCAAGATTAGGTCATTTGTCTCTCTTGTGAATTTTTCACTCCAGGGAAACCAGATGTCATGTCAAGAAGTCACTTTGGAGAGGTCCATGTGGTGAGAAACCAAGGCCTCCTGCCAAAAGCCAAGTGAGTGTGCCATCTCGGAAGCGAATCCTACAGCGCCGGTCAACCACTGGGATGACGGCAGGCCCCGTCTACCCCCTTACCACGGTCTCCTGAAAGAACCAGATCAAAAACCTCACAGGAGTTCCCGACCCACAGAAACCATGAGACAGTTCAATGTTTGCTCTTTTAAGCCGACAGATTTGAGGGTAATTGGGTTATGGAGCCACATATAACTAATTACACCTAAAAATCAACATTTTTAAATCTCAATCTTGGTGGTTCACAATAAAAAAATAAATACCCAGAGAGACAAAACCCATATGTTTCCAATTTCACGTGATCTTTGTTTTAACAAAGCAGGAAAACAACTAAAAATAAAATTAGATTGTGTTCATCTCATTTGAGATCATTAGACGTAGGACTCACTTCACTTGCATAGTACCTCTGTGCAACCCCTGCCTCATTTAAGCTTATGGAAACAACAGAGAGTCCGTGCAACTAAACGTTATGAGAGCAAGTTGGTCCACCAGTTGCTACAAGTATTTTAAATGGCCAGCTAAAATTTACAATCAGTGGTATAATAATATTGCATGGTAGGGGCACCTGGGGGGCTCAGCCCATGATCGCAGGATCTTGGGATGGAGCCCCACGTCAGGGGGCTTCTCCATCTCCCTCTGCTCCTCCCCTCATGCTCTCACCAACCCCCAATAAATAAATAAATAAAATCTTTTAAAAGTTTTTGCATGGTACATATTTCCTGATTTCAAATGCAAGGCTTAATTTTACATTCAGTATAATATTACATAATAGATATTTCTTGAATTTAAATGCAAATTTTGATTTTAAATGCAAAATTTCCAGATTCTAGGCGCATTAAGAATAGTTCCTTAAAGAGGAACGGAGATTTCTCTTCCCCGGACCAGAGACGACGAAAGGTCTGGTCAACAAGCACATTCACGGCAGTGCAGAGCTAACCTATGCTGACTCTTGAACTGACCAGCACGAGAGCACACAGGCCTGCAGATGAGTGCAGGAAGACAGAATGTTTGCAGGCACGGGCTCTGGAATGCAAGTGCTTGGGTTAAATCCCATTTCGTAGCTGTATAGCCTTGGGCCGACTGCTTGACCGCTAGCTCTGGCCTGAGCTTCTTTGACGATGAAAGGGAGGTGAGAACGGGTAAGGAGCTGTGGTTCAACGCGGGTAAAGCCCTTAGAACAAGACCTCTTATGAGGACGTACTCAGTAAATGTCAACCAGTCTTGTAGTCCACTTCGGTACCATCTCCTAAACCTCTGAGTGGAAATCCTAAAAGCACCAAAATTCTGAGTTTCGTCCTCTCTTCTGTGGCCCTGGAGCTGGTAAAAGACGATGGTGGTGGGACTCGGTCAGGAAAAAGGAAAGTCCCAGCTGCTGAAATGCCATCATCCAATATTAACTTAGTGCTCACCAGGGAAAGCACATCTACCTTTCCTACTGAAATAAAAATGGGCCCTTCTTCCTATTATCGTCTCAGGGGAAAGGAGTTCATTGCTACCGCAATTTTTAGGATGGCTCCCGACCCGGCGTGAAGTGATCAAGGTCGTTTGGTTCCTTCTCTACGTAGGTTTACAAAACCTTCCAGAAGGATTTCCATTCTCTCGGTGTCTTTCTCAGAGCCGTGCTCCTACGCTCCCATCCACGCACTGCTGGACATTCTGCGAGAGCAGCACCCTGGTCCGGCACCACCCTCCTGTGACCTCGTGCCTTGGAACAGGAAGCAGCTCTCACTCATCACTGGAATTCGTGTTTTCTTCTGAGCAGTAAGTACAAGGAAAGTCTTGCTTTTTCATGTATTTTCCCACTTGTTCTGATTATCCCCCACCATGGCAGTCGGTCTGAAGTAAGAACAGCTTTCCAGGCAGGGGGCAGGGGTGTAGGATGATCTCGAAAATGCCAACACTGAACAAAGCGCTTGAACAAGCAGCACGTCGTCGAGTTCTGAAAGTTTCGCTGCACAACCTCACTTGGTCGCAGACTTCTCTACCCGTTACCAAGGCTGCTAAGCGAGTCTCTACCAGTCCCCAGGCGGAGGCCGTAAACACTGCGCCTCGGGGCGCGGTCCTTGCCCATCCTGACATCAGCCTTTGGCATCTGAGAAACACTTGCACCAAGAAAGAGGTCAAGGGAGACATGACTGTCCTCCTTCCTACAGAAGTTAGAATATCAACTCCAGCAAGCGCCAGAGACTAAGCAGAAAGCAACCCCTGTCTACGCGGCAATTCCTCAACCTGAGTGTGCGTCAGAATTTCGGAAAGGCTTAGACACAGACAGTCAGCGTCTTCCCACCCCACCCCCAAAGATTTCCGAGTCAGAAGGTCAAGGCGGGGCCTCAAAATTCGCATCTCGTCAAGTTCCCAGGTGAAGCTGACATTGGGCTGAGGGCCACACTTTGAGAACATGAATCCGAGGTAAAGGGGGGGGGGACCCAGAAATGCCACGATCTGAGAGGTGAAAAATGTGATGACAAAGTCTGTACTGTTCTGTTTTGTTTTTTTAAGATTTTATTTATTTGAGAGCGAGCAAGAGCAAGCCAGAGAGAGAGTGAGCAGGCACAGGGGGACAGGACAGGGAGAAGCAGACTCCTGCCAAGCAGGGAGCCCAGTGCAGGACTCAATCCCAGGACCCCAAGATCATGACCCAAGCCAAAGGGTCAGCCCACCGACTGAGCCACCCAGGTGCCCCAATCTGCACAATTCTTGACAACAACCCAGGTCTGTTACTATCCATACAACTGTGAGCTCATGATCCTCTATCTTGGCTCACTACAGGGGATATAACTAATAGATCAGGAGAATAATAAAGCAAAGTCTACGTTAATAAGTTTGTATGATTTACTCTTCATTAAAGATGTTATAGACTTAATAATCGTAGCAACTTTTCAGTGACTCTTGGAACGTAGAGACAAAGGTGACACTCCAAAGCCACCCAGAACGCAGTATTGGAGCCACACGTGGGACCAATTGAGGTGATTCTCTGACATGCTCCAGAAGCCAAGAATGAGCTCCAATTCAACATCAAGGGTATGGGAGGTTTCCAGGAAAGCCTGGATTCCCCGTGGGGGGCCCCTGCACCACCAGTTTGTGAAAACGCAACCAGAGTAACCTACAGGGGTGTGTCTGCTGAGGCTTCCACTCCACACATCTTCAACAGCCCCAACGTCTCAACCCCGTTTCCCGGTTTAGTATGATATCACTGGAAAACAAATTTTAAAGAGCTCTGAAAAATGTGAACAAACCCCAAAGGGAAGTCGATGTGCCATTGTGTGAGAGTCCTCCCCAGGAACACCTGTGAACTGTTGAGTTTAATTGGCTTACAGCTGGTACTGGCTGTGTATGGGAAGACAGGGGTTTATTTTTTTCGATTACAAGTCTTTACGTTGTTATTTTCTGTAACTATCAAAAACGACAGGGACTTCTGTTTGTTGGGCAAAGGAAACAGACGTGGAACAGGATGGGAAATGTTTCCAGAAAAGCAAAGTCATGGTCAGGAAGCAAACCCAGTGAGCAGCGGTGCACTGGTGGGTACCCTGCATGGCTCCCGCCCAGCCACACGCTCAATTCCCAGAGGGTGACCCCATGGGACAAGTGGCAGCATTTATTCAAGTGTTTATCCCTAACTGGTGCCATTCAGAGTAGACTACCAAATGGGAAGCGGCACAGCACATCCGCACTTCCAGTGACAGGACGGTATTCTAGGCAGAGCAATTCCTAAAGAGAGTCATGAAATGTAGCCGTTTATAATTCTGCTGAGGCGCAGATCTGACTACCGCCTGTTGGAGGAGGAGCTAGAAACGGCCAGTCCAGCAGCCACAGCTGAATTCGGCTTTGTCATTCACTTTTATTAGGCATTCAGTCATTGTCCTGGAGTGAACAACTATTTCTGAGTGACCAGAAATGACCATCGAGAAGAGAACGTCAATGCAATCTGAAAGGGCAGTTAATTTACAACGTTCATGTCATGGACAGACAACGAGCGATTCTGAAGAACGGCCAATCTGCAGAAAACCAGTCCACAAAGATCCCTGCATTGGAATAGTTAAGAACTCACAAAGGATTTATCCCGAAGTAATTACACTGTTCCCTTGAGCTCTCCAGCGGCATACATAGGCCAAGTCCTAAGGAGAGTAGAACCTCAGATATAGATGGTAATTCCAAAAACAGAACATGGGAAAAATAAGATGTTGGCTCATTCACCCAAAAGAGACAAGCGCTTTGACCGAAAGCAATCAGAGATGGATACGGCACACCCACTATGAGCCAGCACCGTAAAGTTCAGAAAGAAAAGGCAAGTTCCTCTCTAGTTGGGGAGATAGGACAGCTGCAAAAAATAAGCAATAATGTAAGATAAAACTTCATTAAGTAATGAAATGAGTTCCCAGTCAGTGTTCTAGGAGAACAGATAAGGAAACCATCAAGGGGAACAGAAGTAGACAGAAAAGCCCTTCCATTATCTGCCAAAATAAGTGATCAGGTCCCCATGCAGGGGACAGAGTGGTAAGACCTGTATAAACCAGCTAAACAGAAACACACCCTGCCCTCAAGGGGTCCAAGCTCTGAGAGAGGGGGCTCCACCACCGACCAGAGCTTAGAGGTAGGTACCGGTAACACAGCACAAGTCCTGACCCACAAAAGGGAAAGGAAACGTTTCAATAAGGCCTTTTCCATCAAATTAACTCTGCGAGCGGAAATGAACGCAACGCCCCGCACGGATGTGTTTCGCCGATTGAGCCAGAGCAAACGTCCAAAGAGGAACACTTACAGATTTCACCACCACAGGACACTCGGGTCCCAACCTGCTGCGTGGGTTAATGTCACAAACGTGCAGGATCACGAGTCGATTCCAGAACGCCACACACATCCTACCACTCCACGGCCGCCACGCCACTCCCAGATCCCCTCGCCAAGCACTCCCTCGCCCCATGTCCACAGGTTACTCAAGGGTTGTCTTCTCAGGGACTCCTTTATCCTGAATTCCGCCAGCCCCCAGGACACACACTTTCGCCACCTCCTGCATCCCTCTCCTCCGGGGCACTCGCCAGCTTCCCACAGTCCAGCTATTTCACTCATGTATCTGCTTCACTGCCGTCTCCAGCACAGGACGCGCGCTCCGCCCGGTCACGAACTGCTGTGCTTTGTTCACTGTGGATCCCGAGCACCTAGAACAGTGCTTGGCACATATCATACAAAACAAAACGTTAAGTGCGTGAATAACTGAATGCATGTTTGAACGGACACCTGTGAGTTTTTACCGGCTGTATACACCATAGTAAACGATCTGCATTTTATCTTACAGATTTTATAGTATGTAAGTAAGTCCATCAAGGCATTTCGTTTTATTCACAGAAAATTCTACCCAGCACCAGGCATCAAAAGGCACACAAAAGCTTTTGCTCCTAAGTTCCATTTCTGTTCTGTTTATTTTTTTTTAAGATTTTATTTATTTATTTGACAGAGACCACAAGTAGGCAGAGAGGCGGTGGGGGGGGGGGGAAGCAGGTTCCCCGCTGAGCAGAGAGCCTGATGCGGGGCTCAATCTCAGGACCCTGAGATCATGACCTGAGCCAAAGGCAGAGGCTTAACCCACTGAGCCACCCAGGCGCCCCTGTTCTGTTTATTTATTTTTTTTTTTTAAGATTTTATTTATTTATTTGACAGAGAGATCACAAGCAGGCAGAGAGGCAGGTAGAGAGAGAGGAGGAAGCAGGCTCCCCTAGAGAGCAGAGAGCCCGATGCGGGGCTCGATCCCCGGACTCTGAGATCACGACCTGAGCCGAAGGCAGCAGCTTAACCCACTGAGCCACCCAGGCGCCCCATGTTCTGTTTATTTTTAATCATTCGCTCTCATAGAACCTTGCAGTTAACCCTCGCAATGTTAACTACCAACCCTGGAATTGGTAAGTACATCCTTGCCAATCGCCCCATTAATTGGCATATTTTGTTTTATTAGGTACTTAACTTTGTTCAATCCAGCAACATTTACTGATGACCTACCGCCCCCACACCTAGGCTTAGTGGTGAGGAAAGAGAGCTGAGCAAGACTAGAACCCCTTCCCTGGTAAAGCAGACAGTCTGGGGGATGACAATACGTAAGACCAAAAACTAAGATAAAAGTTATCCCAGAGGACGTGGGGAGACCATGGAAGCGTGCGGCCGGAACATCCACCCTGGTTCAGGAAGAGTGAAAGACGCACCACTTAACGCATATTTATCTACAAGTGAAGTAGGAATTGGCCAAGTAAGAAGAGGAAAGGATTGGAAGTTCTCCAAACAGAGGAGACGTAAACAGATGAGAAGCTCGGAAACAGAAACCCAGCTCTCCAGGAACGGTGCAGGGAGGGGAGAGCAACAAGACCTGTGCCCTGGGGGGGTGGCAGGGGCCCCCATGGCGTGGGGCCTCCTGAGTCAATTCCAGCCCAGAGCTTCTGTGCCCCAGGGCCTGTGCGAGCTGCTCTGGGGAGAGCAGAGATGAATCAAACGCTACCAGAATCCCTGGCCTTTGGCACCCTCCCTGCCGGGAAGACTCAGACACTGTGAATGAAGGCTGGTGGGGAAGTGAGCATTTTTTTTTTTTCTTTAAATACCAAAGCCCAGAAAGCATATGGGCGAGGGCAGCGGCACCATCTCACCCCAGCGGCACGCTCCATGTCAGGGACACCTTCTCCAAGCTAAGGGAAAGACAAAACACGGAGAGGAAGGGGGGCTCTGGAACTCTCCATGAGGGGGCAGATCTGGCGATCCCAGCCAGAATTAAGGCTACTCGTTCCCATCAACTCAACTGCTGTCTCGCCTTCCCTGCTGCTGACTGACTCCTGCTCACTGAGCCCTGGTCTCGCCGCTGAATCTCCATGACCACGTCTCCTCCAACCGCTCCGCAGAGCTTCGAGAGGAGCTTTTCGAAAGCCGATCCAGGCCCCGATAACCCCGGCGCCCACGAGGTGACTGGGATCCCGCGGGCCGGGAGTGAGTAGTTAGACACAAATTTCCTGTTACACGTTTATCTGACTGCGCTGGTTTTCTCCGACTGTTCAGAGGGTACAAGCTCAATAACCAGGATCCCTAAATGTCCCTTCGATCATAAGGTTACGGACACACAAGCTATTAAAAACAATAACCTTTTTTTTTTTAAACAATAACCTTTAAATGCATTTTGGTAAATGACTAATCTTTCATTATCTTCAGATCTTCAACAGTATTCAGATTTTTAATGAGAAAAAAAAAAAAGACTGAGGCACAGTAGCAACTATTTGGAGTTACGAATAAAAAAAAGAAACACCCAGGAAAATCTTCAAATTCTGATTCAAAATCCGTGTCTGACTACACAGCGGACAGCCTCTCTCCTGTAATTTGCACGAAAACTGCGAGCGGGTTTGCCAAGGGTTAACCGATCTTGATTTAGTGCTGGCCCTTGCCCCATCTCTGACGTGTTAGTTACGTCTCGCGCTCGCACACCCACTATTTGTAAGCTACCGTAGTTCTCGACCCTGGTGGGGCCTCAGGGACACCCAGAGAACGGACTAAAAATGCAGACTCCCAGGTCCCGCAAGGACACATTCTCGCTCGGTTGGTCTGGGTCAAGGTCCCAGAATTAGTATTTTTAACAAGTGCCACAGGAAATTCTAAAGCAAGCAGTCTAAATTCTAAACCTGCCATGGTCTGGGATCGATGGTCTTCAAAACAAATTCACACTCTGCAGAAGGTATAAATTGATCCACTGGGGTACACAAGGAAAAAATGAGATCGTCTATTTTTAGTTATTTCTCATATCATCCTTATGTAAAATGCATTTCTGTATATAATTTATATATATAATAGCTTAACACATCTATACAGTATATAAAAATACGGTCACTGCATGACCACATTCCTCTTACCAGACGGAAACCATAATTTAAAAAAAGAAAAAATACAGGGGCGCCTGGGTGGCTCAGTGGGTTAAAGCCTCTGCCTTCGACTCAGGTCATGATCTAAGGGTCCTGGGATCGAGCCCCGCATCGGGCTCTCTGCTCAGCGGAGAGTCTGCTACCCCCTACCCCCTGCCTGCCTCTCTGCCTACTTGAGATCTTGCTGTCAGATAAATAAAATCTTTAAAAAAAAAAAAAAATCTGGAGGCCACAGGAGCACTTTTGTTCACAAATGCAACTGAATATTCTAGTATCCTTGGGAAATGGAAGGCAGAGGGAACCAAAAGAAGAAAGGTGCGGTGACAGGGCAACACAATGTTTGAAACACATCCCAGAGAGAAAAGCAAATCGTAAGGAGAAAAAAGCCCAAACGATGCCCCATGCTTGGGGAACATCCACTAGGACATCACCTGCCTCATATGCACAGCCCTTGAAGAGGTGAACCCCATGTCCTCTGACGGTCCCCCCGGCACTGACCCTCCAGTTTTATGACGCCCCGATCAAGACATGCCCCGTGTGCAGCCACGTCGGGTGGCCCATGCTGTCCCCCACAAATCTGAAACACGGCGACAAAACCTAGAATATGTCCGTCCTGCAGGCACTGAGCCCATCACGAGAATCATAGAACATCACAGCTGCGAAAGCTTCAGGCCCCACATGTCACAGATGGGGAAAATGGCTCAAAGTGAAGACTGGTTCTGACCAGGGAGCCCCAGGCAACCGGTGGCTGAGCCAAGTCTCCTGATCCCCAGAGCACAGCCCTGCCGCTATACCGGTCTCCTTCCTTTCTAAAATAAAGATTCTTTTTAAGATGCCAGAGGCCTAGCTTTCTGAAGATAAAAAATAAGGTCCATTCATTGTTCTCAAATATGATTTATGTTTGTAACCTTTAGAAAGAGAAAAAAAAATGTTCTGGGATTTGTTTTGCCTCCTTCTGTTTCTTTTTTTAAAATGTGAGGAGCTGGTGAGGACATAACCTTAGAGCGTAGGAAAGGAAATTTAGGAGCTTCTTAAATAAGGAAGGCTAGTAGCGATCACACTGTGATTATCAGTGAGCCTGCCAAGAGCCCATCTGAGAGCTGAGGTCTTCTGGAACACCACAAATCCCCAGCTGCCTCAAAGTGCGGGCGCTTCCTTTATCTCTGCAAGACTCTGGAGACAGGCAAGGTCAGCCTGCCTTCCTGTTTTGCTGCGTATCTAAACTCTCTTTAGAGTGAATTTAAAAGGGCAAAAAAGAAAAGTGAGAGCTTCCCATCTGTGCTGAGGGAACCACTGCCTTCTTAGCATCCCAGGAATGCTGAGTGGGCACACAGTAGTCCCGGGTCAGACTCGGGATCTGCACCTCATCTCGCCGGAGAGCGGCCCCTCCCATCCGTGGAGTCTGACACCGTCTCTCGCAGGAGGCGGGGAGAATGGGGTGTTGCTGAACCCGTTAGATGTCCCTCAGATGATTCTCAGGCATATGGCATTTTGAGAACCACTGATTCCAGACCAGAAGGCAGCGGCACCTGGGCTCTGGGAAATACTCCTCCCCACCTCCCCCCTCCTACCCCCCGCCCCAAACATCCCTGCATCCCAGAACATCTTCCCTAAGAGGTTACATTCTGGAGGTGGAGTGAGAGAGCAGTAGCCCAAAACTCAAAACTTAGCGACTCCCTCATTCAAAGTGGAGGGAGGGAGTAAAATGAAGTAACGGGCCCTACACTAGGCAGTTTGCACAAACGATTCCACTGCGCACTGTCAAAAGCCCTCTACCTTCGGACGTGCTCTGGCTAACACAAAATTTCCGGGGCAACAGGGACTCGAGCCAGGCTAAAGCAAGTTTCATCTCAAACATACAGATTCTAATATCAGGGCAAATGAGAGCATATAGACATAATCACACCATCAAAGAGAGGGAAAAAATCAAATATGCCATTAATGATTGATATTCCTAATTATACATGAAGGCCGATCTCCAAAAAGTGTTCTGCCAGGCAACACTTCACTATCCTTGCTCAAGGCGCCACCGAGTAACTACAAATAATGGAACTGCATTTTTTCCCACCTACCCCACAGATCTGTCTGCACCATCCCCACAATTGTTCAATTTAGTGAGGTTCGGCCACAAATGTTTTTCTTCTTCCAGATCACACCACAAAAATGTCCCATTCTGGGAGAGACTACAGGACTGCGCAGACTCTCCCTGTTTTCAGACTTCTGGTGTGCTCCAACCATCTCCAGCAGGTACAACTTTCCCCTGCATTGTCTGCCGGCTGCTGAAGAAGAGATGTGAACGGGAATAGAAAACTTCAGGTGTCACACTCCGGGATCTGGAAAACATCCACAGCGGCTGTCCTCAGCCCACCCACAGAAACCTTGAACGTTAACGTCTGGAAGGCCCTCTCAAAGTAGTGTTGGGACATTTATAGCTCCATAAACTTACGGTTTAATTGAGGTAACTTGTGCATGGACCCAAGCTCCACACGGTAATTAAGTGGAGAGGAGAACAGGCAGGCGTGCTTCAAGAGCTAATGGGGTCCTGCTTACAATGAGCCATGTAAAAGCACGGAACAGAAAAACCTAGTTCTGCATTCTGGCACTTGCCCCTTGGCCTCCTAGGACCGGTAATGGCACGGACATGGTCCTAACCAGCTCCCCCTCTCATCAAGGAGAGGACATGGAGATGGAGAGCACTAATTCACCGATACATTTGGTTAATTCCAAGTTAATTTCCCAACTCCCCTTCTTAAGGCAAGTAGAATCCACAAGATGGAACTGACAAGTGAAATCACAAAAAAATCTTCTGTCTTCAATGGCTAGTGTCTATTTCTGTTGGCCACTCTCATTCATTCCCTTGTTATATTGTGTCTTGGACAATTAGAACAGTCTTCTATTTGTTCTAATACTGCAGATGATTTATTTTGCACCAAATTGTAAAAATACCTTCCTGATGCACATCTTTCACTGAGACCAAAACCTGAGGGATTCTCACTGTCTACCAATTTTGAAATCTGGAATCAAGGCCCTCTATGATCCACCAAAACCTCCCTTTCCAACCTTTTTTCTTCAATAAATCCTAAGATCACAAAACTGGAAGCTGATGGACCAGATTTATTTGTCACTATATTTTCTTTGCAATGATTTTGCAAGGGTAACAGAACAGCAGCAGACAACTTAGAACTTCCCACGTCCAAGTCCTTCCTCAGCACGTCACATCCGTTAATCCCTGAATAGTCACAACTCTGTGAGGTTGTTACTGTTACCATCCCCATTTTAAAGAAGAAAGAAAATGAGATTAAGCAAGTGGAGGAGTCACTATTTGAACTCAGGCAGACTGGCTCCAGAATCCATTCTTTCAACTACTATATTGCACTATCTTTTCTAAAGGGATAGGTGAATGGCTGGGTGGATGAACAGGTGAGTGGATGGATGGATGGATGCGTGCATGGATGGATGGATGGATGGATGGGCAGAGGGATGGATGGATGGATGGGAAGAGATGGATGGATGGGTGGGCAGAGGGATGGATGGATGGGTGGATGGACGGATGGGCGGAGGGATGGATGGATGGATGGGCGGAGGGATGGATGGATGGATGGGATGGATGGATGGATGGATGGTACGGATGGATGGATGGTACGGATGGATG
>NW_019154097.1:43804247-43808724 GCF_002288905.1 Enhydra lutris kenyoni
GATGGATGGGCAGAGGGATGGATGGATGGGTGGGATGGATGGATGGGTAGAGGGATGGATGGATGGATGGATAGAATGGATGGATGGGTAGAGGGATGGATGGGATGGATGGACGGGTGGATGGATGGATAGGGGGATGGATGGATGGATGGGCAGCGGGAGGGATGGATGGATGGACGTATGGATGGGTGGGTGAGTAGGTAGATGGGTGAATACAGTAACGGATGGGTACATACACGGTGGTACTATTTTATGAATTACATTAAGGTTTGTGTCTGTGAATAGATAGCCTCCACACCAGTATTGAAGAAAATTCGCTCTCTCCTGATCTCTGCTCATTTTTCTACCTGTAACAAAAGACAGGAAACCCTGATGCATGGACCTCCCCTCGGGCCGCTCGGCTGCACCTGCCCAAAGCACGTTTCAAAAGAGTCCTGCAGGACTGAGTGGCTTTACATTATTGTTACTATCAAAGCAGTGACACTAAAAGAAACACACAACACACAGGCCCCACACATACAAGTGAAAGGTGCCTCATAAAGAAAAGAGGCTTGGCTCCGAGGAAGGAAGAACGCGCGAAGTGCAGGAACCGTGCATATTTACAGCACCTGCGAGTTAACTCCCTGGAAACAGCACTGAGCAGATAAAGCGCCGGTCGTCGGCGGGGCCAGGCACAAAATGGATGCAGCTGCAGGAGCACAGAAACGCACACTTGGACTTGTACACGTCTGTCCCGGCAGGGCCAGCAGCTCCCGCACAGCGTCGACACAGGAGTGCAACCAAAAGATAAGAAATATTGCCACAGTCTTGCCTGACATCAACACCTTCCTGCCACTCTGGCCCCACCTTCCCTTTGGTGCTCTTTTACGGAAGAAAACCGCCAAGATCAGATGCCGCGAGAACAGGGAAAGCACAGCACAAGCAGGGAAGACTGAAGGCAGAGCCTTGCACAGGGAAGCAATGCTCCGTGTTACCTGCCCGGACTTACTGACGCCTTAGGAAAGCACGAAGTTCTCAGCACCTCATTCCCCATCTTCCTATGGGTGAGAAGGCATTCTAAAGACGGCACAAAAACACCATGTCTCCCGGTTCCATGGCAGAATGTCGTAACCCAATCCTACCTAGTCAGGATCATTTCCCTCCCCGCTGGCTCCAAGAGTCCCAAACCCCACTGAGTAGCATTCTCCAACGGAAGCTTTCACTTTATGACCTCTGGGACTCTGCGGATGCCTTCAGTGCCCTTCCTTCTCTACCTGTCCCCCGTGGCAAGGACAGCCTATTTATCCTCTATATTGGCGGCTCTCAGTCTCGGCTGTACAGAAAAATCCTGTAGGGAGCTTTAAAAAGTAGGGGTGCCTGTGTCCAAACTCCAGAAATTCTGATCTGATTGCTAAGGGGTATGGTCTGTATATTAGGATTTTTTAAAAACTCCCCCTATGTGGGGATCCTGGGTGGCTCAGTCGGGTAAGTGCCGGTCTCCTGACTTTGGCTCAGGTCGTGAATCGGGGTCCTGAGATGAAGTCCTGCACCAGGCTCTATACTCAGTAGGGAGTCTACTTGAGATGCTCTCTCTCCCTCTCTCTCTCTCTCTGCCCTTCCCCCATTCTCTCTCGCTGTGTGCATGCTCTCTCAAATAAATAAACAAAAACTTAAAAAAAAAAAAAATCCCCCTCTGTGATTCTAAAGCACAGGAAAGGAGGAGAGCCACGGCCCTGGGCCATGTCCCCAAAGAAGACTTTGGCCTAAGTAGACTATAACTATTTCTACCCTGACATCCCTGTAAGTGCTCTTGGCTTTGACAGACTTTTTGGAAGACCCTGTCATGTGGCAGGTTACAGCTAAATCTGCCCAACTACAACAGCCCAGACTCCTCCTCTTGGACGGAGGCTGGAAACTGTGTTTTTACTTATCTGTGTCATTCCCCTTGGCACAACACTTTAGCCTCAGCAGCTACTCAATGAATGTTTGATGAATTTAACTCAATTGCTGTTTTTATCTACTTTGCCAAAAACATGAGTAGTGCTAGAATTTTCAATGAGGTTCTAGTGGAAATAGAAACTACTGAAGGTCCTAGAGAAGGCCAAGTTTACTGGTGGAGGTAGGCCACCTCTTCCCTAGCACGCCTGAAGTGAAAACACCAGGTCTGGGCCTTCCTCCTCTCTACCTGCCATCCCAAAGGCTGGGAACAGCTGCAGAGAAGCCCAGTCTCCCTTACATCCAGAGGAAAGGGAACCAATCAAAGCAGGTATTCTTACCCAAGATACCGATGATAAAAGGGCTTAACCAGGGGATTGGTCCATGTTTGAAAAGAACAAATTTCAACATAATCTACCCACTGGAACAGCCCTGCTTCTTAAACTCAGGGCCTTCAGGCGGTGAGTCTCAAAATCTAGAAGAATCCTGGGGGTGGTTGTTACAAAATACAGATTCCTAGACCACAAATGAGCCCTCCACACCTACTAAACCAGAATTATCTCCAGATAGGGCGAGTTGAGGAAGCCTGGGAATACACAGGTCCGGTAAGCTCCCCAGGTGATCTGAATGCTGGTGACTGTCAGGCCACACCTGCACCAACAAAAGGTGACCCAGAGCAGTTCAGGTAAACCAGTTACTTGGCCTTACGGATTCACAGCAGATCCTGGAGGAAAGCTTTGGGGCAGAGGGGATCATCTGTAGTGTCTGCATCAATAGGAATTATTTGGTGGGTACGAGACAGATTAGGGGCAGTATACACTAAAGCAGGGTCTACTGTGACGTTTAAAAACGGTAACAAAAAGGGCTTGGCTCATGGTAGATAATGGGCAAATGGCAACAGTAATTATCGCCCTCACAACTTCCGTCTCTGCTCATTTTATACCCAGTGTTTCCCAGGAATCAAGTAGATGGAAATATCACTGGTCTCCATTGGTAGACGGAGATATCATTAGGGAACCACGTTCCCCTCTAACTTCTTATTAAAGAAGAGCCCCGAGTCTATTCCCTAGTCCTCAAGCCCCAGGAATGCTTGCCAGCTATTACCACCTACACGTTCCCCACCGTCCCAACCCACAAAGGCCTCGGCCAAACTAAAGAACCAGCAGGTACATGCAAGTTCTCAGGCAATGAATGGACCAGGCACCAACAGTGCACTATGCACCTGTGGGGAACAAACCAGAGCTACGTCTTCCAGAAACCCTACCTTAGGTAAGGTGAAGAGTCGTACCTCTGTGACTACGCTGCTTCTCAGAGGCCTGGAGAATTTCCCAGGCCAGCCTATGTCAGTTAACTTCTAGAGAGAGAACCTGTAGTCACGTCTAAGTATCTGGGAATTAAACCATGAAAAGACCCAAACATTTCTTTACCTTGGCCCCTGTTCCACAACCTCCCTTCTTGACTCTAGTCGATGAAGCAAACCAGCTCCTTCAAATTCAATACCATTCTCGTCACCTTCCCATTAAGAGAAAGCAATTCCCACATCTTAGCCATAAATTAGAAGCTTTCCATTTTGCAGACATATGAAACGACGTGACCACACTCCACAAAGAGAGGCCAAATCTCTAACACCTAACTAAATACAGGGAGATGATTTGTGATACTTAAATATAATTACTGGGCTATATTCAGGTTTTTAATCTCCTGTTTTTCAATTTCATTATGAAATTACAGCCCCAAACCTCTGGACACAATAGCAGCGTTGTCGCTGTTATCATTACCCACGTTACTCGGAGGGAACACACAGCTCCATGGGAGGTCACTCGCCAGGCCCAGTCAATGCACAAAGGAATCTTACTCCAGCTGATCCCCTTTCGTCTCGAGAGCACAGAAAGATTTAGGAGTCTGAGCAGATGACGAGATGTCAGCAATTTAGGGCCATTATTTTTAAAAAGCATGATCAGGGCTGAGTTATATAAATTGAAAGATAGCATCAGAAACCACGAGGTCACCCTTCCATTCGCGTTAGCCCCGAGCAGATCTCTGCTGAACAGAACGGAAAAACAGGGGTGGGTTCAGACTCGGGGAGTCAAGGAGTCACCTGGACAGACGGAAGAGAAGAATCGAGCCCGGAGAGGGGGGAACCGTGTTTTAGGCATGTGAGGACGGAACCCAGCTGGTGCTCGAGATTCAAGCACTCCCAGGTGAGACTCGCCAGCACAGTATGAAAAATTTAGTTAGAAAGAGGAACTTCCTGAGCAAGCAAAAGGAGAGGTAACTTAGGGGTGTGGAAGCACGTCCACTAATGGACTTCAGAGATGAAAGCATCTTCTGGATCATACAGTTCTAGAATGTTTTAGTGGGACCAGTTATGCTATGCTCTAATAGGCACTTGAACAGGACCGGTTATGTGCTGTGCTACACACTTTATGAAAAATCTCATTTAATCTGTAAACAATCCTAAGAGAAAGGTATTATAATTTTTCAGGTGAGCAAACTGAACAACAGAGGTCGCAGCTCACAGCCACAGACACCAAGAGGCGATTTTCTTTTTTTTTTTTTTTTT